>NW_020897786.1:2572602-2660170 GCF_003984885.1 Neopelma chrysocephalum
GCCCCGGGCGCTCCCCGTGCCCGCAGCCCCGCGCGGGGCGTGCGGCGCCATCCCGCGCCCTGCCGGGGAGCGCCCGCCGCCGCCGGGCTCACACCTTCGAGGAATTCCCCGGGATGGAGCCGCTGTGGGTGCCGGGTGGATGCTGTCCCTGCCGGGGCTCTGCCCCTGCTCTGTTATTACCGAGAATTCCTGACTTGAAAGGCTTTGCGTGTTGCTGTGTACGTGTGTAGCTGCATTCCATCCTCCCTTCGGTGCTTCCCTTCCTCTCGAAGGTTATTTTGGGCTTGCAGGTGGGTCGGTCTGCTCGCCAGTTTTTACGGCGGGTGAAGTTGAAGCTAGACCGGGAAGGCTGCGATTTGCTCTGGGACAGCAAGTAAAACGATGTAAACACTTTGCGATGGTCGATTAGTTATGGAGCAGCTGATACCTGACACAGAATGTCCAGGCTGCCCCTCCGTGAGCCCAAGGAGGAGGAGGAGCGTTGTGTGGTGGATCTCTGACCTCGAATTTAATAGGGGTCCGTTCTTAGAGAACGTGATTTCTGTTTATTTTAGGTCTTTGCCGTTTCATTTTGTAGGGCTTGGCTTTCGTTCTTCTTTAATTGCTTCTTAAGTGCCTCCAAAGTTTTTCCCCTTACTCTTTGTGGCTTAATGGCTGTCTCATGTCTGCTAAAGCACTTTATTCTCGGATATTTAGAGAAAAAATAATACACGGAGATGTATGGGCAGGAAGGAAAGAACATGGAGTTGTTTTAGGAGCCAAGACTTTATGGAATTCCTGTGATTAGGTTCTATAGTTAGAGAGTTTACTTGAACTTGTTTAAAATTGCTGGCTGAGTGAGTACCTTTATTGCAAACGAGATGTGCTTTGCTTAATTCCGTGTGACTTTTGACTTATAGCCTCATCTAGACAGTTTGATTCCAGTGGTGTAGCAGAGCAGCAAATACTTGTGGAGATTTCATTTGGTCGTTTTGACCAGTTAGAGCTCGTAATCTACTTTCACGGTGGTTTAAAAGGTTTTGTCTGGAAAGTAGCTAAGATGATTTATCCAGATGAAGCATCTTCCTGGCAAAGTTACTGCTCTGTGTGTTTTCAGGCAAATCTCATTTTAGTCTCTAAAACGTAGAACTGTGCAAGAAGTGAGTTACCAATTTTTCCATGAGTAACTTTCCATGATTAATCTTCTGTGTTCATTTCTTGATGGCTTTACCTTCTTGTTAGGATATCTCATGCAGATAACTTAATTTACAGATTTCTTAAATGACATTTTTTGGGCAGTTCTGTTTGCCTCAAGTGCCTCACCTGAACAGTAGTGGCAGGTAGGGGGTGATTCCTGAGCTTGGGCAAGGAGCCAGCAGACTTTCCTGCCTGGCCTTGCTGCTGGTAGGCACTTCTACCCAGCTGCAGTTGATAATGGATGCAATGTTTGCATTTCCTTCTATTTTAGAACACGCATTAACTATGTAAATAAATATACAGTTATTTTGAAGCAACAGCATTCCTTATGTATGGGAAAGAGTTATGGCTGCTTCTGTGAAAGAGAGAGAGCAAGGAGGCAAAGTACCGTTTCAGCTTCTTGGATAATTTGTGTTTCTGACTTTTCAGCTCCTTAGAAAACCCACTTGCAGGCATGTTTACCAAAATACCTATTCTTTTCTGTTTACTCTCCAAGTAAAGGAGTTGGTTAGAATCAGTCATTTAAAGAAAAGTAAAGGGCAGATGCTGTTTGGCTAAATGCCTCCTAAATATTGATTTCTTTGCCTAAACAGGATAGTAAAATATAAAGATAACTATTGAAGGTTATTGGTTAGGGTCACAGACATTGGCAATCACTGTTAACCTTCTGTATCACACTAGGAAAACTATGTATGCGAAAAGCTTACTTTAAGTTAACAAGTTGTAACATGTTTTTCTCTACTTTGTTTCTGAATTTACACTCCCGTGTCTCTCCTTTCCTTTTCCCTTTTCCTGTTTAGTCTTTGCTCTTAAACTGCCCTTTTCCCTCCAGCTGCCCCTCATCCCAGTTTAGGATTAGCCCCTCCCATCCCTGCTTGTTGCCCACGTTTTCTTTGCCCTTTTCTCTTTAGGGATCTGCAGCTTTACTCCTTGTCACTGCTCTTCTTGTTCTGGTTGCTTTCTGATGAGCTCGGGTTTCAGGTGGTGTTAATAGTCCTTTCTCTTTTTCTTTGTGTGTGAAGCTGTTGGACCTTCTCTTCCCCAGCCCCTGAAAACAGAGCCCCAGAGGTCCACTCTGGGATTGCTAGGTAGGGATCCGGGATGAGGGCAGTCTCCTGCCAGCTTCCACAATGTTCCCACTTCCTGTGCTGCTGCAGCTCCCGAGGAATCCTGCCGAGCTGCTCCCTCCCGTGTAGTCGGTGTGTCAGAGCTGACATTCGGGTATGGGTAGAACATTGAAATGCAAATGACAGTGAGGAGATGGTGCTGCCCTGGTGAACAGCACTGAGAAGGTGGTGGAGTAAGTACCTTGTGATATGAAAAGAGCTCGCAAAGAAAGCACCTGACACGGGGAAGCTGAAATTAAAACTTTCTTATCTTTCTGCTATTAATACCTCCAGATGTTTTTAACCTACTTAGAGTACAAAAATAATAATCTGTAAAACACGTTTGGGTTTATTGGTTGAAGCAAAGTGCAAAGACATGATGTAAAGCTATTTGGGAGCCATATTTACTGGCTGCTACTGGCAGCCAAAAATCACCAGTGAGACAAAATCCACTCTCAGTGCCTGTAAAGTAGCATGGATTTTGGAGGAGGAGATGTGGGGCTCCAGTCCTAAGGGAAAAAAGCTGTGGGTTCTCCAAGCTGATACCCGAAGGAGCGTGGTGCCAGGTTCTCTGAGTGCATTACCTGTGACAGGCTGGTGTGGGGACCTTGTACAGAGCCTTTATTGGCATTACCAGTCTTCCCACCCTCCTGTGCTCCCACGACTGCTGTGTAAGGACTGAGTATTGCCCTGGGATTTACACTGGCCTGAGGCTGAAATGCCTTCATTGTTTCATATGTATCAGCACAATAATGTACCATTTCCATTACCGTACGGTTTTAAATCTAGGGTGGAAAAATACAGGCTGCAAACTGGAATAAGACTTGCTAGTTGACTTTCACTGTTTTAAAGCAGAGTAAAGTGGAGCAAGTCAACAGTATACACTGAGGTGTGATAACTTCAGAATTTCTGCAGTGTTAGCAGCGAGGAGAAATGACTTGGTTTTACTTGGTAACAATTCTAGTTAGTTGTCCAATATTTGAGCTCAAATTTCCATAAACTGTGGTTTAGTATTGTGGGCTCTGCATTTTCTTTTGCGTTTTCCAGATCATAAGCAGAAATTATCAACCATGTAAGAAGTTTTCAGGCTTCCTTTCTCCTAAGATAAGTGCCTGAGTCACTAGAGCTATTTCTTTCCCCATATCTCCTCAAGTGGACTGAGTTAACTTGAGATTGCCTGATAGTTGAAAATATGGATAGAGGAAAACTACGTGGTGGGTGTAACTCTGAGGTCACCTTCTGCAAATTGAATTTCTTTTGGGACCTCATCAGCTATTACAAAAGTTACCCTGTTAGCTCACCAAGTAACAAAATGGCTTTATACCACAAATGTTTTTGGGGTTGTTCAGGTGATAACGATAACAGCAGAATTTCAGAACCCCTCAAAGCCTCATTCATCATTTCTCTCCTCCCAGTAATCACAAATTGCTCTGCAGGATGAGGATAAAATCAGTTTTAAACCACACCACTTGGAGAAGTATTTTGTAATCAGTCTGTAATGGATTTTCATTTTTAAGTCTTTGATTCTGGCGAAAATTGTCACCCTGACTAGTTTCCTTTCTGTGTGAGTACTTGGAAAAAATCTCCAAATAGTAGGTCCCTTAGGCTCACTACCCATACCTGCTTTGTATGGGCCTGGCCTTAACTGAGATGCTTTTGCACGAATTATAGTCACAGTAACCAGGATTACAATGATCTTTGTTGAACATCTGCACTTTGATCACCAAATAGTTATGGTTATGTTTAAAAGATGGGCAAATATGGTGTGTAAAAAGTATTTAAGAGCATTAATTTGTTATCTGAATCTCAAAATGCCTTCAGAGTTCTTGCTTGGGAATATTTTTCTTGGTTGGCAGGTTTTAGAGCAGAGGATGGATGATTTCCCCATGAAATGCTCAACATGGAGGGGAAAGAGTATTTCATCTCTTTAAAGTGAAAAAAATTATAAATATTAACTGGGAAAGACATTTTAAAATCTTTCCATTTGTAGACTTTATCCCACATTTTACTTAAGAGTAATATTTCAGTTAAAAAAGAAAACCTTACATGCACTGAAACATAAATGCTCAACTGTCTTAATACAGTCACTGTTGACTGCAGGAGGTGTTTTTAGCAAAGTTTTTGAAATCACAGTAAACAAATGGATAAAAACCTTGCCAGGCTAAACATTGTAGGCTTCTAGCAATACTTGTTTTAGTAACATCTTGTCTGAGACACCAGTTCGGTGTGGTGCTAAAAAGTAAGATCACTGACTTGATAAAGTTAGTGCTATTTCAGAAAACACTGCTACTAGCACACAATTTGCCAAGTGCAACGTCCTGGGTGTTTTAGCAGATTTGGATCATTATATTGTTGGATGGAAGTTCTGTGGGAAGCTGTTCAGTGATACATTCGCCGTTTGACCTTCTGTGTTTTTGTAAAACCGATGTCAACCCTAAAATGTTCCTTCTTGGATACGTGCCTGTGTTTATACAGGCCTCTCTACAAAGCTCACCAAAGGAGGAAGATGGTATATAATACAGAAGATATAAATATATACGTGCAAAATTTACATATATTCACATCTTTCACCTCTGAGGGTCTTGCTGTCAGGAAAACCTTCATTCACGTTAAAAAGACATTTAAATCTACGCTATAAACATGAACAAATATATAGATATTGTTCCACACTGACTTCACGTCTATTCCCTCTTGGTAAGTCTCTGTGTATATCACAGATGCTCTTGCTGCCAAGTTGCCTCTTACTGTCATTGTTTTGCTTTTATGCTTGTTGATGTCCTTTCTGTGGACTTTTTTAATGCAGCAAGAGGAAGAAAGAACGGTTTTAAAAATATGTGATCTCCCCCCAAATTGGCCAGTAAATTCAGAAACATGCATGTCTGAAGGTAATAGAGACACTCAAAATTGCCATAGTTCTTGAGTTGAAACTGTCCTTGGGTAACTCTTAAGTCTTTTAGCACCTTCTTTTTTATTTCAAGCAAGTACTGCCTTTCTTCCTTGTTTTATCTCCTAATAGTCTTCTGCAGAGTGACCCCTGAGCCTGTTTGGAACCCCATTAAAAATCACTGATTCCCTCTGTAAAGGTTCACAATTACATCTACATAGCTTTAATAAACTTTGAAGTTAAATGCAAATATATACCAGCTGAGAGAGAATAAATATTAGTATAGGAGTTTTCCATGGGGGAGTAACTCATGTTGTGTAATTGTTTTTCCATTTGCTTTGAGCCTTGCTAATTGTCCTGCTCTGCCTCCCTCGTCTAGATTGGGTGGTTTTGCTTAAAAAACAGGTTGCACAATATTGCCCAGTCTCAGACTTTTGAGTCTGTAACTATATGGTTAAGGAGTGTGACTCCTGCCATTTGGAATGATCTTTGGAGGAGACAGTTTATTTAATGACTTTGGTACTGTAAACTGTAGACATTCTCAGTTTTTAGAAGCAGGGAGATGGCTCACAGTAAGGATGTAGAGAGTGAGGGGCACATGAAATATCTCTGTATCATCAGTGACACAGGCTGTGAGTGTGCAACAGTTTGCTGTCGGTTGTAGTCAGTGGAACAGTTCACTGAACTTGCTGTTAAACATACATCCCAGCCATAAATGTTGGCTATTCTAAAGCTTTATATACATGAAATTGTGTTTTCATACTGTGATTTTTTTAAAATTTTTTTTAATTTAAAATACCAAGAAAGGAAGCCAACCTGCAAGGAAGGAAGGCCCAGACCTGCTCTGCTGCTAATGAAGCTGTCGATAACATACCTTTCAACTACAACAACCAAATTTTGAAGGTGTTATTGCAGGCCTTAACGTGAGGCAGATCCATGTTTAAAGGTCAGTGTTTTTGGCTAGAAAAGATTGCTTGGGAAGTGCAGAAAACGAAGGTGTGTTAGGACAAAGCTTGCTGAAGCTCCTGAAGTGCTCCTGTGCCTGTGAATTTTGCTTTGTAAGTATTCCTCGTGCAGCAAGGGCAGCATCCCTGTGAGAAAAAACGTCAGTGCAAGCAGAGCTCAGAGCTTAACATGTATTTCATTGACACCATGAGCTGTATCAGTTCCAGCTGCCACATCCAAATTGGCATCTTGCTCCATGAACCCATTGGCAGGCAGGGTGCTGGTTCACAGTCCCTTACAAGTTAACCCACTTATCTTCTTAGGACAAAAGCAAATCTCTTCCAAAGGTGGTTCTTTTAGGCGAGCTGTTCAGCAACTGGTACATCAGAGGAGTGTTGCACTCTGGTATATAAAGTACCTGTTTTTAGCAGTTGATGGAGAGTCACTGTTAGTAACAGTTGCCATGAAAAACCTCCTGCGACAGCTTTGCAGGTTTAAGGTGAGATTGCAGAGTGGTTTAGATGGAGATTCCTCAGCTGCACTGGAGCTTTAGTCATGGTGAGTTCTCCTGTGTTCTGCATAATTATCTCTGTTGTTCTGCTTGTGGGAATGTGAAAGTGTCTGATTGTTTGTTGCTTGCAAAGGCAGAAGCTGAATCAGGTCCCTTTCTGATGGGAATTGCCACTCAGCATCAGAAGGGGGTTCAGTAAATACATTCTTTAAATAGACTATTGCAAATAATACTGGATTGCTTGGTGTTGGAAATAGCAAGAGGTGGTGCATTAAAAAAAAGGCATCCAGTTCTCACTCCCCACCTTTTTTTTCCCCCCAAGGCTGTAATTTTTCTTTGTAGTACATAATGGTGATAAAATTGCAGGCTTTTTTTCCTGCTCTGTCCTTTGCAGATTGACTTCATTGCTTATGGTTGTACATTATCTTTGTTTATCAGTGTAAATCAACAGAGCTATTCCTGAACAATGGAGATAGCAACACACAGACCTTTTGAAGCCAAATCTGCCGAGTGAGAAACAGTGTTGTATAGAAACATGTTGAAAAAGATAACCGACATGGATTATTGGGGCAGGGGGGGGTTCCTGCTCAACCTCTCCAGAGGGGATTATGGAAAAGACTGTGGAATTAATAGTATTTTCTAAAACATTCCTACACAACTGCCAGGGCACCTGATGGAAGGTTCGTGCATACACTAATAATTCCTAGGGGAAAAAACAGTAAACAGGTGATATACCAAAGCAACACAGCATTTAAATCAGGGGGAATTAGATTTAAGATATCAAATGTTACATAATTGGGTTTTTTCCCTGGAGTTCAGTGCCTGCAGTTCTTTGCATATTAAGTGTTGTTCTGTCTACACAGAAAGCTGACTTGGGGTGCTTTCATGAAAAAGTTGTTAAAGAGCCAAACAAAATGAAATCTATAGAATGCAGGAGGAAATATTAATCCATATAATGAACACTGTCTTCAGTGTTAAGCCCCCCTGCTGACTTAGGGGTTATAAGTTCAGCCAATAGTCCCTGCAACCGTGTTGCATGGATAATTCACTGAACATTTTTTTGTTGTGCTGAGGAAAAGAGTTGATGTACTTTTTCCATCAAGTAATCTCAATAAAAGTTTGAAAATATATTGGAAAAATAAGCAGCCAGTATTGGTTCATAGTTGCTGTGATTGTGCTGGATGCAAATAGCTGAGCTGTGGTTAAAAAATTACTGAACAAGTGAAATAATTGAAAATCAGTATCAGTTTCTAAACAAATGAAAGCTCTGCTTTCCCAAAAATGATAGCACTGTCATTAGTGTATACACTGTAGAGGAACCATCTCTTATCAACATCAGTCTCTCTACAGCAGGTGGATGTGGCTTCTTGAGTTTTTCTTGCTTGTAATAAGCAAGACACTCATGCATTCAGGCTTGTATTCAAGGGATATGGGAACAGTTATGATTATAATTTAAAAGCTTTGTTTCTTTCCTTTTGTGAACATAAGGCAGAACGGGAGGTTTTGTAATTTTTGGCTTTTTCTTGCCAGTTTATGAGTGTCTGTGACTTAAATATTTTAGATCTGTAGATTCCAACTGCTTTTAATTGGTTTTACCACATGGGTCAAGGTTTCATTTCCATCACTATTTTCCCATGGCTTCCTCCAGAAGTTGCAGGGCTAATTGTTCTGCAGGGAAGGTAAACGTGTATCAGATATATAAATGTTCATTGGATGATGCCCAGTAAAATATTTGCCCTACCTGCATAATCTGTTACAAGAGTTCTGAAAAATTCTATCCAGGGGACAGCTAAAAGCCTGAGCAGGTCCTGGATCCTTCCTGGGACTCATCAGTACAGGACTTGCTGTCTCAGAGGTGCTTTTGCAGTCATCAGTCTGCACCTATAACAGTTTTTCTTGAACACGCTTGTTTTTTTTCTTGGCAGTGGTTTTATGATGTAGTTTAGATTGAAGGGCTGTCACACCACAGAAAAGAAACTGTTCATTAATTTGAGAGATGAACTAGACTCAATTTGTATTCTGAGAGCTTAAAAAAGGAGGAGAATGGACAATGATGTCTTCCTGAGGTGCTTTTCTCAGGCTGGTAAGGAACACACTCTATACACCCCATGAACTCATCACTTCATATCCCTGAGTGCACAGAACAGTGCCATGTAAAACCAGAATATGCAGAGAGCAAAAGGGATATGATTCTTGAAGTTAATTGCACAGCACCTGAAAAATCAGAAATCTGGCTGCTGGATAAGGAAAAAATATTGAAATATAGGTCTACATTCTTTATTTTTTCCATGAGAGAGAAAAATGAAGGCTTCTTGTGATGAAGATGACTTGTCTCTCTGGATGCTGCTTTGCTAATTGGTGTGACCCTGCTGTGTCTGCACTGTTTCACAGGGTCTGCCAGGGCCTGTGATAAGCATTTCCTTTTGGAAAAGCTGTACACAATGTGCAGATAGAGGGGACCTGCTCTCTTCAGCCTCTTTAAGATGTGTTGGAATAAATATCTTGTTTGGAAAGGGGTTTTTTTCATATTTTTCAGATGAACAATTCTCTTGAGCTTTGTGCTTTTTGTTACATAACACTGAAGTTTTTTAAAGTTTTGAGCATGACCTCAAGGTTCTGTTTTGGCTTTACTAAAGTATTTACTGCTTGTAGCCATGTAAAAACGGATATATTTTCCTGTATTCTTGCTCTGTAAGACCAATAGGCCACTATAGCTCGTAGGGGAGGCTTAAATTTTCTTTAGTGCTTACAGAATTCAAAATCATTAGAATTTTCTCTGTATAAAGTTATAACTTCCTGAGGAAATATTGGCACAAACTGTGGAAGCTGTTAGGTTTTGGAAATTTTGCTCAAGTTACTCATTTTCTCTGCATTATTTCTTCTTTCGCTTCATAATTAGAGGCTGGTGGACAAAGCAGATTTGGGGCTGAAGGGCCTTCTTTGGTATCTGGCAAAAAGGCAGATACTTAGAAAAGAGAATGTCTTTGGAGTGGAGGGAAAAAAATGTACTTGGAGAAATAATTTTAGGTGCTCTGGATATTTTGTTGTTTGGCTCTGCAGACTGGTCAGTCAGTTCTGGCATTTCCATGCAGCCACTTCTGCTGGTTCATATTCTTACATGTATTAATGTGTTTATAGTTTCATAGAAAACACTGACAGATCCATTCTAGTACTTGTGAAAGTTGAGCTATATGATTTCAGTCAATAGTTCAAGAGGAGTGATTGTAATTATCTTTGGCCATGAAGATTTGGACAAAAAATGATTATTCTACACTGTGTTGCTCTGAAATCCACAGGTTAAGAAAATATTTATATCCCAAAATCAACTTTTTTTTGTATTACTGGGGAAAAAATATATTCTGCAAACTTTCATTCCAAGAAGAGACATTTTCTGTTTTCATACTGAGAATTATGTGTGTCTGAGCTCAAATTTATGTGTATATGTATATTTTAGAGGTATATTTGTTTCAAGTGGTTATTAATGCTGTTTTAGGAAGTAGTGTTGAATCTCCAGCTATATTCATATTTTGGGAAGAGTCCATTTATATCTGCAGAGTAGTGCAGTAGAAGGTAGTGGTGATTTAAAACCTCCTCATAGCACACAGGAACCCAGTGTTTCACTGTGGGGAGAGTGACTGAAATTCCCATCTTTCCAGAAATTTGCTGGGACTTGGGCTTGCTGAAGCTTTTTTTTTCCTTTTAGATGCTGGTTGAGGAGACATTTAATGAGCATCTCAGTTGCCTGTGCATTGAAAGCAGATAGGCAGTGGAGTTAAAAATGGCTTTTTAACTCCACTCCTATCAAAACCCAGAACTCCATAATTTTAGTGATTTTACAAATAAGAGAACTAAAAGCTTGGCTTGCCTGAAGTCAATTATTCCAGTGTTTAAAAGAGGATCCAGAACACTCTCGTGGTCTTACTCACTTTGCTAACCCAGCCTCTTGAAAGCAGCCCTGGTAAATATTTATTTAGTTGCCATAATACATTATGGGTTTGTCTTTTAACCTCAGCAGTTAGGCTGAGTTAGGCTGCTGCTTCCAAAACCTTCCAGTCTTTAGTTCAAATGTTAAAGATTTATGGCTTCACATCACAAATTGTATTTCTAAAGGCTTATCCTGGCACTGCTGTGTTTTGTTTTTGTAGCTCTGTTGTATTGTCATCTTTCTTGAATGACTTGCTGTCAAAGTACATGCCAGGTCATGTGTTACAGTCAGTTCAGAGCAACTGTACATTTTGCTAGTTAAATATTTCTCCCTGTGAGCTGGAAGGGCTGCCTTGCATATCAGAAGCTTGGGGTCAAAGCTGCTGATGAGTATTTACTTTTCTCATGGCTGAATACTTAAAGTTAGCATGTGATTTGGGAGTAATCTTTGGAATTAATCTCTGTATGGTTCAGAAACAGGAAAAACTTGGAAACTGGGATAATGCTTAGTTTGTTGCTCAGTTTTTCAGATAGTTTTAATAAGAAATTTAAATTTTTAGATAGGGGAAGAGCACCTAGATTAAAATAGATTTGTGCTATTTTTAGAGCATGGCTTTATACTGCAAGTCAGAGACCGAAAAAATACTTTTAAAGTAAGGAAACATTATTTTTACAAGTTTTATCATTGACCTCAAGACCCCATTTTCCATCATTTGTGACAAGGGATCAAGCAATCTGTCTGTAAAACAGTAAAATGCCTTCAAGTCCTTTGGTATTGTCGGGTCATGACAGAAGCTTGATAAGGTGAGAATGACTGGCAGAATGATATGCACCTATAATTTTTTTAACTCTTGTGTAAAATATACTGAAATCTAAAATAGGGCATAGCATTCTCAACAAAATGACAAGAAATTTGACAGTGCAAGCCTTCTAACTTATGGAGCTGAATCAGTTGAAAAGAGCAGCCAAAAAGGCAATGTGGAAATACCAGTAAGTTGCCTGAAACATTTAGCAGCAATGATCTTCCTTAAAATAACTTGGTACAATTAATTGGTGTTTTTTGTCGTTTCTTTTGCACAGCAGTCTTATCACAGTCTTATCTTTAAGCAAGGAAATGAGGCTCTTTCTGCACCGAGGTTCTGAAGCAGGCTGAGCTGGCTAATACTTTATTGCAGAGATTTATTTCTTAATCTGCACTGGAGACTTTGAAGCCTGTTTTTTTAGCAGGCTGATTTAGTTCTTGTTTGATTGAGGAATATACAGAATAGGACTGCTGTAATTAGAGCTTGGTGGTAGCTCTTGGCAAGCCCTGAGTTATTTGTGCAGTAGCATTGTAGTGAGGACACGATGCATTTTGAGGGAGGGGAAAGCAGAACAATGTGCTGATTTGCTTGTGTGGGCTAACATGACTCTTTTAGAACAAACTCCTTTAGAAGTTGGGGTTTTTTTAGGAAAAACTGACAGGCTAACCTGGGGTTTCAAATCAATTTAAAGTGTCTTGCAAGCTGGAAGTCTCCCTTCGATCCGCAAGGCCCTCGCAATTCCCAGTGGTTTGGGGTCAGCAGTTTACAAACAGTGCCTACACCAATGATCTGGGAAATCAATCTTTCAGTCCTCCTGCTGCTGCCTTTGAACAGTTCCATTGTTGGCAAAGTGTCAGCCTCGGGATGAGATTATAAAAATTCTAAAGCTTAAAACACACAGAAGACAAAATGTTGATGCTTGGAAAGTTTCTCTGCTCTTGGAATGAGAAAGTTTTGGTGCTGACATTTTCTGGAGGTGTGTTGCAAGATCCTGAACATGATCATGTTGGTAGTGTGGTGCTATTGCATAAATATATTGAAGACATTCTGCCCATCTTTCAAATTGAAGCTACTGAATGAATCAGTCTCCTGGCTGGCTAGTTGCATCTTAAAGCTCATATTTTGTGGGTTCAGAAATACTTAACAGCTTTTATTCTGTGAGTGAATAAGCTGGATTAATTTATATACAACTCTTCCTGGCTAGTGAGAAGTCAGTGGCATTAAAGATGTAAGTCCAATGAAGTAGTGATTATACCTGCCACACAATCTGCTCCCCTTGTTGAAAACATTTCTTTAAAGCTGAACTGTCATGTTTTTTTCACATCCAGCTTCTTACCTCTGTTAGTAAAACATACTTTCTGTTGTTGCTTCAAACATCTGTGACAACTGGTTTATTTTTCCCACCCAATGTCCAGTTGTGTTTCATATTAAATACTTTTTTTTTCCCCAAAGAACAGTTGTTTTGGGTGGAGTTTCTTGCATACTGACTCCAGCTATCATGCTTCAGTCTGGCTGTGTATTCAGATATCCCTATAAAGAGTTGATATCTTTGAGTCCTCTCTCATAATTTGCACTTTTGTTTCAATGCAGCATGGTCTGAAATATCTATAAGATATTGTGTGTTCTGGCTTGCAGGATTCACTTCCCTGTAGGTGAAGACTTAGCGTTATGAAAAATCTTAGTTTTCTCTACATGCGCTGAAAAATTGCAGGAACCTGTTACAAACTTTGGAAGCGTCGGCTCTTCCCAGCGCCGGCCGAGCTGATGCTCCCGGCTCTCGGGAGGCACACACAGGATGCCTCCCGTAAAACTCAAGCTGTGTGAAAGAATAAGAGCAGCTGTTGGAAGTGTCCCAGCGGGTCTGGGCCGTGGCCATACAAGGAGCCCTCTCTGCACAAAGCTGCTCTGTCTGATTCATGTGTTGCATGTGTGTTAAAGTTCACGGGGCTCTTTGTCTGCGTGTCCTCTCTGGGTGCCTTTTTTTCATCCCCGAGGTGCCTGAAAGCATCTCTAGATATTATTAGAGCGGCAGAAAGGAAGTGGAAAAGAGGGAAAACAGGCTTACTGAATATTTCAGTAAGTTCTTTGCCAAATCGCATTTTGGGATTCATTTCTATTTTAAATACTAGAGTGGCTGCCAAAGCTGGCAAACTGTGATCCCCTTTGGAAGGGGGAGGAGACTTTGTTACTTCTCGGCGGAGGAGGGACATCATTTTCCTGTTGCTTTGTTTTTACTTTTGTAGTGAACAAAGAAAGTCTGCGGGAGAAAAGTAGAAAAAGCCTGTTTTTCAAAGCTTATCCAGAAATTTTACAAAACAATGGGTTTGATTTGCACTTTAAATGTGGTTTCCTGTCTTCTCTCGTGTCATTTGCATACCTTTAAAAATTGTTTGGTTTAACTTTATTTTATAGAAATGTGTCCTATCCTCAGCTAGTACTGGTTAGGGTATTGTTTCCTTGATTATTTCCAAGTGCATGTAGGCAAGAAATGATCAAATTTAATCACCAAACAATTGGTCACATTTGCAAAAAGAAAAACCGATTAGAATCACCAAAAAACCAGGCTGAACATAGAATAATATCTATGTTTAAATAACTAAATCCCAGAGTTTAGAATAGGAAGATAAGATGACTGAACAGCAAAAAAGAAAAAAACTGAGAGCCAAAATTATGAGTTTTCTTCCTGCCTTTGTCATGCCTCACTTGTAGCCTTGGAAACTGAGACAAAGAGGTTAAGAAACTTGCTCATTCTTAAAATGGAGATAAGATACAGTGTGCAGTTTATTTTAGTCTCACTTATTCCTCTGCAGAGTGCTGTAAGTGAGCAGTGCTGGGTTTTTAACCGTATAATCTGTATGATGAACTTGTTTATTTAGGACTTGAGCCAATGAACCTGTGTTTAGTTGTATCCCTGTGCTTACCTGTCGAGCTGATGCCTTGTTTTGATCTGTCAGTCTTTGCAGGTTGTTTCATCATCTCTTCTGTCAGTCTTTGCAGGTTGTTTCATCATCTCTTCTGTCAGTCTTGGCAGGTTATTTCATCATCTCTTCTGTCAATCTTTGCAGATTATTTCATCATCTCTTCTGTCAGGAGGGTGGTGGGTGTTTTGGTCAAACCAGATGACTCTGGGACATGGGATGCTCAGTCCCTCCAGTCCATGAGCACAGTGCAGAGGGGATGGTTGGCTCCTTGCTTTTCAGACAAGCTCTTGTTTTCCCTCCAGGCATCTAAACCAGGAATTCAAGATTGAGGGATCAAAACATTGGAAAGGGTTCTTGGCAAATTGATCAACTGTGAAATAGTTACGAGCTCTTATTTTTTAAATCCGAAGGTGCCACTTTTTAGTTAAAGTCTGTTCTTAGGGCTTTTGTTTTACAGCCTCTCTGGACATTCATGCACTGTTTATATTAATGCAGCTCATTTGTAGGCAGTGCAGACACTTTTAGAAATTGTAAGACTGTGGAGACATTTAATGGCTAAGGATAAATTGCACAGCTGTGGACACTATTTATACTTTCCTCTATAGAAAAAGGTCTGTATCATGAAATAGGCATAACTCAATGTTGTGAGTTATTTTTCATGTTTTTCTAGTCTTGGAAGGGGGATTGCCAGCTCTTAGTTTTACATGTTAAAAAGTCCATAGCATTTCCATATTCTAAGAAGATAAAGTTCATGCTTTATCCATTAAGGAAATAGATATTGAAGAAAGGAGAGACAAGATAGATGGGCTGAAGTGTTTCAAAATGTTAGTAAGGAATTCTAGGAACCCTGCATAAGATAGATGGGCTGAGAGTAGTTCCTAAGTGTGCAAAGGGAAACTGTAAGAATTTAAATATGATAAAAAAAAAAAACACAAACCAGGACTTGATAGAAGGTGAACAGTAACTCATGCAACAAGTTAGTTTAAAGGTTAAGCATCTGAAACCTCTGCAAAGCACATATCCCTTCCACAAGAAAGAAGTGTCCAAGCCCACAGCTTGAAAGAGAAATTTAAAGCAATTTCCAAGTTATTAAAGTATATAAGAAAAAGTAATTATAACTTTAATAATTAGATCTCAACCAAGGGACCCAGAAAGGGAGCAAGTTGTTTGTTCTTTGTAGATCTGTTAATGATGGGAATCTTTTAGAAGTCAACTTGAAAGGACAAAAGGACAAACACAATTATAGGATGTGTAAAATGGAAATTAGGCACTGAGACAGAAACTGAATTGCTTCAAAGATGAGAGGCTAGGATAAATTAAGAACTAGCAGATACCATCTTCGAAATACTGGAATCTAATATCTTTGACAATTACTTTGAAAAAAGTTTGCTGAGAGAAACCATAGGAAATTCCAGGCACTCTATAGTTCTGTGCTCCTGGTTTTTCTGCCTTGCACATAGACTGTGGATAATTTTGAGTTGCCCCTCAAGATTCCATAAAATTATTCTGTTATTTAAAATACCTCTGAATGCTTCTGCATCCTCTAGAGATTTAGTTGCAACATCATAGTTTGTTCCCTTTTCTCCCTTAATGCTCTCAAATCCACAGGCTTGTTCTGTCTCAGATTGTTGTCTGTTATGGGAACCAGGGGATAGGGTTAGTGGGTGAATTATGAAGTAATTTGATCAAGGACTCAGGAGATACGATCTTTCCTCTCTTTTCCTCCCTTGTAATGTCAACACTGTGGTTTTTAGAAAATAATAACTTGCACATATGCTCTAAAATTCCAACTTTGGCTCCGACTTGTCCTGAGCTGTTACCACTTGGTTGGGGTTGATCTGATACGAGTTACTGTTTGACAGCTCTTGTCCCTCTAAGAAACTCATTTCCAACTTATGTATTACAGAAGTTCGATCAAAAGATAAAGCTTGAACTAATAAGATGAATAACTTACTGACATCAAAGAGAAAATGGAATGGGGCAAAGCAAATGAGAGCCTGGAGCACTGATGTATTCACAAAATATCTCTTGTGGATGACTGTAACTGACCATTGTGTGTGTCTCGTTGCCACTGCTATTTTTAAAACTTAGGCCATTTACTACCAAAAAAAATCATTTGGTTAATTAAAATTTTATTTTAGAATATTTAATGTATTTATACTTCTATTTTTAATTCAGATACTTATGAAGTTCCTAGATCTGCCAGCAACGTTCCTTCAATTCTGTTCAGCTCTGTTAACGCAGACTGATAAATTCTTTCTGTATCCAGTTGGAATCCATGAAAGGGACATTGTCCCTTTACCTGTCAGTCATCCCTCAGCTCCAGGTTACTGCCCTGAATCCAAGGTGCAGAATGGAGCTGCAATACCTCTTACTTGATTTCAGTACACAGTGAAGCAGATTACTTTACTTAGGGATTTAAACATCTGAAATCTAACTTGCTTTACTGTGCACTGAAATGAGCTTGTAACAGTCATTCACTGTGTTCCTGCAGAGAGACAGTAACTTGATAAATCACTCATCTGACAAGAGCAAGTTTTTACTTCTTGACTGGTACCTTCAGCCCACTCGCAAGTGAGGTATTTTTTTTTCCCATTCTTCAGATGACTGGTTATGTAAGAAAAGAATATGTGGATGCAGTGGGAAAATCAGTCAACCTGCTTCTTTAGGACAGCAGTTGTTAGACTGTGCCCAGCACTGGCTGTGCCCCGTGTTTGACAGCACCTCTGCTGAATGAACCCACAAGGGGCTTCTGGGCTGGGCTTCTGCAGTTGGTTGAGAAGAATCCCTTTAATATGTTGCCATCGTTTGAATGACACTTTTAAGAGATATTTCCCTTAAACATTTCGATGTGTTTATACACGCACGTCTCTTTCTTTGCATATTTAGCTTTTCCACGCTGTGGGTTTCGGTCCAAGAATGCGTGTTTGGGGAGATCCTGGCAGATTGCTGGCTGGCTCCACAGCCTGATGGGGCCCTGCTATGGAAAACCTGCAGCCTCCAGATCCTTCTTAAATTGCACAGTGCTAAGTGATTTGTGATTCCAGTCTGAAAAGTCCTACTGCTACCTTAGGCTGCTTGAAAGTGAGACAAACTAATGTTTTTCTTATTGCTGCTGTGTTAGAGAACCAGTGTAGGAAATGTGCTGCAAATTTAGCTCATGACTTAACAGCAACAGCTCCTTGAGCCTCTCTGTCCTTCACTGCACAAAGGTAACTGCATCAGGTCTTAGTGCAGCAGCAGTTTGCTTCTGCTTCCTGGGATGATGGGAGAGATAAGAAGCACAAGTGGCAGAGCACGAGCTAATTAAATTTTCTTTAGATGTCTTTTAGTACATAAATGGTCAGCATTGCCCCAGTGACTGTACAAATGCACCAATAGAACAATGCAGCTGTAGTTGTGAGGTTCTGGGCTATCACATTGCAGAACCTTTCGATGATGAGCCCCTTGGTGTTTCTTGGTTTACTTGCTCTGAAACAATAAGTAGGACTATTTGTTTCACTTGTAGGTTTTTAAAAGAGTCCTTTTTATTGAATGCATTGAAAGTTGCTCACTTTATTAAAAGGCTAATATCAAGTGTGCAAAAACCGAAGTGACAAAATTTAATAAAACTTGGAACTTGCTGGCAAAGGAAGGGATAACACCTCATACTACAGTGGTTTCCCAACCATGATGAAGTTGTGTGTGATGTAGCACTAGTTAAATGTGGACTGCAATGTTTCAAATGCAACCATAGCCTGGGCAGTCAGGCTTTTACATTCCAAAAACTCTTCATCAAAGGAATAAGGTTTTGCAGATCACTTCATGTAGCCTTGGCTGGTCGATATCTGTGGGGACAAAATAACTTAAATAGATGTGTGTGGGAGGAAATAAGTTCTTAATAAATTTTTTTCATAACTTTTTATTAAATTAAGAAAAATAGAGGTATAATTCTCAAGAGTTTTTTTAATGGGAATCTTTAAATAAATTTGAATTGAGAGGATATCACTAATTATATAAAAGTGTAATTAAATATTTGTGATACTGAGAAATCATGCTTTCCACATGCTTACCACAAAGCCAAGCATACTTTCTGTGTTCCTCTTGTGTATTTCTGTTCAGAGATTTGTGGTCAGGGATAAATGGATGACTTTTGTGTGTGTCCAAGCTCTTGAGCCCTGTTTTACCCTCTTCCTGTTGTGCAATCTGTTTTCCCAGGATTTTGTCAGTCACAGCAGAGTAATACGTATTTACTCCCTTGAGTTGAGTTAACATTTACTCCCAGGACTCTTGGGGTATTTTATGATTCCCTTCTGGAAGGCACTTGTAGTGTCATTATGTATAGTCCATCAATGTTCTCTGGAACCTCTTTTATCCAAGGTAGAAGGCAACGTGAGAATCGTTTTGAAGAACACATCGTGTGGAGAAAACATATTTTTCTCTAGAAGGATTGTGTAGGCGTTTAATACCATCTCAACTCGATGACTTTCATAGGAAAAATTTTAAAGCTGAAGGAAACGAGATCTATACTTTGATTATTACAGTAATATTTGCTGTTAGGGACCCAGACTGGCTAAATCTAGATTAGGAGCCAAGCCCTTCACCAGGGTTTGATAATCCTGATACACTGGTGTTCTGTGATACTGTGGTGGGAATGAAAACCCCCCCTGAAGTCTGACCAACCTTTTTGCCTGTGTCTAAAAGGAATAAATTATGTTAGGAGTCAGAAACAGATTAAGAAGAGCTTCGGTGTGTTACAGTCTGAAGGATCCATAAAAATCAATGTTGCAAGATGGCAGTAAAATTTTCTTACTGCCTTGGTGCTGAGCTCCTGCAAGCAGACACGAAATCAAAGAGGAGGAGGAGGATTGTCTTTATGACATGCAACTGTTGCCATGAGATTCTTGGTTGCCATCAGAAAGGTAATTTCACTTAATGACTCTGATAAGCTACCAATTCAGACATACCAAAGCATTGCATTAAAACAGCATTCTGTCAATTCCTGTGCACCTCTCATCTTTTATCCCAAATAGCTGTTTAGCTATCCAAAGAATCAGAAGCAAGCAAGCGGGTCCTTTCAAGGTTATAGCTCGTCATGCTTGGATAACACGATTCAGAAGAGCCTAAACACAACAAATCAAAATCTGTGAAATGATGCATGGCTTCACGCTTCTGTAGGTTTGAAAAAGTGCATATAGATTTCTTCCATTCCAAAGAGCCCTTGAAGTATGTCAAGTATTTATAGCTTTGGATGTCTCACTTGTACATGCTACATGCGGGAGTTAATGACTCACACCTTTCCCAAACAATTGAAGTGCTTCCTGAATAGTAGAGAAAACATTCCCTCCTCTGCTCAAGTACTGATTCACATTCTGATTCACATTTGTTTGTTGTCATGTGGCAAACACCATTTGGCATGTTTACTCCTAGGTCTTAATTACCCTGCAGCAGTACTTTTCTCCTTATAGATCTTATTTCCTTTCCTTCTCTCAGCTGTAGCATGAAACAGCACCTAAATTAATCCAAAAATAATAGCTTAGTTCTTCCTCCCTTCACTCCCCAGCTGCAGGCTTCTGCTTCTTCCCCTGACACCAGCACCTGTGGGCCCTCCGCTGAACTTCAGTCAAGTTGTTAAAGCAGCAGAAAGTTAATCCAGGGAAGACACTTTTAGCACTAGGTTTGCAATTCAAGTTGGCTGGGATAGGAGTCTTATAAACATCAAAACCAGCACAAAGGAGGGAGTCACGCTGGCACCAGGAACGGGGAAAGGTGAAGGAATCTGTGCAGTAGCTCTATGTTTAACATAATGAAATAACAGTAAGCTGTTAATTCTGCTTAACCATAACTTTTGTTAAAGATTTGTGTTGCTTTTTGTCCCTGAAAGAGCTTCTCTGAGTCAGGTGAACACAGGACTGAGGTGTGTGAGAAGGTTAACAGAACGTGCTTTGGGGCCAGAAGGGAGGGGAATGGCACTCTGGGTTCTGGCTGTGCCCAGACAGCTGTTACCCAAATCTGCACCCTCACACTCCTGAGTAGTGTTTTAGCAGACATCTGGCATAAGCCAGCACATGTACTCACGTAGCTCTGTCAAGAAATGGATCCCAGAAAAACTGGGAATGAGGTGAGTGCTTATTTAGCTGAGTTTCTGTTGACCCAACGAGTTCAACCCGTGGCCGTGCAGGGGGATGGCAGAATCATCAAGGATGACTTAGGTCATGCCTTTTTTTTTTCCATCTGCTTATCCCAAATTTGTTGCCCCTCTCATTTGTGCTGAAAAACAGATTCATAGAACTGCACTGGAAAGCAGGCCGTGGAAACCTTGTGGGCTTAGAGCCTGGAGTGGGGAGCTGTCTGTGGAGCAGCAGGAGGAGCTGGGTGGGGAGATGACAATGTTCCAAGTTGAGTTTGTCACAGAAGAAAATATTCATTACCCATACTCTCAGATTGTTTGTCTGCATTTCTGATGCTTTCATTTGAATTAAAAGAAAAGTTGGAGGCATAGCCAGTAGTTGGTTGTTGAAAAATGCAATGAAACATTTATAGGCTAAACATAGCCTATAGGATGTGGTTAAAATAAAGTCATTTGCAGGACTTGGGCTTAGTGAAGCAGCATGCTTTGAATTTTAAGTCCTGTGTGCTGTTGTAAATGCTGTCTGTTCTTTGAAGAAGAATTTCTAGCAGCTAGATCAGATCTCTCCAAGATGGTCCTCTTTGCATGGGTTGTGTTACTCAATCACCCTTCATTCTATTCATTCCTCTGCCCTTTATTTAAGCCTCTTCCTGTTTTTCCTCCTCCCTCCTGTATGCTTGAATGCATATGTATTTCCCTAAATGTACCTCTTCTACTTAAATTTACTGGTGGTACTTATTTGTTTTTCTTCCACACCCAAACAACACAGATTTGCTTCCCCTTTTGATAATTTTTGCTGTTGATCGATTGCATTGATGTGTTATTTCTGCTTCATTAATTCCCCAAGTTAAATATTTTAACAGGTAATCAATACTATAGACAGTTTTGCAAAGCAATTTAGCAAAAACACTGGTAGGAAACCAGCAATCTTCCTCTGCCCAAGTAAACTAATATACAAACCCCAAGTTTCCCCTCCACATCCCACACACGCGTCTGTCTTCACACGCAAATAAAAATATTTGAAATGTGATGAGATTCCTGTGGGTTCTTTAAATGAAATGACCTTCTCTTGCTATCCCAGGTTTTAAAAAAATAACCATTCGAAATCCAAACTGCTTTCCCTGAATTATTCTACCTAGACCACACAGATTGCAGTTTCCATGTTGTAAGGACAGGGAAGGGTTGTGCTGCAGGAGGGCTTGTTAGGGAAATCTGGAGTGAAGGCATCCACAGACTAGATGGATTAGGAGCCTGATGGCTGGGAGCTGTTTCTTTCTGTCATCCTTCTCTACAACATTTGAAAAAGAATTTGAGCTAATATCCCTCATACCTCGAAGCTGTGCCTTCAGGGAGCCATTATGTTCACTGCTCTCGTTGCACAGAGGCTAAATTTATTTTATAATCAAGTGTTGTTAATACAAGGAAAAACATCTGCTTTTTAATGCTGGAAAATGAACAGAATTTGTCTTGTGAGTGGATTGCAAGTGGTGCTGCAGTTCTGGAAAAATCATTAGGTTTTGGGAGTTTAAAATAATTCAAAATTTTAGGAGTTTCGTCTTCGTGGAATTAAGGATTTAACAGAAGAGGTTGGTTTATTTTTAGAAACTGAGAAAACTGCTTGTTGGGGTACCTTTGACTTGTTCTCTTCTGCTGCCTACAAACAAATGTAAAGCTTATCAAGGTGTAATTCCTGTCTTCAAAACCAGTCTTTCTCACAGGCTGCATTGTCCATCAGATAACTTGGATTATCTTTGTAGTCCTTGGAATGGCTCATTTTTCACAAGTGAGGTTGTAACTTGTTGCAGTCCATGGTCAGTCTTGCTGGGTTTGCATTATTGATGAAAATCAGAATGAAAAACCTGTCTGCCACCTCCAGGTTTTCATAGAAGGAGCTTTGCCTCCAAAACACTTTGGCAGGATTATTTAGTGATTTCATTCTGATGTGTCAAATGTATTCACATATTAACAAATAAAATTGGCTATGATAGTAAATATTTGTTTATTTAATGCATTGCAGTGGTGGTTGTATTTTGGTAACTTGCTGTTCTTTTCCTTCCCTTCCTTGGTTGTTAGATAGGCATAAATAGAAATGGATTGTTCTTTATCCACATATTAAGAACTTCAGTTACCACCTCCCTCCAGGTGTAAATTGTCATTTTCCAACAATTCAGCTTGGCTAATGTGGGAGGTGGACTCAGTGAATCTCTTATCCTAATGACTCAGTCCGAACTCAGAGCCTCAATAAAAATGACCCTCCTGGTATTCTGTGTCTCTGCATCCTTTTTGTGAGAGGCTAGGGGAAAAAAGGGGAAAATTTCTCCCCAAAAGAGTTTCTTTAGGAACTAGCTGCTGGTTTTGGATTTTGTCCAGAGAACTATTCAAACCTGACCTTCAAAACTGAAAGCCAACTATTAACATGTATTCAAGAGACTAGCTGTTGCCAGGCTGAGAAAATTACTTCAGTTTTTCTATTCAGGGTGAAAAAAACACAAAACAAAACTGAAGTGACCAATCTAAAACAGTATGAGCACTTTTTCTTGGGACTTTTACTCTGTGTGTGTAAGAGGGAGGAATTAATGAGGTGACTTGGTGAGAATTTTTCAGTTACGTGATCTGTAAATTAACCAATTATTCTTCTACAGATTGATTATATTCTAAATAAACTGCAGTGATTCAAAACATACCCCAACTTCTCGTGAAATCTTGAAATAATTCTTGCAAGAAATGTGCTGTTGGACCAAACTGCCTAATTGACTTGGTGTTTGATAGCCACATATCAAATGTAAATAAATATTTTATAACTATGGATCAGTTATTCAATACATTCTCCAGTAATGGATCTGGTATCTGTTCAGATGGAGCTTTTGTGCTGTTGATTATATTTTGGAGACTTACAGGGAAATGGAAGCACTTGAGGTCACTGGAAAATTTTCAGTGTTAGGGTGGAAAGTCAAGACTTACGGGGGAAATGCAAATCTGTTCATGTTGGGAAAAGGTGGATAGAATGAAGTGAAAGTGTCAGTTTTATGACCAAAGTGATTGACAAAAGTGAATTAATTTTCCTGAACTACTTTACACTTTACTTACACTTCATTCCTCCTTTTTTTTTTCCAAAAGAGTTGAAATATATTTTGTTGACCCTGTTAACTTTGAACTGTTTAGCGTGGTAAGCACAACACTGAAAAAAGCTAGAATATCTAATTTATTAGAAAATAAGCTTTTACTCCTCCCAGTTTGGGCAGAAAACAAGTTCTTGGGAAACTGGGATTTATCGGGATTTTAACCATCTCTGAGTAGAGGAGAGAGCTTAGTTTCCAATACACTTTGTTTGGTTCCTCATTTCATCTCTGCCAAAGACAGAACTTGAACTCCATCAAACCTTCCTCAGCTGCCTTTGTTCTTTCTGCTTTACTAGACAGTACATTTACTTTTTTTCAAAATTTGCAGATTTTAGGATGTATTTGTGGTTCTAACCCTCCTTTTATTTGGTTGGCAGTTGTTAAGGGAGGACACATAGCAACAAACTTCATTTTCTTAGAATACCAATATGGACATGTGGTTTATAAGAAATTAGTACAGTGGAGTAAGTCTTAGAATTTGTTGAGAATATGTTGTTATAACATGCCCAACTCAAGTTTTTACCTAAGAATTATGGTAATTTTGAAGGAGTGTTTCTCTAAATGTGTTTCCATGATCAGAAATAACTTAAAAAAAAAAAAAAAAAGATTCAATTACATGCTAGGAAATTAGAGTTGCCTCTTGTATATAATAATAAGTAATATTAGAAGCATGAAGCTGTTCACAAGTGGCCTCCCAGAGGTCCTGAGCTGTGGCTCAGCACATGCAGGCCCCTGATTGCTCCAAGCTGATCTCTGGCAGGATTGCCCAGGGGAGGGATCTCAGCAGCATCAGCACTGGTGCAGATGTGACCAGGCTGAACCCAGTTCCCAATCTGTCCAGAAGTTTCCTTGTGTGGGGGATTAGTTTCCAGCCAGATTAGGAAGCACATCTGTCTAGCTGATTATACAACCCACGAGCACTTTCATCAGCTACAGCTGTCAAGGAAGTGGCAGGATGGTCCCTTTGACCAAAAGTGCAGATTTTTATCTTCTTACACAGATTGTAAATCTGCACCTTAAGAAATATTTTGTTAACATGCTCATGGGCTTAGCTGCTTCTGTGCTGTTTAAAGAGGAAAGCAAAGCTCCAAAAGCTTGGCTTTAAACATTTTGTAAGTAAATTTATTACTGTGTAACTTCGGATGTTTTGGAGCAGAATAGTTTGTAAATGTATTTGTACCTCAGCAAGCTGAAAAAGGCTCTATTGCTCATAATGTTTTTACACTGCTGTATTCATACTGCATAAATTTTGCCCAGTTTTTAACTTCAGATTACAAGTTTGATACAGATGTAAAGATGTGTAAAACACTGGAATTAGAGGTGTCAGTGTAACACAGCGAGCTGAAATATGGTGGATTAAACTGTGATTTTGTTTTAGGCTTCCCTTTTTTTTTGTTTTTAGTTAGATAGCTATACCTTAAGATCTAATCTGTCATTCTAGATTCTTCACTTCCATTTCAGTTGATTTCTCAGGTTCATCTTGGAGGACTTATCTTAGAGAGGGCATGGGAAGGAAGGTGATGAGTTGCTGGAGATAGTGGCACCACTCCAAGAGCTGCCAGGCTGTTTTCCTGGTTTGTAAATTTTCAAGCTCAGTTTTTTTAAAATGGCATTAGTTTCTGTTCCTCATTCCTTTGGAAAGTGCTGCTTAGGCTGGGCTGGCACAGGGTGGGTTTGGCTCAGCTCTTTCCACTGCCTGGCATTTCTTCCTGCCATGGCACGCTCAGGTCTCAGCATTTGCTTGCTGGACTAAATAACTGAGGTGATAAAGGTGCTGAGCACTGGCTCCATCAGGAAGTGTGTTAGATATTCCAGTATGTTTTGGGGCAGGGCTGTAGGCATATTGCTGTGTGCCTGATTAAAAAAAAAAAAAAAGAAAAAAGCTTGTTGCCACCAAGCCACACTAGAAACATTGACAGGTTGGGTCCTTTTGTTTCTCAATTTCTTGCTTATTGTTCCCTGTGCAATGACCTTGTATAGTTTCAATGTGTCTTGTCCTGTTGAATGTCATTTGGTGTTTTTCACCAAAATAGGGGTTACTACGAAGACATTTTTAAAATGTTTAAGCTACAGCAGGTAATTAATCTCTTCTTAATAATACTGTTTGTGTTCTCAACCCCTTTTGAGAAAAGCTATCTCACGGGTGTTGAGTAGATGATACCACTGTGATAACGAGTAGTTTGCTTTAAAGGACCTAATTGTGAAATAATTTTTGCCCTCTGACATTCAGTGTATTTTCCCCCTGTAGTAGTTGCTCTTCAGGATGATTTGTTTTTTCTTTGGTTGAGATACTCTTAGTCAAAAGTGTCCTGTGGACCATGTCCACCTTCAGTCTGCTTTGCCATCAGCTGCTGTCCTCAGCATCCAGCAAGTCACACTTGGAGCACATTTCAGGTATTATCTCATGCACAGAATCTCCAACCTGTGCTCAGGCAGGAGCCTGAACACAGTAATTACACACTTGTTTTGGGCCTCAAGTGAGCATTTGCACTAGGAAAGGAGCAGAGCAATACTGAGCATCTTTCTTAGGTGCAATAATTTTTTAATTTTAATGTTTTAACAGAATAATCATTTAGGTTAATGTTTGAACACTGATAGTTTGAATGCTCAGGAAAGGTGTGTGGCTTCACGTTGTGCAGGAGGGTGAGGGATGTAGTATGTGGTTTTCCTTCCCTTTGTGCAAATTCCATATCCACAGAGAAATAAATGACTGCTGTGTGGAGAGATGCGGATTTGAACAAAATATTGGTAGCTTATTAAAAATCTCCTCTGCAGAGGGATAGCAGTTTTATGTTTCAGTAAGATTTTTAGGTTGTTGGCTGCTGCAGTACTTCTTGTTCTTACTGTGAAAGTGTGGAGAAAAAATGATGCTGAATTGTGACAGTGTAGCCCAGTTTTTTAAGGATGCCCTGCTTAAGGGAATATTCATAGGGCTTAATAATGTATTATTCAGCTTTAAGGTTTATTTGTGGAGATTTGAATTCAGGAAATGGCATTGTTATGCAAGAACTGGAGCAGCTGAAAGGAAAGGAGATTAATATGCTAAGATTTGGAAGGGGAAGCTGGGGTTGGAGGATTATGTTAGCTCAGGCACTGATTTTCATATTTAACTAAGAAACTTTCTGTAAAACTTTTTTTTCCTTTGGAGCAGAGTAGGTATTCAGGATCAAAAAGATGTTATTGATGTATAGAAACTGAAGATATTTCTAATCCTTGTGCAGAACTTTTCCCACTAATTCAGGAGATCTGGGCATGCTTCACCGTAGGCCTTTCTTTCCAGGGACTCATTAAAATGAACACACAAGTAGCATCAGATCATTTTTATTCAGCTATGTTATTAACAAAATAGAAAGCTGGAGTGATTAAGCCATGAAACCGTAACTATCCCTCGGGAACAGTTCAACAATTGTGCCTCAGAATGTTTCCTACTTGATTTCAGTGCTTACTTCACCAGAGGAGAGAGGTAGAAGTATAGAGATGAGCTTGTGTAGACACATCTACAGATAAAAAGAGTGACATTTGCAGAGGAGTTTACATTGTGTTACGTTTAAAATGGAGTATTTAACATCAGGGTTTTTTTATAAAGATGATATATATTTTAGAGATTTCACTTTGTTGGTATATACAGTAATTGCAAATCATAAAAAATGTCAAAGTAAGGTTTCATGCCATAAATTATATCACAAAATACTGTACAAAATTCCAGTATAAAACCCCCTGGTGTCTCCCATATCACTTTTCTCTTCCTATGGAAAAAAGCATAGCATTACAACTTTGATGTTATGTTAGTTTTTCACTGGGGGAGAAAAATCTCTTTGAACAGAGGAATGAGTTGTAAAGGAGTAAGACTGGAGAAAATTAATCTATAGTGATGAAGTAACTTAAGATCCTCAGGGAATACATACCTTGCCCTGTTAAAAAAAATAAATAAAATCCCTGTGGCTTCAGAAAGGGAAATAAAGATGGTCAATGTCTTAATGAAGGAAGTACCTAATAAAATGTTAGTATTGAAAAATACTGGCCTGAAAGCCAATTGTAAGAGTAGTTTGTCCATGTAATCTTTCTTACCTGTCTATGACAAAACCTGGGGCTCTTCATGGTTAACTTATGTCCTGTATTCTGTGTGCACCTTGTGAGTTAATGTTTCTGTGCTGTAACTTCCAGGAAAATAAATGTGCCTTCTGAATGCTGTGTCCCACTGCAGTTGGACTGAAAGGGGCTTTCTGGCACTCTCAGCTGGGCAGGTCCTGGAGGCCTTTGTAATTTATCCAGCACATCTTGCAGCCTTCAAAACATCCGAGATGTCGAGTTGTGCATTTTGTGTGTGGTCTAGAGGCAAAATGTTCTGACTGTTATGAATGAGAAAGTTGTTGGAAAACTTTGAGTGCCTGGGGAGAGGAGCACATGTGAAAAATAAGGTTCCCAACTGCACAAATTCCTGCTGAGCAGTGTCAGGCTGGGAAGGGGAAAGGTGAGAGACTGTGGAGCACAGTTACCCTCCATTCTGTATAAGCATATACGGTATTTGTGTTTCTTGACTGCACATACCACAAAATACCTGCTGTTTATGGCCCATCATTGTGTGTTAGGAAGTGCCTGACAGGAGTGTGTTGTCTTTTAAGATTTTAAATTAAAAATTTGATAATGGAATGTGCAAATAAAATTTGCCAAGGACTGAGACTTCGAGGTAGAAACCTCAGAACTTTGGGAAATACTGATGTGGAAAATTCTGAATAGCATTCACATGCACACATATGAATCTTTAAAGTGTTAACACAGATAACCTCTAACTTGCAGGTAGCAAATCTTTAAAGATCTGTGGAAAAAAAAAATGGGGAAAGGCAGCTCATCTTAGTAGCCTAATTTAAAAAAAGAATGTTTCTGTGCTATACCTTTGACAATCGTCATTCCAGAAAAAGCAACAACAATTTTCATTCATTCAAACTTCACTGCCATTAAAGAATACTTCTTGGTTTTCTGCAGTTCCTCCTTTAGAAGTGTTTGTTGCTTTTGGCAGGTGAGTCCACTAGAAAGCTCAGGATGGTTTGGTTATTTTGGAGGAGCTGGAGCTGTTTGAGAAGATAGGAATTTCTGTTTAGAATGGAAAACTGATCCTAATGGTCTCTTTGGAGACTGAATGGTCTCTCAAAAATTCTTTTGCTTCTGTATATTAGAAAAGCACTTTTCTGTGGAAAAAAAGGTTTGTATGTTGGAACTGAAATATGGAGCCAGTGAATACGTGTCCAGATAAATTCCACTAGTACTGTTTTCAGTTTTGATTAAAAGTAACCTTAAAGATTTCTTAGTGTAACAATGCCAGGGTTAATCTAGCAATATTTGCTTTTCTCACAGTATTTATACTCCATCCACTGTACACCCTAATTCTGTACATCCATCTGTCTGTGAGGTGGGACAGGGTGAGTGTCCCTGAGCAGTGGGAGCACTGTCAGGACACTGACTCCCAGCCTCTGTCACACTGCAAATCATCCAGAGCTGGATCAGGGCAGGAGGCACTTTAAACCAGCAGCTGCACTTCAGCTTTTCCATCCAAATTGTTGCTTTTAAAGACAATGAGGAATAGAGTTTAGTAACCTTTTCATTTAAAATAGGAATAATGTTTAATTAGATGGGACTGGTTGGGTCAGGGAGTGATATTTATAGGCTGAGGCATTGTTGTGTTGGTCTGACAAATTAATATGTGAAAATTTTTATTTTTGAGTTTTTATACATAATGAACTTGATATAACCTCACGAAAGCCAGAAGGAAAACCCGTATTTCTTAACATGACTTTTTGATTTTCCTTCCATGAACATCTGCTGCTAATATTTAATCTTCAACATGTCCCAGATCATACCCTGAAATAATAATTTTGCCCCATCAGATCACCTTTCTTTTAAGATGTGGGGTTTTTTGACTGCCTGGAATTAGTTGGTCTGAATTCAGTTAGGTTTAAGTGTTAAGGATACACTCTAGTTCCAAAACAAAATCTGAAAAGATACCACGTATTTCTTAAACTTTGTGTCCTGTTTCAAAAGAATATGCAATACAAAACCTCAGTACAAACTCTGGTTACGGGAAGATAATACTTTTTCATTGATTATCTGTATCAGTACTATTTATGGAATTTATAGTTATCCCTTGTTTTAATTCATGGTTCTTCTGGTTTTTAATTTTAAGTAATGATTTTTCTCCTTGTAGTCCCAAAATGTTATCAAATAGCCTGATCAGTTGGACACTCCCTGTATTATGGGACACTGTAAAAGCCTTAAGTGGAAGGTAAATCTGAGTGTGGTAAGAGAGAACTTTTAAGAAAGAATAAATATCAGACACACTTAGCTTTGACAAGGCAGCGCAGTGCTCTGGTTCACTGCTTGTAATAGGAACTGGTGTGAGTACAGGGACATTTTATAAAAAGGAAATTGTAATTAAGGAAATAGCATGTTCCTTAATTACTGTCATTTCACCATGATCTACAGTGAAATGGTGGTTTATGTCCTGCTTTTTGTAGGAATGTGACAGTCATGGGCTCCAGGGCACATCTGTTTTTTAAGCATTTTTAACATGTAGTAATTCTGCCTGTTGATTTCACAGGTGGAAGGCAGAGCTCCCCGGTCATGTAGATAAGGAAGGGAAGGTACAATAGCTCATATACAGCATCTGGAAAAAAAAACCTCTTCCAAGACCCATATGATTAATGTAAATGGAGTGAGAAATGAGGTGGAGCACCTAAAGCTCCCCGGCTCCTTTTCCTGCTTAACAAAGCCAGGGAAGAGCACAGGACCTTCTCCTTTCCCACAGAGCATGACTACCCCAGCATTTAGATTATCTCCTTTAGGAGGACTTCAAAACCAAGGATGGGATGAGATACAAGTGGAGATCTAATTAGATCACTTCCCTCTGTAGGCAAACCCTCGTTGCCAGTGAGTGTTTGTGCAGAGAGGAAGGCAGTTCTGTAGCAGGAGGCACCAAGAAAACCAAGCAACTTGTGTGTTAGGGTTGTTTTTGTTGGGTTTCAGACACTGCAAATCTGGCCATCACAAGTAGACCTAATTATTGCATAATAATAATAATTCCTTTCCAGATACTCTTACCAATCAATCCCACTGTTGCCCTGTGCAACTAATGCCTGGTGGGAATATGGATCACCTGCTTGGCCAAGTACAGAACTGAGTGTTTAGTCCCAGGACAAGACCATAGGCTGTCTTTTCCTCTCTTCTGGTTCTCTGTGTTGTGCTGCCAAAGTGAGTATTTGATGTTGGATGTGAATTCTGTCCCTGGGCATACTTGACATTTGTAGAGGGCTGGTGTTTTATTCGATGCACAACCAGACTGGACTGGTTTTGTCTACTTAAAACAGCAAATTCTAAAGATCTTTAGCCTTTGCCATATTAAATAATTTTCAAACCTTTTTGATCTAATTTTCAGCAATATGAGTTTCTTGAGGTTCCTGATGTTTTGTCTCTAATAATATGGGCTTTTTAAGATGGATGGTTCTTTGGCTGACAGGTTATTCCACGGAAGAACATTTGGAGAGTATTTATTGACCGATAGATCCTAATGGCTTCTGAAATGCTGTATCTCGGTTTAGTTTGGAAATCTGAGTAGATATCACATTCTTTTTTGTTTGTCTTTTGGGAACAGATTAATGAGCCTTGTAAATTATTAAGGGCTATGCTCTCATCTTCCAGACCTGATTTCTCTGAATAGGCGCTGTGTGCTCAAGCTGCTCATTAGTAGGTGGACTGATGGCTGACTGGATGTATTATTGATGACTTGGTGGGAATTTCCTGTCTGGAAAAGGGTGGTAGGCTGATAGAAATCCTTTGCATGGAAAGGTGATGTTAAAAGGTTTGGCATGCTGTGCATTTGGTTTTGGAAGTGTGGGTGTTTGGGCTCGTGCCGTGGGGTCCCCAGCGTGAAAAGTTGTCACTGGGAAGTAGACGGAATCTTGTCTTCTCCCCCTCTCACTGCTCTTACAGACCCGTGAGGTATTTTGTTATAACTGATATTATCTGAAGCATATTCTTGTAAAAGCAATACACATTTTATTTAGCATGTCTTCATAAATATATTGCAATTTCTACCACTGTTTTACCACGCAAAAATGGGCTGTTAAGCAAAGCTAAAGCAATGAAGCAGAAAAGAGTCCTAGAGTTGAGTTTGGCTACTGTAGTATCCTAGATATTATCAAAACCAGCTTCAAAGTGTTACTGCCAGCCATCAGGCAGAGCAAGCGGGTGTTATCCTGCCTGAACTCACCATCCTTGAAGTTTGAATCTGCTCTTAAAGATCTAGGGAGACAAAATTTCATTATTCTGTATCCCATTAAGAGAATATATTACTAGTATATGTAGGATAACTTTTCTGCTAATGTACAGATTTAAAATGTTTCAGGGACATAAATCAATACCTTAAAATGAAACCCGAAGCTCAGAGTGCCCATTTCCTTTAAGACATGGCTCATTCAGATTGATTAATGACTCTTGGGGGTATAAATATATAAATATATAAATCTCCACTTAGGCCTATCTAAGTCTGGATTGCCACCACCTTATCGTGTGACATCTCCTGTGTCACTCCTGCTCCCTGTGGCTCCTTGTGGTGGCACTTGCTTGGTTTCCAGCTCCATCAGCTCCCTGAGCTGCTCTCCATGGGATTGTGAGACCACCTATGTGCATACACAGGACAGGGCAGAGGCTCAGAAGCCAGTGACAAGGGCAGGGCTGTGCCAGCCCAGGTTTAGATTGATTTAAAGGGTTGTAGATACAACACCCTTCTGAAACATCACTCGTTTGGAATATATTATCTTCAAGTTTCTGCTGAGCCTGGAAGTTTCTAGTTGAAATGGATTTTAGATTAAGCAGAGAATTTGCAAAACAATAGGAGAGAGAAAAAATGGTAGTGTGAGTCATGAGCATGGGACCTTCCCCCACTGTCTGCTTAGAAGTGCTGAGATTCTGAGGATTAGTTAACAGCAGAACTGTAGTTTCCAGCATGCAATCAGCTGTTATGTCCATTGTGCTTTCAGTTTGTTGGAATAAAAGAACCAGATTAGTCATCAAAATGTAGTGTTAGCATAAAACTCTGTAGTTTATGACAACTTTTTTTGGACAGCACAGTTTAGATGGTGTGTTAAATGCTGATGTTTGTTAGAAGTTCATTGTTTTTGCATGTTGGCAAAGTGGCTATAGGAATCTAATAGATGGTGTGGCATTTGGGTTGGTCTGTCTCTGTTTTTTTTCTGTCAGGATATTTATCATTGAGAAGCACAGCAGTCAGGTGTGTTCTGCAAAGCTTTTACGAAATTGTGATGATGTACAAATATCTTACTGGAATAATTTTAATGTTGAACTTTAAATGGGACTGTAAAGGATTTCTGTCTGGATTTATTGCTGGATCATTTCCTAAGCCTGCAGTAACTTGTATGTATTCCCTGTGGGCATGCAGAGCTCGGGGGCAGTTGGCCACACAGCCTTTCTTAGAAGCAGGGAGCTGTGGGAATGTTCACCTTCCGAGCTAACAGGCTCCAGAGGATTGGGAAGGGTTTTCATACAGCTTGTGTTCCAGGTGTCTGTCTGTCCCCACCCCCCTGCCTGGTGGACTGCAGCAGCCACTGGGAACTTGGAAAACCCTTCCATTCATGGCCCTTGACGCCTGCTGGTATGGAACAGCCTCAGATCACCAGTTCTGTGCTTGCTGGAGCAACTGCCAAGATGTTGCTCAGCTCCTCTGTAGCTCATCCAGAAGCACTTTGGCATCCTCGAGAACATACTTGCAAACACCAAAGCATATTGTCTTCAGAAATGAAATGCTGAATTCCACATCCATCCCCATCTTTTTCCAAAGCCACTTTTTATTCTAAACTAAGGCATTTTCTAAACTCTTGTGTTTAACCAAATTGGTATTTCTTTTCATGGATTTGCTGAATGATACCATTCAATAATGGCATTATTGACAAACAAGATATTTCTTTCTGTATGGTTGGGAGGATAATATGGCCAAACTTGGAATTTAACAAAATCTGGCAATGTTTTTCAGCACTGAGTAGTAAATCATTAGTTTGGGCAACTTTACATGGCACTGTTCTGAAGGTTTTGATAGGAAATACTGTATTTGCATTGGCAAAATGAAGTGTGTTGAAGTTGTCTACGGAACTTAGAATTTTTGTGACTTGTGGAATGCTTAAAAGCTGTCATCTCAAGTTTTAACCATTTAAATGCTTCTACTCTGAATCTGCTCCCTACTCATCATTGCTGTATCCTTCCCTCATTTTTAGGTTAAGGTTCCTCTTAATGTTTCTGTAGTTTATCTCATGTGGAAAACAGAAAGCAATTTAAAGCTGGGATTTGCATCTACGGTGGCACTGCAGTCCAGTAAAGCTCAACTTCTGTCCTTTCCTGGCCATTCATTCCCACTCTGCTCTGCCTCCTATGCTCTGCCAGCACATACCCATGTGGGGAACCCAACCAGGGAAGTGATTCAGCTGGAGAAGCAAAACCCTGCAAAAATACCAACTGCCAGCATAAAGCCATGAGATCTTGAGTGGTTGTGCTGGCTTGGGAACAAACAGCTGGGGGGGGGGGGGAAGGCAGGAGTTGTTTTAAGTTTGTTCTTCTGCTGGAAAAAGTTATAATGGAGCCACAGCCTAAAAATCAAGGTTTTACCTAAAAGTAAGTGATATGTAAATGGGGCACACAAAATAGGACAGACAACAAACATGATCAGGGTGTTTGTTTCAGATCTTCGCGTTGACTTAGCCCAGGTCAGGTCCTTACTAGGTTAAATTAAATCAACACAGTATTCTTGGGTAAAGAAAGCATTCCCAAGCCAGTGATGCTGATGAGGCTCAGGCAAACTCCTTGATTGCTGAAGTTCACTGCAGTGAGGTTTCCTGGTGCAGTTCCTGTGATCCAGTAGGTTTGCAGGTTGCAGCCTCTTTGAGGAGCACTGCAGAAGGTGATAACTTGAACTGCAGGTGTTGGTCACTTTGTGCAGCCCATGTGTGGGGGGACCGGCCCACTGAGCCACACAGGCAGTTTCTCAGTGTTCATGTGCACGTTGCTTCACTGACTCAGTTTTGGGTCTGTCAGGGCAAATGAGGAGGAGAAGGATTCCTCATGGGTCAAGTATTCCACTTGGTTTCCCACTTATTTTCCTTTAATGCTAGAGACAAACACACAACTAAACAGTGTGTGTGTGCTACTGTGTGGCTTGCAGATAGCAGGGATCCAGTTGGAATAGAGCAATTGGAAGAGTATCCTCAAAGTGAGATTGTCTATAAAGACACAATCCAATCTAGAACTTGCTGCTGCTAAAGAAGTTCCTGAGCACTCTGCCCTTCCCCTTCCTCCCCACCCACCTTGGTGCTGCCACCTCAGATCTTTGTCAGCCGGTTTAACTCAGCAGAACCCGAACCTGGCGAGGATAGAGAGTGTTCTGCTGTGTTAGGGAGTGGATGGGCACAGAAAAGGAAGCAGAAAGGCATGGCTGACAGCAAAGGCAGGGAAAGGAGTGAATCCTGCCTTTCATCTCTAAGGACAGCCTTGTGTAACTTCACTCTTAATGAAAGAGGTGATGCAGATAAGGAGTACTGCCTGTAGCATTAACACTGCCTACGTGTGCAGTGCTCACAGCAGTGCTGTGGTGTGGGCCTTGCTGCAAAGGCTGACTTCTCTGCTGTCACCTGTGACAAGCCTAAAGTTACTGGAATTAAGTAATTTTCATATGATAATTAATGGTAAGAACTAGGAAAAAAGTTATTAGGGAGTATATTGCGCTAAGGAGGAACCCAATGAAAGTTGCATTGACTTATCTGAAGAGAGAAAGCAAGCCAAGATGCACAGTTACATTGGAAACCCTCTGAAATCCAGATAACCAGTGAAATCCAGAAGAAGGATGCTCAGTTTGAGTTTTTGTTGAATACCAGGATAGAGGAAGAAGATTAGAAGATTAGAATACTCCTTTTCCCTTCTTTCTGCTTGTCTGATGATTCAATTCCCTGTTGGGCAGGCTGCTCTAGCACAGGAGAGGAAGAAGGCTCCTCATGGGTATCTTATAGAGCAACTTCAGTTCAATATGCATACACAGATTTTTAATTCATAATTACTGTCTTCCTCAAAGATAAGGGAATAATCAGTTTGAATCCCTTACATAAGGAAAATCACCTCCAAATTTCTCATATTATAAAGGGAAAGAGGATTTATGTTTACCTTAGTATAAATTTCTAAATATTTTTGCATGTTAAACAGCTCTTTTCACAAAGGTATGTGCTTTTTTTTTTGTAGAAACTTTGTGTAATGCTCAAAATTCTGTGTGGAAACAGGTCTGAATCTAAAAGGGAATAATGGAAATGACTCTCTGAGCCATATTTGGGTACCCAGGAAGGTAATGCCTGTGTCAGAGAAGATAAAGGGAAGGGAGATTGCATGAAACCCATCAGGACTGTTAAGCTGCAGTGATGCAAAGCCATTGGTGTTTTAAATAATGGTTAAAATAAATTCCTGTCGGGTAGTGCTGGACTATTTGAAATTCCCCTAGGTTTAAATAAAAAGGGAGAGGGAATTTTAACCAGCTCATTTGATAGAAAAATGACCTGCAGATGGGGTTTGAGAGAATAATAGGCAGCAGATTACAGTGGGAAAATTGTGGCAGAGCATCAGACTTTGATTGGTTTATGCAGAATGGGCAGTGGGGAGATGGGAAGAATCCCCACTGCAAACTGCCATTATACACTCTTTTTATTTCCACTGGCTGCCCATGGACTGTAGCTGTTCATAGCAGCATTAAGTTTATGAAGTCACATATACTGAAAAGTTTTAAAATATTAGAATTGCTACATGATGTGCAAATATCAGTGGGTTTTCTTCTGTTTATGTGCCTGTTTTCAAGAGCAGTTTTATGTGGGAAAGCTTATATTTCTTCCAGTCTTGACCTGCTTTGATCTAGGGCAAATACCCCTTCCCTGGTTCCCAGTGTCCTGAAATGTCATTAGTAAATATTGGATTTTATCAACACTTCGAATAGTCCACTGAAAATGCAAACATGGATTTTTTTTTTTCCCCCTAAACCTTCATAACTGTGCCAGATTAAAAGGATTTTATAAGGGCAAAAATTTTACAGCCACCAAAATTCAATTATAAAGTGAATTTCTAAGCAGGAAAGCTTACATATATATATATATATATATATATGAGAATATATATATATAAGCACTGTTTTTCCCTCTGTTCTGTCTTACTCTTGGGAAAATCTGAAATACTTTTGGTGTAACTTAACAACAACAAAAAAATTGAGATTGCTTGGGCAGACTACAAAATTTAAAATGTTCTCATGAATGACACCTGCAGGTTTGTTTTTTTTTTTTAATTAAATAATGGAAGCCAACATTTTTGATGCAACTTACGGCATTTGCGAGCGCAGTCGTGATCTGAAGAAATATATACTCTAAAATTCCTCTGTGGGCTTCCACAGCCTAGGGATGCAATAACATGGAATACGTTTCATGTGTGCCTCCTGTGGGATTTTTCTTTTTGCCTTTTTTTAATTTTTTTTTTTTTTTAAAGAATAGACTTCGATATTTGAGATACATGCTGGGGGTGAGGAGTGGGCTGATTCTCAAAAATGTTAATAGAATGCATTCTGTGGCAGCAGATGAACAATATCCATCTCTGGAAGGACCAGACTATTTGTTCTGCCCTTGCCCTCGTGTAGCAGCTTCCAGAGAGGAGCAGAGTTTGGAATGTGAGTGCAGGGCCTGCCGTGGGTTGGGTTTGAAACCTTTTCTAGTACGAGGGAGAATGAACTTGCAGCGGCCTTACCTGACCTCAGCTGGAATTCCTTGACTACTCCTTTAGTAAAGAAACCTTCCCAAAAGCTGTTTGCTGCTGTACCACCAGGGTACAACCAGCAGTAAGGTGAGAAAAGCAACTTTACCTGTTCCAGGTGGCTCCGTTGGGCCTCAGTTCTGTGTTCACAGACCGACCCGTGTACTTGCTCCAGGGTTTCAGAAATAATCTGTGCTTCTGGAATTGAATGATAAAAGATCCCAGTTGGCTTTTAATACTGGAAAATTGAAGTGGGATCCAGGTATTGCACTTACAACTTTAAAAGTATAAGATGACTAATAATCATTCTTCAGCCTCCGTTACCACCACCCACTGTCCCATTTATTTGCAATCTGTTTCACTGCCTTTGCTTCTTCTTTTTTTTTCCCTGCTAAATATCAGTGCAGTTAGAGTACAAAGTTTCATTACCGCCTGCCTCTAGCATGGTTGTCCCTTTAGAGATGGGGTAGAAAAGTTACAAACTGTAGTAAAGTGCTCATTTGAGGGGGAAACAGAGCGCACAGAAATTATTTCAGCTCTGTAAAGCGTGAAGGCACAGGAAAAAAAGCTGATTTCTACTACGAATCTTAAAGTTTGTTCCCTATTTTAAATCTTCCTTTAATAATGCTTGAACAGTTCTGCTGCTTGTAAATACATAGAATTACAGTGAACCTTCTTTTATTGTCTGTGTTTTTTCCTCATATTTTCTCTACCTTTAAACGTGCCTCTTTGTTCTCACTGCTTGAGAATTCTTTCATCCTCTTCTCAAAAGCTTCTGAATATGGCACAGTCTAACTTGAAAAGAATGCAGAAGAAGAATGTAGGGCAGAAAGTTGGAGGTATGGAGCAGCATCCACTGGCACCATTACAACTTCCCATGGCAAGACAGGCTGAGGGGGCCTGTAAAAGAAATCACAGATCATAATGGCATAGGAAAAAGTAAATAGAGGTGATACAAAGGAGCAAGTTTATCTGCTTTCTGTTTGTTTTTTTTCTTACAAGAACCTGGCAGCTCAAAACAAACACACAAAGGTGCTTGAGACAAAGCTGTTAAGCTGTGGAATGTCCTTCCACAGGATGTTGTGGATGTAAAATGGGTTCAAAAGGTAATTGGATACATTTATGAAGGAAAATTCCATGCAAGAATATGAAGTAGAGAGACCCCAGTTCTTTTACAGGAAGTCTCTAGGATGCAAATTGCTGGAGATGGGAGAGGGTTTGGAGAAATTGGTGCCTTTATGCTCTGGGTCGCTGCCAGGAGCAGGCTAATGGACGAGCTGGACTGTGGGGCTGCTCTGCCAGGCTGCTGCCAACCTGCAAACACTTAGTCCTCTCTGGGGCTTTCCTTGTGGTATTTATGATCCTTCTGATCTTCTTCTCAGCAGCTTTGATATTTGGCAACTTTGCTTAATCTGCAGTTTGGTACCTCTGTTGTTTCAAATGTCATCAGCTGAGTCGCATCCTCCCTTCTGAGATGAAGTCTATTATGGTGAATTAATACTGTGAGGGAATAATTTATCCTGCACAAATGGAGCACTCCTGCTTTTTCCATGACAGTGGACTCCTCTGTCCCTAAATTTGCGCTTAGCAGTAAAATGTTTGAAAGAGTAACTTGTTACTTCAGCTTTTCCAATTTGGAGTTTTATTCTGAACTAACATAGAAAATCATTTTCCAAAGGAGCATTTAACAGATTTCTCTGTAGCTTTGGTAACTGTTTTATTGAAGTATAACATTTACTGAGGTCATTGCACCCTGGACAGTTGCTTTATCTGGCTGAGCCATGTTCCTTTGGCCCTGTGGTCTGCACCAACCCAGCAAATTGTTCCTGTCCAGCAGCAGTTCTTTTGATCCAGAATTCCCCCATTTCTGCTGTTAGACTTTTCCTCTTTTCTGTGTATTCCCAGTGAACTGTTTCTCAGCCATGGCTTTTCAGCTGTGCATGCTATCAAGTGTCTCCTTTTGCATTACTCCTTTGGTAGTAATTTACTACCCTATTTTGACTTCATCTTATCTTCCTTTAACTGCAGGTTTCATATAACCATCTTTCTCTGGCAAGAGAGTTTAGAATTAAAGCTGCTCAGATTCTCCCTTTTCATACAAGTACTTTTATCGATGCAAGCGCATAACTCCTACATTAACCTTGATATTAAACTTCGGTGTCATCCTTTAAATACTTTTTTTTTTGATTCAGAAAATGCTCTGCCCTGGTAGAGGTGAGAGCAGTCAGCTCTATTTTGTGTCTATTGACAGACCAGAACTGGAGTAATACTTGCAGTGTATTGTCCTCTGTCCTTGCCTGTTTCCGATTGCTCAGTACCAATTGTTTCCAGCTCGCAGCTGTTTAATACAGCTGCCAAAACCACTAATGCCCAACCTGTCTCTAGTAAGAGAGAGCTTAAAGAAATAATCTTCTTTTCCTTCAGTGTTTTGCAAGATGGAAATGCTTCAGGTTATCATGCAAAGTTTTCCTGGTGAAGTGGTTAAATGGCTGGTGTCAAACAGTGCAGTGCTGTGTGTGCAGGTCACAGGCAAGAGGATTTCAGATAACTTTGGGGGGGAAAAAAAATCTTGAACCATTGAACACTTGCTGAATTTTGTGCCATTTAAATGCATACTCTGTATCTTAATACTTCAGAAATATTAAGTGCTACTTGCAGTTCCCCATTACAGCTCTAGCTGATTTCCATCAGTATTTTTAAACTGCAGTGAGAACGAGGAGAAGTACCTTTAAATACTTGGGGGAGAGAAATAGCATAGCAGGGAATCACAGAGGCTTTTTCCTATGCCCTCAGGCCCTTGCTGCGGGGTGTTACTGTCACCCCAAGTGCTGTTCGCCTTAAGGTGGCTTTTCAGCAAATGCTACTGGTTTTGTCAAGTTTGTCAGTGTTCAGTCAGATTTTATATTCAGAGCACTGTAAGTTTTGACCTGTGTTCAAGCTCTGCTTATTCTCTTGGCTGACCCTACAGTTCTGGTCATTTAACTGAGCTGATGTTCATTTTCTGACCTTCTCTCTTACCTTCACCATTTGTTGCATTTCTTTGCCTCCTGGCTATTTCAACCAATTCAGTTTGCTTTCTGATGTAGTTTCTTGCTTTAGATTTGTGTATTACATTAGTGCCTTTCTCAGTGCAAGGTCAAATGGTACTTCATTGAGAAGTCAAAATGTGTGAATTGGCTCTTGTCACAAGCTTAATTTAACCATCATTTATGTTCTTGGAAGTATTCCATTTTTTATCCATTTCATTTATCTTAATACCTGCTTTTAAGTAAAACTGACAAATGATAGCAATATATGACAGATATTTTAGCACAGTCTTTTGAAAATCATTTTCCTAATGTGTGAATTCTAGTCCAGACCAGACTTGAAATAATAGTATTACAAAATGTCAAAGCTGGTAAAACTATTAAAAAAGAGAAAAGGAACTCTGACTAATGGCCCATGTGTATGGCTTAACATTTAAGTAAAGATTGCATTCCTGACTGAGTGATGAGAAAACTTCAGCTAAAGCATTTCTCTGTAGCTTCCTGCTGAAGTAAGTTTTCTTTGTGTGGCTTGAGCTGTGGGAAGAGCTCAGTGCCACACCTCTCTGGAATTTTCCAGCATTGTCTGGGATGCTGTTCACACTCCCAGAGCCCTCTCTCCCGGGGCACGCTGGCTCTGGGCTCCAGGGGTGGTTTGTGTTAAAGCTGACTTGGCTTTCTGGGCTGGATACTTGTGTATTGAGAAGGGTGAGTGAACTGGGAAGCTGTGTTTGGCAAGGCAGGGAAAGGGCAGGATCACTGACAGAGCCATTGAGGTCATTCCTAATAATTCAGGATGCGTAATTGAGGATCAGGAGGTGGATCCCCTCCCTTGGCCGAAGGAAGGAACAGGCTGCAGGGTGAATCCTGGTCGTGGGGCAGCCTAAAGACAGGGGATGCCCACAAGTTCTGTGGATTGCAGAGGACTGCATGGATCTGCTGTCCTTTGGGAAGGGGTGTGCCCGAGAAGGAGGTGTTGGGATTCATGCTGGCTTTGTCCTGGGACTCACTGTGGCTGCACAGGACTTCTTTCAGTCCCACTGATCCACTGACTGTGGCTTTGCTGCTGTGCCTGGCATTAAGCTGTTCAGCAGGCTCACAGCAGCCTCTGCTCCCAGGAAATTCTTTCATTCCTGTGAACACATTTTGGGAGGAGAATGCCATGCACACATTCAATCTGCTGGTTTCTGCTCTAATCACAATTCAGGAAGATTTTCTGATAACCCCCTTCGTACATCCGTGAGTGTTTGTTCCTGTGGGGGAGAGGATTGGAAGCTGACAGCCACAGTTTTAATGTTTGCTTGTTTGGATACAGGCCTAGAGTGGGAGCAGGAAATCCACTGCCATTTCACAGCTTTATTTGTTGAATGGAAAGCAGGGAATCGACATCATGTATTCAAGAGCAAGAAAAATGGCATTTATGGCAGGGTGTAATTTTTTTTTTATGGTCCCAAGTATTCCTTTGTTTGCAATTTTGGCTTAATATATTCATGATACTTTGAAATAGGGCTGTGTGTGGAGATGGGGGTTTTAAATTGCTTTTGTTGTTGTTTCTGGCTTATATAAATGTATATATTCTATAAAGATCAAAGGTGACCTGGAAAGACAGTTCGTAAGAGATTATTCATCCAAATGACATTTTTTTCAATGCAATGGGGGTGGGGGTGGAGGGAAGAGAAATTTTAAGCTTATTCTCTCAGACTTTGGTTTTGTTCAGCTTTCTTACTTTCACAGGATATTTTATTTTTACCAAAATTTCTAATAAGCCACTGGAGTGAAGTATTTGCTAACAAAAGTAATTTTACTGAAATACTTAACATCTCTCCTCCTTGTTGATCACAGACACACACACTCTGTGATTATTCCATTAATTCTCCTGAGAGATTCCAGGACATTTTTCAAGACCAGATCTACTTTTTTATACTATTATTTGAAATATATGGATTTTCTGGAAGTCTTTTCAGGTCTACTTTATTTTTAATTTTTTATTTGCATATAAAATTGATGAAGTTACATTCTGATAATGCCGTTTCCAGTGCTTCTGAAAATACCTTTAAAGTCTTACTTGCATGATCTGTCAACTCAAGTTATTACATTTGCATCTTTTTTTGTAGAGCCTTTACAATTAAAATCCCTGTAATTTGTCTGTGTTTTATGATAGAGTTTAAGGGAGAAGATAAGCCAACTTGTTCATGGCCACTTGGAAATCCTGCTTAATACTTTTACTAAAAACCAAAAAACGTTCTATTAGGATTGAAAGGAAAGTGTGGGAAGAAAATGGCAAATCCCAGTGTATGAAGCCGTGGAAGTTTTGTCCAAGTCAGAGTGCTTGAGAAACTTTAAATGGTCTTGTTTAGTTGAAGGAGGAATCAGGAATTTGTTTAGGGAAGGCGTGGGCTGTAAGTTGCATAAAACAGCATCAGAAAGGTCATGGGAGATGACAGCAAGGTGCACGTCTTGGATGTGATTTGTGGTTAAAGGCAGTTCCTGTGCTTATGTGGAGAAAGTTATTTCCAGTGCTGTGGCAACTCTGGGGAAATTTCAGAAGGTTCAGTTAATGTCACAGATTCTTCAAATTTATACACACACAAACATTTGATGACAGTCGAATGTTGTCCATAGTTATTTGTTACCTTCGAAATAGCAACGACAGAAAGAAAGATGTTTGTAATGTTATAAACCAAAAAGTAGAAGTATCCCTTAAATATTAAAAATGTCAGTATTTTGTGTTCATACTTGAAGTGAGTTTTCTTTCTTAAAGGATGTTTTATGAATGACTTGGAGAATCTGGAAAAAAATTCTCTGTTAATCCCGCCAAAGTGATGGTTGTGCCATTCTTGTGCAAGGAGGCCAACGCTTCTGCAGAAACAATTTGGAGAAGAGAAATATCAGAATAAATTAAAACCCCAGGGATTTGTGCCATGTTTCAGCAGTGCTGCTGTGCCCTGCCCTGTGCTGGGGGTAGAATCTGTCCCATCAAGGTGAAGAGCACGGTGTTAATGTGGATATCTGCACACAGAAGTGAACTAGGGTGTTTTAGGAGGGTTACACAGAAGGATAGACACTTAAGCAGCACCACACACAGGGTAATTAAGAGGATTGCACAGCATGTGGTATTCAAAAACTTGTAGTTGTATCATTTATACAGAAAATCACTCAAACTCTGCTACTTCATGAACATTCCTCCTTCCCTTAGCACTCCTCCCACTTACCTTTTGCCAAGAGCTGCTGTAAGGAAATACTTCTCTGCATTTCTTCTGCTTCTGTCAGTCTGTGATAATGATGAACCTGAAACTCTTCTGCAGTGGCAATTTGCAGTACTTCAGTAAATTGTGGCTTTTGTCAGATAAATTGCATTGGTAAAATTTTCCTTGATCCCCAAAACCTTCATTTATCTTCCCATTAAAGATATATATATTCTCCAACTTCCATTCTTCCCCTTTAATCTGTGAAGCACAGAATACGATGTGGTTTCTGCATTGATTTTCAAGATAATTTTTAGCCTGTCAAAGACCTTCTGTCTCAACAACTTTGAAACAAAGATTTTTGAATAGATGAGAAAGTGCAGCTGCCAGATTAACAGACACAAGAAGCTGGAAGGGAAGGATCTCACAGATGGTTCTAATAAAACTCGGCAAACAGCAAAGGAGCCTGGTGGGGGAGTGGGTTGAAATTCAAATTGTAATCCCAGTGCAAGTTTGGGGGTTAGTTTGTGAAAGAAAGCTGCAGAAAAGATCATTTGAGGGTTTGGGGTTGGGTGGGGGGTTTATTGCTGGTTTCAGTTTTTCCTGTTGCTGCAGCACTGCCTTTTCCTTCTCCCTGTGTATCCCTGTGTCCATGATGCTGCCTGAGCTTGTGTTGCTGTGCCCAGAACCCTCCTCTGGAAAATAGATATTCATAGGATTTCTGTGAATGTAAAACACCAGGAAAAGCTGTTGAGGGAGGAAAATTTTCTTGTTACAGCAAAGAGCAGTAAAAATGGTGCAGAGGGAGGCTTCTGTTGCTTCATTGACAGGTCCTGCTCCTGCAGCCAGAGCCAACAGTTCCTTTTGGCCAAGCTTTGATAAACCAGGTGTTCCTTTGTAAGAATTTTGTACTGCACGATTCATTCATAAGGATGGGTGACTAGTACTACTTTGTCTTCTTTCTGCTTTTTCCTCTCTGATTCAATGCTATTAGGGCTGTAATATCAGGCCAAAAATTAATCAGTAAAAATTGCAGTAGGAGAGGTGCAGCTGAGGGCCTGGTGGTCTCAAATTCAACCACCGGTTCTTCTTGACGTGACAGTTTGGGGGTCGTTGGTTCTTGTGGCCAGAAAACCTCACTTTCACCTCATCTCCAGAACCAAAGCAATCAAGTTTTTATTTCTTTTTCCTCCTCATGCTAATCTTTCTGTACTTCAATGAAAGGAAAAGTGTTTGAGAGCACAGAGGCTTTCAGCTTCCATGGCAGCCCTTGGGGATGTGTCTTCATCTTGCTGTGTCAAAAGCTTTTCAAATCAGTAGCTCAGGAGTAGCAAATCCTTCAAATGCATGAGTAACAGATACTTGTTTTTAAGAGTCCTTAAGCATGAGCAAGTCATTAAGTACTTCCTTTCTCCCTGTGAATCAGTTCTATTTTAAACAGTATATTCATCATGGATTTAATATTTTAAAAAGTAAAAGAAGTTTTTAACTCTCTTTCTGAGTCTCCTGTGTACACCCATGACTTTGTATTAAAAACATATCTGCAAAGGACTGCACATTCACTGTACTGATGCATTCCCTTTCCTAATCTCCTTTAAGAGTGGATATATTCTGTCTGAAGCATTTCTTCGCCCAAGGAGACCATTTTGAAGTGAAGAAGTTATTACTCTGAAAACAGAGTATCACCTGATCAACGATGTGGCGATGCCACTTAAAAATGCAGCCCCTCTAGTGTTCAGCAACAACTGACAGCAGCATCCCCTCGTGCTTTGGAGGGAGCTCTGGAAATCCTGGTCTGCAATGTTTTCTGTGCCAGGTGACCCTTTGGCAAAGCTGTCACACACCCATTGTGTGAGGGAGGCCTCTGGAATTCCACTGAAGGAAATCCCGTGGTTTAATGAAAGGCTTTGGTTGTGGATATTGACCCTGAGATGTTGTTGTCCTCTGCTTATACAGTCAATTTGGAAAGAATCTGTTTCCCCTCTCTTTACTGTGTCATGCAAAAAGGATAACTAATATGAATATTTATAATTAGGTATTTTTACAGAGGGCTGTGTCCAAGATACAACATGCTGAGACATTAAACAGCACAAATGTTGCCAGAATTCCACCAGCTTGGCAAATCTGACAGCCAGCTGAAGGCAAAGACTAGTTTTTATGATAAAAATCAGGCCATGTACTGAATGCTAAAGCACTGCCAGTTGTTCACAGCCCGGGAAGAGTTCACTTGCAATCAACATGAATAGGAAAAAACATTTCCCAAATGGTGCTTTGTTTCCTTGTGGATTTGCTTCCGTTTCTGCCTCCTTACACAGTCAGCAATCATAATTCAGATGGTGGGGTTTGAAACACAGTCTTCGTGTTACTAATCTTGTAATGAGGTGGCCCTTTATCCAGGGCTGTCACTCAGATTGACAAGACAGAGAGAGCTGCTCCCAGCCTTGGCAGTTGCTAGAAAGTCGGGATGTTTTGCAGCAATGGCTTGTGATTCATTTGTTTAGCATTCCTCCCTCTTTGTTTTGTGAGGACAGCTTGAAGGGGACTGAGTCACATGGCAGCTCTTTTCATACTGGGCTTCTGCTGCCTTCAGTCTCTGCAGAAAGCCAAGGGAAAAATGGAGGGATTTACCTACATCTTCATTTAATGTTAATTGTCTCATCAGAGCAGCAGCTAAAAGGAAGGATTTCATGTCACATTCATCAATTAACTTAAAATGTTGTAAATTAATCTGTGGTACTGGGCAGTGGAACAGAAGTGAATATAGAGTGGTTTAATTCTTTTCTTTTTGAGTGGTAAATTGCATTTTTTAAGTCAGTGTGCTGCTTGTGAATACAATGACACCCATATATATGATCTCTGTACCACCTGTTGCCTTAGCTACCATTTAATATGCAATATGCTTATGTTGGAGATAAAATGCTTTCTGTGTCACCTATAAATATAATGTGATGGCAGTTTTAAAGAACACCTCAATGATCCTCACAAGCCATAGGAACACCAGATTTATATAACACTGTGCTAGTGAATCTCTGCCATCCCCAGCTGTGCCAGAGTTGTTGGAGTGCAGCTCTGCAAGGAAAGGCAAATGGCAAGCAGACACCTCTGCTCCTGCTGGGCAGAGCCTGCAGAATTCTGGGACAGAAGTACAAATGCCTGCATGCAGCCAAAATTAAAAAATGTGCCCAAGTGTTGATATTTTATTCTATGGATGCAGCTCTGTCAATGTTTCCCTGTTTTGGTGTTCTATAGGGACGTGCCCATGATTTGGGAGCAGATCTTGCAGGCTGGTGGGGACGGGGCCACCTCAAGCACTAAAGGAGGAGGAATCCAGCCCCCTCCCCAGCCAGCTGCTTTAACTGGACCTGCTGCCTGAATCCACAAAGTTCCCAGCTCCTTGCTCTCCTAGCTAGGAAAAAAGACAGTTTGGAAGGGGTTAAAATTTTACACAAGCGTGTCACCTTATGGAGGGACTTTAACTAATCTTTAAATGCAGATGTTCCCTGCTGTGAAGCGTTTGCTCATTTCTTTGTTCTTTAGGGCTGTTTTTTCTGATTTCAGAAAACTCTGTAATGTGCAAAAAAATTTTGCTGCTGACTGAAGTTCACAAAACTACGAAGGACTGTGGTGTTGTCTCTCCATTCCTTCTGGAGGATTTGCAGGGCCCTGTTCTCCTTCCTTTTCTTCCCCTACTTTATATTTCTAGCTAATCCTATCTGCAAAAGCAAACTGTGGTAATATTCAGGTTGGGAGAAGATGATTCAATCTTCTCCATCCAGAGTAAGCTTTTAACTCATCTCTAGTATCTCCATTTAGATGATGAACCGTAAGTTCAAGTTTAAGGCTAATTTATTGGCTCTTGCTTTATCTACCTCCAGTAGGAGGGCATTCACCCTTCTCCTTAAGTACACTTTCAAGCACATAATGTGTGTTTTCTGTTAGGATGGTTCATATTCATCTCACTTGTTGCTACTCATCTGCAGAGCTATTTCAGTATCTTCCTTTCCAATGTCCTAAAAAACGTTTGTTATGGTAATTGTTGTCAAGGCATTTTGCTTATGCTGCTCAGCAGTTGATGGCTTTGCTTGTCATGGTGCTCAGCCTGTGCAGGCTCACCAAGCTGTGGTTGCTTTGCACAGAAGTCTGAGTGCTTTGCTCTTCTTTATCTGTGGCTTTCATAATATGAATAATTTGAGTTTGCTTTTCTTTCTGCCAAATTTGTCATACACAAATGTGTTCACACTTGAAGTCGCAGAAGCAGAATACCAGAGGGGAAGGGATGAGGAGGAGGAAGAAAAAAAACTACCCCACAAACAAAAGCCCAAAAGAACTAGACAGTGCTGTCTCCTTGCATAACTCCAGACAGCTCTGGGAGCTTTCAGCCTTGACACTCTCAGAAAAACAGCAAATGCTGCTCTGCTGGGAGACAAGCCTGGAAATGTCTCTGCCTGTTCTGGAGTGCTGGGTTAAGGTGAAGATGATTTGAGTAACTCACTGGCCTAACCATCATAACCTGCTTAATATGTGAACAGAAGTAACATAAACCTGTGCTTTTGTTCTGTTAAAACATGTAATGTACAGAGCTAGTTCAGGTTATTTCCTAGCTCACTCTTTATATTTTGTTTCGAAGTTGTAATTAAAAATTAAGAAAATTAGTAAGATTACCTGCTCCTTTTCTTAGGAAAAGTCCTTAATTATTCCAGCTGGCTTCTACAGGCCATTCCTCAGCGTGTGCCTCCAACCTGTGCTTCCATTGCAAAGCTGCAGTGTGGCTGCTGAGCAGATAAAATTATAGGAAAACTGCAGCAGTGTGCTCCTGGGGGACAGAAAACAAACAGGAATGTTAAGGAAGAAGACAAAAGTCTGGTGTGCCAGCTATGCAGCCAGAATTCCGAAAAGAATTCAAGTGTCCTTTGACGTGGCTCTTGCAGCATTTCAGAGATCAGGAAGTCACCGAAGAAGGAAAATTAACAACAAATCAGATTTGAGATTTGTTGGAAATAACCTTGTTTTCTGTCCTTCACAGAAAATGTTGCTGTCCTGACCAGCAGTCATGAAGAGAAGGGGGTGAAGCGAATTTGTCTGGAGAAATAGGAAGTTTTGAAGTTTCCAGTGGGATTTATTACCAGAAGGTGTTGCCAAGCCAACCGTTGACACTGGAATGGATGAAAAGCCTCAGAGTTGAGCGGTAACACATCTTCCTGACATCTTTTTATTTCCCTAATATGGAACCACAGGTTAATTTGTGTGGATTATAAAGGATGTTGTTCTGCTACTACCAGAGTTTAAGTAGAGCAATTTTACAAGAGTCAAACATTGGCTGAGCATGTGAATTTGTAAGCTTTGTTCATTAGCAAAATGTTTGAATTTTAGTATCTGGTGGTTTACTCGGTAGTTGTAATTTCTTCCTGCAGATTCATCCCGTCTCTTCATTGAAAAACAAAATTAGATTTTGTAGATTTGGATATTTCTCCATTGGTAACTGTCTTTCCACCCAATGCCCAGCAAAACTGCAGTTTGGAACAGGTTGTAGAAGCAGCTCTGTCCCTGATTTTAGTTATAAGGTAAGTACCTCGTGTGACTTCTGAAATGTATGGGAAGACACATATGGTACACTAGGAAGGTTGCTCATTTCTGCTAGACATCAATATTTCCTGAAAAAACTCTTCTTTTTCCATTTTCTTCTTTTCTTTGCTTAAGCAAGTTCTTACTTGCTCATATTGTTCTCTGCCTGTCGTTCATAAGTGGGTTTTAAACATCTGAAATACCTCTATACTTGAGACCTGCCTTCCCCAGGTCAGTGTACTAGTCAGAAATACAGAACTGTGCTACTTTTTAAAGTTAAAGTGGTGGTAAAAAGACCCCCAGCTCCTCATCACTCTCCTGGTGTAGGCTCTGTCCCTTTGCAGCAGTAGGTGAAGTGGAGCCAACCACTAAAACCAAAAGGTTTAAGAAGCATAAAGGGGAATTGCCACACCTTTAATACCCCACCAAGATGATGTTTCAATGTCTTTTGAGACAAGAGAGTGAAAGAAGGTGTTTGTACCCTTCTCAAAGCCTCCCTGACCCTGTGTACAATAGAATTTGCCTCAGTTTGGTTACACTGATGGGAAACAGTAACGTAACTGCAGGTGTCAAAAATGACACATCACCATGTTTCTTTCAGTTGGCATGAATAAAACAAAGGTAAATCTGAAATGTGTGGTGGTTTTGTTCGAATTGGTTCTTTCATATTCTGTTCTTGAGAGGAGAGCAAACAGATCTGACAGTAGTTTTATGTGACTTTTGGTAGAAAAATTAGTCCTGCATTTCTGAAACTTGTAAATACACCTGTTCCCCTTTATCAGTCCAGGTCAGGTATTTATTCCACCCATGTATCATAGACTGTGTTAAGACTTCAGTGTGAGAACAGTCAGTGCCCTGGAAGGATTCTCTCCTAGTTTCTGTGAGGTTAAGGGCAAGATTTTAGAAAATGATCAGCATTGATGTAGCAGTTCCTATCTGAGATCCACACTAAGGCTCCTGTGTCTCTTGTGAGAGGACAGTCAGGCCAGCCCTCAGGAGCCTCCCAACCACTTTCAGCTCAGCCAGTGCATCCATCAGATAGTCAGTAGGCTTTTGGGGTTCTTCCCTAATTGACTTCCCATCTCCAGGAGTTGTCTGGTTTGTTGCCAGGGTTGCTTTATGCTGTGGTAGTGTCTCCTGCTGCACTGGCAGGAAGGGAGGGCTTGCAGATTCCATCTGTCTGCAGTGGTGACAAATGAAGCTCAGAAAGGGTTTATAAGAAAAATGTTTTTCTTCTTTCAAGTTTTCAGGTTTACTGTGCCCTTGTTAATGTTTTTGCTGTTGTTCTCTGTGCCCCTGCAGTCCTTTCTCTTTGAACCTGTGCACGTTCCCTTACAGATCTCTGATTCACTGACGTGTCTAATGAGAACAAGAAAAAGACCGTTCCAGTTTGTTTTGCAAAAGCTGTGGAGCTGGGGCACTGCAATGGGATTTTAGGTTTCTGTAGGGCACTTTAGAGCCAGAAATATGAGCAGCACAAGTTAAAAAGCAATACTAGTCACAAACTCTTACCCATCCTTACTAAGGAAAATACACCACCTTGGCTTGTTGTTATGCAGCAGGTCAGGAGAAGACACAAATGGGTTGCAACCACCATCATTTTTGAGGAAACAGTTTTAGAAAGCTGGAAGGTGATGTTTTCTTTGTTCTCTTGTATATCACTGCCTGGCAGAGCAGCTTCTGTATGCATCCAGCCTTTGTCCAAAGAGCACTAACTGTAAATCTGCTGGGGCTAATGGCTTCAGCTGAGGAAAAAGGTTCCCATAATTGTTTCTACATCCAAATTACTATTATTTAGCTGATAAAAGTGACAATCAGAGGCCCAGGAACAGGGATAACAATGCTACTTGATAGATTTCTCTGCTGGCACAGGAAAATCTTAATCTGCTGAACATCCAGAGGTCTGTGTGGTTGAGGGACGTGCTGGGTGAGCCGAGTGGGAGGAGTCCTGGGAAGAGCCAGGGGCTGCTGTTTGGGGCAGATAGATGGTCCTTCCTGCTGGAGATGCTCTGGAGTGGCCTAGGTGGGAACTGAGAGGGTGAACATACTCCTGTCTCTGAGAACAGCTGGAGGATGTTGCCTGGGAGGTGCTCTTGGCTGAGGGATTTTAAATGGGAGGGTTGTCTCTCAGCTTGAGAGCACATTTTTTCCGCCTGACTCACTGGGTGAAATCTAAATGAGTGACAAAATTTCTAAAAGTAACGTTGAATTGGTCGGAATAATAAAAAGTGGATTTATCATCAGGAAGGAAGAGCAAAATAAGGGCAAAGATTCAATGCAGAGGAAGTCACCACCTTCCCAGTAACAATGGAAGGCCGTGGGCAGCTCACACACCTCTGTGCAGCAGAGTTCTCCTGGCTCTGCAGCCACACAGCGAGTTACCATTGGAGGGGATTCTTCTGAAACCCTTCCCAGCCTCCTTTCCCATGTGCAGAACCCACACACATTCTGTGGGATGCTTTCCATTGAAGAGACAGTGCACTACAACGTGTTTGCATAGCTTAACTTGCCGTGTAGAACACAAGCCTGTGTGTGCATGAAAGGAGACTGCCCACTATTCTTCCAGAACTCATTTTTTCCCCAAGAACAACACCAGCCTTTGTTGCTTCTTTTTGACTTGTGTGCTGGTTTAAAAGTAAACCAGCGGGAGAAATGAACCCAACTCGAGAGAGATTACAAGTCAGAGTTACAATTTACTAAGAAGATTACAATAAGTGCAATGATACAGAGAAAAAACTGGTTTTAACCCCCAAAGACAGATGTATAATCCCGCACCCTGGGGCAAGAACAGAAGGGTGTTCATTAGTCCCTGTGCTGAGCACCACGTGGCCCCCCTGGGTGCAAAGTAACAGGAAAGGAAACCTGTTGGTCCAGATGATGGTCGCAGTCCTGTTGGAGTGATGATCACAGTCTTGTCGAGGGGAGCAGTGGCAGTCCTGTGGGAGTTCTGGTCCTCCTCTGGATCTGAGGACTGGTGCCAGCAGTCCCAAAACCCAAAGTTTATATAAGCTCAAGTTCAGGTGGGGATGTCCAGCACCTCCCCCAGGACGGGGAGTTTCATGGTGGGTGATTTAACTCTGTGAGTCACGGGACATTTTCGGAATCTTTGATGGTCTGGGTGTTGCAGCTGCCTATTGTGCCTGTCCAGGATGGCCCATGAGCAGAGATGACCCCTCAGGCTGGGTGTGAAGGGGCTGATGCCTCCCTGGAGGGGAGTTATCACAGCTGAGACATTGGTGTGAAAACAAAAGAACACTCCCCTGTCTCACTGGGTTCTTTAACACCCAGCTTGTAGCCTGAGGTGTCAGGTGTGCCCTGGGCAGCTGCTGCAAGCAATGCATTTATTAACAGTCCATCAGAAATTACATAGAAGGTGCAGAATACACAGTTTTGGTTATACCCACATAGTGATAAACTGGTCCCAGCCCCTGTAACTAGAACAACTTGGCAGGTAGAACAAGGAAGGAACAGAAAATACTGGCACTGGAGAGGAGTCTGGTGGGATCCATGTGTGCTGTAGATCAAGTGAGGTACCTGCAGGGAGGGGCTGTTGGCTTAAGTGCATTTTTAAGATAATAACCATAATAACATTCTTTTAATGATTTTACATTTCTATACTGCGTTTCCTTTGTGCATTCCTGAACAGCTTTGCCAAACTTCAGCTGCTGTATCAATATATTTGTATTTACAGTTTGGAGGAGCACTGGGAACAGAGGCACTGGGCTCTGTGTGCTCTTGGCTGCCTTCTCCATCAGGGTTGCAGGAATCATGGAATTATAGTGCTAAAACAGGGAGGAGTTAGGGGAACATGGTAACTGCAATTACATACGAACAAAAGAAAGATTCAAAATCCAAGATTTTTAGCTCTATCTCAAAAGAAGCTGAAGATACTGAACTCAGGATGTGTTTGGGTTGGGGTGTAAGGAAATAAGACTCTTCTTGACCCAAGACCTGGCTTGCTCGTTTGTCAGGTCCAACCAGGCTTTCCCATCTGAGGTTTAAATGACTGAAGGCTGATTCAAAATGGAACCACTGACAGACTAAGAAACAATAACATAAAAATATTTATTCCATGTCCCTTACGTGCAGTTCTTTCCAGAGGGGAATTCCCATTTTTCACTAGCTTGCAATAGTCTCTTCCACTCATGCTTATCTCTGAAATCTGCCCATCACAGGTGTGTTAAAAATACTGTCCTTGTCAGTTTAGCTCATAAAAGGCTGTGTTTGCTGAATTCATGCTGGTGTGATGGCTGTCCTTGGAAACTTCAAATAAACGGGACAACATGGAAACATCATCCTGTAAGTGTGTGAAGCTCCAAAGCAGTGCTGCTCTTCATTTTGGACACGCTCCTCTCTGTTACATCCAAACAACTCTGCTGCTGGGTATCAGATGTTGTAGCTCTTTTTGTGATGGGATGGCAGATGGATTATGGTGGGAGCAGGGAATTTTCAGGGGTGGGGAGATGAGAGGCTTTGCTTATGGTGAGGTCTCCGCTTTTCATTTGTTCAAAATTCGTAGCAAATTCACCCTCTCTGAACTTTCTGTCATGTGAAACTCCTGTATTTCACTCTGTCATTTCATTTATCAGCTGTTCAGTTGGTGATAATTACATTGTATTTTTCATGCTGGGTCCTTTCATTCTTCTCTAGTCTGTTATTATGTGTTGTGGTCTTGGCAGGAAACACATTCCCATTCTTTAAAACAAAATAAAACAAAAAAAACCACCAAAAAATCCCTGAACAAAGCTCAGATCCTGCTGATTAAGAAAATTATTAACTTCCAGTGTTGAAAAAGATAATCAACACACCTGAACCTGCTTCAAGCAATAACCATGCAATGCAGGTAGTCCCACCTGTCCCCACTTTATGGGCAGTGTGGGATACCCTCAGACACTACAGCACCCACCTCATACAGAGGGTTGCAGCAGCAACATCTTTTATCTCACATTTAACACAAAATAATTGGAATTTTGGAGTCCTCTCAGATTCCAAGTGTTTTTTTTCAATTTATCTCAAACATCCATTTCCATAGGGTGGGACTAGACCTCCAGAGGTCCCTTCCAACTGTAATGATTCTGTGATTCTTTAACTCTCCTCAGGGTAACTCTCTGAAAATGCCCACAGAACCAACTGCTGATGATGCACAGTCTTTCTTCCTTTGTTCTTCCAAAGCAGGAGTTTTTTCAGCCCAATCATCACTATCTTAAATATGAACATTAGCATATATGTATTTTAAGCAAAAATACTTCACAGGCAAATAGGCAGGGCTTGAAAGAGACTTCAAAATAGTTCCAAAAATACCTGCCTTGCTTTCATTTTCAGCCTTGTCTTATATGTCATTCTTTATATGAGTTAACCTACTTTTTTTGCTAAGCTCTTATTTTTGTTCCGTTACTTTTCCATTTCTGGTAGTAAAAATTCTGTATATTCTCTTGGGGAAAACTGCAGGTTACACTTTAACTTGCACCGTGGTGATTTACATTACAGTGGCATTCCAGAGATATTTCACAAAATTCAGACTTTTCCTACAGAAGTTAGGCTGTGTGTGCAAACATAACTGGCATTCTTTATTTTTCCATACTAGATAAGAAGGTGTGAGGACAAATAAAATACAAAATAGAAAAGAATCCCTAGTCCAGATTCTTTAGATTCCTGCCTCCCCACCCACATTTTTGGAGAACACTGCAGGCATGCTGCTGAGACCTTGGTTTTCTGCTGTATAGCTCCACCCAAGATCTGTGCCTTTGCTGTGCTGGATCGCTGTTCTTATGAACATCTTTACCAGGTTAAAAGATTTCTGATTTTCCACAGTCATTTCTTGAATTCATAACTAGAAATAAAAGTTCCCGGAGCTGCCAGTTGCTAACAAGCAGTGACACAACGTTTCCTCCTGATCAGTGCAGCGCTGACTGGCTGTGTAACCATCAGAGGGACTGAATCTGTCCAAAACCTCCTGTTTTCAGGAAAAGCGCTGCTGAAAATAGAATTGAGAAAGACTTCCTCTTTCAGGTTTTTTTTCTGCAAATACAGTTCAGGTGGCTCACAATTTAAACATATATTGTGTTACATGCAGGAGCCAGGAGTGTATTAACAGTTCTGACTTCCAAATGTGTCAGGCTTCTTGAGCACCATGTCTGCTGTCCTCTTCTGTAATAGTTTGATGTATGCAGTGGCAGTCAAGTCAGGATATTTGACTTTGGGCATAGTACTATTTGCTTTTTATATCCATGTAAAGCTTACTGAGGAAGATGCACACAGCCCCTCCAATTTAAAGGTGCCATACCATGAGAAATAAAGAGGTATTACTAAAGTTAGGACCACTAGAACAGTTTGGGGGTTATTTTACTACATCAGTGTTGTGATTTCAGTGTATTTAAGTTTAGGGCTTTAAGTGAGTGAATTTGCAGTTATTAAATGAATCAAAATTTAGGAGTTTGCCTTTTTAATGGAAAAGTCACTTCTTCTGCAGCTGAACAAAGATGGCACCGAGCTCACTGAAGGAAAAATAATCCTTGCCTGGCTATGACTGTATGTTAATGATTTTCAGGACTTTAGTTGATAATGTCCATTAAGCTTAATGTTGGTGATGGATACAAAAATTAACCTTGAATATCTGAATGGTAGTGACATGCTTGAGTCTTGCATCAGTCAGTAGTTGGTTAATTATCTGAGTATCAGTGCAAAGAGAGCAGGCTCCAGCTGGCTGTAATTAGGGCTGAATTGTTCCATTCCTTCAAGACAATTTTTACATTCATGGGTTCTGCAGCTTTCTGTTGTCCTCATTTCCTGCAACATAAAAGCACTTGTATCTCAAAGAATTAAAGGGGGCAGATAGTGAGAGACTCTGTGGATAAATCTCATTAACATCCTTAGCAGTCTGGCTGAGAAATATGCATTGCAAGTTCTAAATAAATTAAAAAAAAAAATTAAAAAGGGAAAACAACCCACAGGAGTCATAGCCAGAAAGTGTTATTTCAGTTGACTAAAAGAAAAGGTGGATCTTTAGAAAGCACAGTGGGTTCTATAAAAGCTGAAATCTACTCTGTAAATTTTGGTCTTAATGAGGGACCACCAGCCTGTGTGGGAAGAATAATGGCCCATCTTCGGAACGAAGATTTGGGGGATGGCAAATCAGGAGTGCATGTGACATAACAGTGGATGAGGAGTCAATAATTCAGCACTGAAAGTGCCATAGATCACAGCCATTAGTTGAAGAAAGGCTCCCTAGTGTCTGCCCTTATGCTGCTGAATTCCCGTGCTGGCACTGCCTTCCAGGGCTGTCCTGGCTTTGGGAGACTCCTCACCTCCCTTCCGTTCTCAGGTCATCCTGACCTGGGCAGCTTCTTGTTGCCAGCCTTTATTTCAACTCATGAGCAAGACTGGCAAGTTTTCAAACTGTTACTCTGTTTGGGAAAGAAACAGCCTTATGTTTAGTTTGCATATTACAATTCCACGTTGGTATCTCAGTGCAGAAGGGATATGCAGGAACTGGGGCTGGGGGGGAAGGCAGGGGGGGCCAGTGGGTGTGAGCCTGAGAGGGTCAGAGCAGGATCTGTCCAGGCCATGATGCTGCAGAAAACTTGTTGCTCTTCACCTGCTGAAATCCCCACGGGCACTACTTGAGGTGCAGGGGGTGACAGAGCTACAGCAGCTGCCTGGTGCTGGTAGTAAAAATTCTGTGTATTCTGGATGTTGGTGCTCACTGCTGATGGTCAGCAGCCCATTCTGTTGCTGACCTGACAGAAATCAACTCCTCCTCCCCATCCACAGGTGGATTTGCTGCAGTTTGAAAGCTGAGGCTGCTCTGAAGTGACAAGTGGTAAGGGTACATGGAGGTGAGCATCTTCATCTAGTTTTAGCTTACAAATGTCTTATAAAGGAAGTTGGCGAAAACACTAGTTGGTAGGGGAAGATGTACAAGTTAAATTCCTTCTCCTTTATTAAAAGCAAATTAAATATTTTCATAGGTGGTAATAGTTGCACGTGTCTGTATTTGCTGTTCAGATTAGCTCTATTCAGACAGGCATCCCCAGCAGTGAATGTGCAGATACCTGAGCTGCATTTAGAAAATGCTTTTGCCATGTGGTCACAGAACTATTAGTGCTGAGCTGTCTGTGTGTGAGCAATCACCCTGCAGTGCCCTGGCACCAGAACTGGATGAACACAGACAATTCTTGTGTAAGAGCACTTTAGTGGTCCAGGTCTGAAGTGCAGAATATACACCCAAGGAAATAATTTTATTTTGTGTCCTGAAGTAAACTTTTCCAGTTTTCTTTTGTGTACTTGATTATTAATAGAGAATTATTGCTTTGCTATTTAGACAAGAATACTTTACTTACCGACCTGCTGCTGTGGAAGTTTATATTCTCTGAGTATAGAATTTATAATCACAGATTCTGTTTATTGACTGAAAGTAAGTCTGTTAATCCTCAGTATCTTGCTAATTGCCTAGAAACTTTACTATGACAGCTATGAAAAACCAGCTGAAAAAAGTAACTGATACCCAATCTGTGTGTACAGACCTGTTTCAGCTCTAGTCATACAGCAGTGAATCACTTAAACATGGCTTGATGTTAGTTATTCACTCCAGTGACTAGTTGAGAGCAGGGAGAATTGATGAACTGTTCTCCCCCACTATAGAATCAGAGAATCATTAAGGTTAAAAAAGACCCCCATGATCACAGAGTCCAACCACTAACCCAGCACTGCCAGGTCCACCACTAGCCCATGTCTTTAAGTGCCACAGTTACACAGCTTTTAAACCCCCCCAGGGATGGAGACTCCACCACTGCTCTGGACAGCCTGTGCCAACAGGGCTGGACAACCCTTTCAGGGAAGAAAGTTTCCCTAATATTCAACCTGACCCTCCCCTGGCACAGCTTGAGGCCGTTTCCTCTCCTCCTGTCCCTTGTTCCCTGGGAGCAGAGCCTGACCCCCCCCCAGCTCCCCCCTCCTGTCAGGGAGTTGCAGAGCCAGAAGGTCCCCCCTGAGCCTCCTTTTCTCCAGCTGAGCCCCCCCAGGTCCCTCGGTTCCTCCTCGTCAGACTTGTGCTCCAGACCCTTCCCCAGCTCTGTTGCCCTTCTCTGGACATGCTCCAGCCCCTCAATGTCTTTCTTGTTGTGAGGGGCAAAACTGACCCCAGGATTTGAGGTGCAGCCTCAGCAGTGCCCAGCACAGGAGGACAGTCACTGCCTTGGTCCTGCTGCCACACTGTTGCTGGCACAGCCTGGGTGCTATTGGCCTTCTTGCCCACCTGGGCACACGCCAGCTCCTGTTCAGCTGCTGTCACCAGCACCCCCAGGTCCTTTCCCAGCTTTCCAGCCACTGTGCCCCCAGCCTGGATCTGCAGGGGGTTGTTGTGACCCAAGTGCAGGACCCAGTACTGAGTCTTGTTGAACCTCATGGGCCTTGGCCATGGATCCAGCCTGTCCAGATCCCTCTGCAGAGCCTTCCTGCCCTCCAGCAGATCAACACTCCTGTCCAACGTGGTCTTGTCTGTGAACTGACTGAGGGATGCACTCAATCCCTCTCATGCAGATCATTCCCACAGGCCAATCCTTCTCCTTCCCTTTAGCCTGGGTTAGCATTTAGCAAAAGGAAAAGAAGGCAGAGGGGAAGTAATTAAGGCCTTTCCCACCCCACATAAGTTCCCTTTCCTCAGTTTTGATTTCCAGCAGGGGAATTTGCTGCAGGGCCCCCTAAGCACCAGTGTTGGTGGCACAGCTGTGCCACAGCTCTGACACTGAACACACAAACTGTGGGACTGTGACAGGTTCCACTGTGTTCCCAGGCCACACAGCCATAGTCTCCATTCTGCATGTCTGCATTTCAGTGGTTCCCAGCAATCTAAAGATGATAGGTTTTCCAGGCAATTGAGAGAATTCAATTATCACAACAAAATGTTAAAGGTACAACTTGCAACAAAACCCAGGAGCTCTTCAGAATCTCCTCTCCATTGTGGTTCACGAGGTGATTATTCCCACCGTGGCCCTGCATTCCCAACTGCCCCACCTCATCCAGAAGTTTAAGCCTGTATCTATGTTGTAACTTCAGCATGAGGGATAATGTTTCCTAATTGTTGAGTTGCACATTTAGTGCACTAACTGCTGACCTCTCTCTGCAGTGCTGTGTCACAGAAGGAATGGCTTTCGTGTTGAAGCCTGATTGGAGTGCGCTGTAATGCTTCATGCATCATTTTAATGGCACTCTCAAAAAGCCTGGTATCTCGGTATGTCATTATCTCAGCCTCTGCAGTTGTTGTTTCTTATTTAAATGTCCTATCTCACTAGAGATTTAATGTAATTAGAACCAGCCTGTGGAAAAATCTTTTTCTATTATGTCTTAGCTATTGTTCCAGTCAAGATGGTAAAGCAAATCAAACAGGATATAATGAAAATGATAAAGCCATTTGCAAGAGGCAGTTTTCTCGAGGGAAGTAAAAGGCAGCACCACTTTTCATTTTGCTTTGTGTTTCTAAACATGGCATGAGCCTGGAGTAGCTCTACTGAGAGTTGTCCAATTCACCTGAGAGCAGAGACAGGTACAGCTGACAGCAATCTGAGTTGGCTGATCCAACAGGGAACCACAAGTACCACAGCAATCAGCTCCTTCCACTGTTATTGTTGCTGTACCAGCCTGTTCAGACAGCACCAGGTCTGCTTGCCAGCAAAGGTGTGTGTGAAGGAGCTGGGTCTGTGGGAATAAGCATCTCAGATGGGTGTTTTTTCCTCCAGATGTAGCATCCTGAATGGGGAGGGACATCCAGAGTGTGGTGTCTGCAAAGGTATTCATACCCAAAGCCTCAGTGTAATGTGTGTCCAGCCAGAAGTGATGTCCCTGGGGTAAAAGGATAGGGAAAAGAATGTCAGAGGCTTTCTTGGACTGGTTTGGAGGCAGGATCACAACAAGGCAGGAGGCCTCCCTGCTGTCTCTGCTGGGTGATTTCTGAGCAGTTCAGATGTTATTACTCAATGTCTCTTTGCTTTTCAATTAGATTTATAATTTTATGTCAGAGCTGTTTTGCAATATCTTTTCTCTTTTGTGCACAAGCCACTTGTGAACAGGCTTTTGTATTGTCAGCATGTGTTACAGAAATCTATATTAATTCACAGCAGTATTGATAAACTTTAAGTCTGAGAGGCTTGATCAAGAGGCTGAGTGCTGTGGAATAAAGCTACACATGCAGTGCTTGCAGGGGGTGATGGCAGGGCTTTCAGTCTTGCTATTTTAGCTCCCAACAGCTGTGAATAGATGGATCAAGTGTCCAAGTGGGACAATGCCTCACCAGCACAAGCAGCTGAGTTTGTCTTCTGTTGGGTTTACCTGGGACAATGGGGTTTGGAAGTGCAGAGTACAGCCAGCTCAATCTGTCCTCACAGGAATGTGAAGCAACAGAAGCAACAGATCAATCTTGTTTTTCAAAAGCCAATGACAGGGCAATTCAAATGATCAACATGCAAGTAATTCAAATTATAAAAAAATCATTCATTTAATACCTGCAAACTATTGTAAAACTTTAGATGTAATGGGAAAAAAAAATCCTACCTGAAAAGATTCTCCTGTTTGTACTTTTCTGGGTTTGGTGATGACTAATTTTTATATCACCTGTGCACGTTCATCTTTTCTGTTGCCTTGAACCCTGTGGAATTGAAGAAACAGTCATTTCTTCTTCTTCCCTTCCCCCTCTTCCTTTCTTGTAAAGAAATGATTAAATACTCAGAGTACAAATGCTGCACATGAATATTTATAAGAACTTTTATAACATTTAGCAAGGCAATGCTTCATGGCTGTCTCTTTCTGAATGCTCATAAGAAAGTACCATAATTTCTTCGAAGCTGCACTGGCTCTTTATTATTTGCTGCTGGGTTGGCAGGAATTGGAGGCACCTCGGGGCTGCAGGGCTGCAGTCAACGATGACAAAACGCAGAGATCATTGGGGTGTTTCCTACTTTTCTGATAAAGCACTTGGCTTGTGTTTAACATCTCATAAGAATACATTTTTCATGCACCATTTACATTTAAGTTGCGGAAAATTGCCAGGTAGAAATCTTGTTACCAGCATTGGATAAATACCTGATTCCTGTGTTGGTGCTTTGGTCCCAGAGAAACGGAGTTAAATGTTTTCTGCTTGGAATACTGACATTGTGGGACCATAAAGTGGCCCTGGAGCACACTCTGTGAGTCACTTGGAGGGTCCTCCTGTTAATGCAAAAACGTTTTAACCTCCACTTCTCTGCATATTGTGTCTCTGTGGCAGGGCATCCTGTGCATACCTAAATGCCTCAGAGTGTCACACACCCATTTCTCAAAAGCAGATGGAAACTGGTAGCTCCTAATAGCAGTATTTATCCCCTTGACATCCTGAGAGAATTCAGATCAGATTAAGCACTAGAGGAGAAGGAAGAAAGGCTTTAGGAATAAGCAAAAGGGAGAGGGGAATAGAGTTTTGGTTTGTCAAAGCTGAAGATAATTTTAGAACTGGGTTTGGAAGTTCCTTGCTCATAACATTATTATAACCTCTCCCCTTCTCTCCTATAAAATAATTGCCAGAAATGCATGTGCTCCTGTCCACGAGGTCACTCTGTGAATTGAAGTCTTTTATTTCTTTAAAAGAGGGACTGTATTTTCTGTATTGGAAGTTGTCTGTTGGAACTTTGTACGTGATGTGTAGGTCTGTGTGACACGGTGAGGATTTCAAATGGGGCGGTGGTGAAATGTTCCCCTTGTTGGGGTTGGTACAACAGACCCACTGTGAGGGCAGAGTGGGAATCATTCCAAAAACCATTGCTGTGGGCAGAGCTCTGTGATCTCCCCTGGAGTCAGCAGGGATGCACAAGGGTCCAGCCGGGTGTTGGTGCATCCTTGCTGGCTGTGTTCTGTCAGGCTGCTTTCTACAGGGATGGGCTTTAGGTGTTCTGTAGTTTTACAGCTTTCACTGGACAAGCTGGCTAAGTTAATTCTTCCAGGAGTTCATTATTAATGCAGTTTTTCTCTTTTGTAATCATATTTTCTCAGTTTTAAGTCCTCTTTTATTCTGCTTGTGTTGAGTATGCCTTGTGTGGGTCTTGATCTGAAGATCTCAGAATGTACCAACATATTTAATGCTTGGGAATTTCTTCCCCTCTGTGTGTGTGTGTTTATAAATATGTATAATACATACTTCTCTGCTACTGCAGTATGCAAACTATACAGGTGTATTTTTAAAGAAGGCACTATTTATGTGATTTTAACCCCTGAACTGCTACTGTGATACTGTAACTTTCAGACAGTGATTTCAATCTCTTCCCCACATGTTTTGGGCACAGCAGTTAATAGAATTACTTTCATAATTATCAAAGGAGAACCGAAGGAGACTATCAACAAACAGTTTAGTTTACATTTCAATTAAAGTTGTACACTTGTGGCATTACATTTATCCCTATATATTACAATAATAATATTGAAAGAAAATAATGCTCTCAGTTGTGCTTTAGTTGTGCAAAACTTTCAAGCCAACTACCTGATGCATGACCTCTCTGAGAGTCACAGCTTGGTTACCACTGTAAGGAAAGTGTGTATTCACCTGAGAACTCTTCCAGTATGTTTAGCAGCAGGAGTAATGCTGGATCTTGGGATAATGGTCCCTTGTTTGCATTTATAAGGAAACAAAAGTATTGTCCACGTTGTTGTGGAGTAGCTCATCAAATCCATCCAAACAACTTAAAAAAAGCTGTTGGACGATAATAACTACAAGAGTTTTTGAATCACATTCTTCATGGGAAAGACTAAAATCAGACTTCAAACAAATCAGTTTGCCAGCTCTTCCTAATTTATTTCTTTACACTTTGTTTTTAGAGTGTAAAAATTAAGTGTGGACCAGAAAATGCACAGGCACAGAAAGCAGCAAGATTCCAGGGACATTTAGAGACTTTTCCTTGTCTCTGGATCCTGGCGTATTAAAGGTTAATGGAGATTTGAGGCAGAATGTGTTTTATTACTTCTCCAGAGCCTCAGACTAGTTCTTCCATCACAGGCTATAAAACCAAACCCCTCACTCAGGTAATGAACTTGCTGCTCGAGCTTCATGTCTTACTTAAACGAGGGACTGTGGAGCCCCCGTTGGTGCCACGGGAGGTGCTGGGCAGCGAGAGGGACCCGCCTGTGCCTCCTGCAGCTCAGGCATGAACGATGCTGCTGCCTCAGCTCAGCAAGCAGCCATCTCATTAACTCTGGGAAGTCTCTTCTGCCCTTTCCCTTCCCAGTTCTTCTTTCTCCAAGTTTAGCATGTAATTAAAAGAGCGCAGTGGCTGAGGAGCGAGAAGGGAATTTTTCCCAACGCCGTTCCTTGTAGGATGTAATACATCGCCCACACATCCCAGGGCCGGGATTGAAGAGCTCGTCCCATTTGTCTTACTTGAGATTTAAGCGAAATCATCTGCTGAGCGTTTCAGTCTATCCCTGTGCATTGCAATTCATCCAGCTCCTCTGAAAAGAAAAATGGGAAAGTAAGACATGGTTAATGTACCAGCCTTTTATGTGGAGAGAACAAATTTGACATAGGACATTAGAGATAGAGGCTACAGTCTATCTTCTGGCTGTACAATGCTAATTAGCGTTGTGAACCCATCCTTTTGTTCAGCCTGGTGGGTTATATCAGCCTTGGAAGAATTCTGGGCTGGAACAGCCAGTGCAGTGTGTTGGGACTGCCTGGCTTTTGGCACCAGAGCGGGGTTGGCAGCGGAGCAGGAGCAGCTCTGGGCTGGTTGTGCACCTGCTTCCCGACAGCGCCGGGGCACAGGGAGGGACAGGGCTCTGGGACACGGGAACACTGCGGGGTTTGTGCCCTGTGGGGCACAGGGAGGGACAGGGAGTGGGCTCTGGGACATGGGAACACTGCGGGGTTTGTGCCCTGTGGGGCACAGGGAGGGACAGGGCTCTGGGACACAGGAACACTGCAGGGTTTGTGCCACAGGGCCTGGCGTTGGCACGGCCAGGGGGGAACGGAAGGAGCAGCGTGGTGAAGCTGCTCTTTGGAATCAGGGTGTCCCAGGAAATGCTCTCAGCTCTTCCCCTCTTCCCACTTTTCTCTTTAGTCTTCCTGTTCCTGCCACACCATATGGAAGTTAGGGAATTACTTTGCTCTCTACTGAGAGAAAAAACAAGAAATGAGTATTTTTATGTAGCGAAAATCTTTGTATTAACACGTGTTTTGAGAACCTGCACAGCACAGAGCAAATCTGCTGCAGTTCCTCAGCACTCTTGTGTGAAGCAACCCAGAGGCCAAGTCCTGCACCTGCACCCAGGCATGATAAGCAACTGATAAATATCCTATTATTCAACTTCAGCATTTTTAATTTATTTTTTTTTTTACATACTGCATTCTGACATCCAAACACGAGTCTGCTGCCTTTATTGAGCTTGACATACTGCAATTTCTATCAAAATTAAGTCTTTGGGATCCCTGTTAACATACCTAGTTTCAACAAAAGGCTTTATAAAACAGCTGACTTTAAAAAGATGACATTTGCATGATGCAAAATAATTTTTACTTAAAACAGCCATAGAAGGTGAAGTTAGTAGTGACTAATTTTCTGGTTTTGCCCAAAAAAATTTTTGCAAATCACTGAAAACCAAAAAATTAAACTTTGAATCTTTATTTGAATTGTTCAGACTGGTTTTTCTGTTGAAAGCCTGATACTATTGCAAACAAAAAAAATATCTTTAAAATAAACCACAAATTCACTGTATTTGCAAAACCACGTGTCCTGTCTTCCTCATGCCTCTCTATGTCTTCTTTGCAGATGCCAGAGTTTAGTGATCTAGCAATAGCTAACTTGGTTAACAAGTATACAAAAAGCTAAATTAACTTTTAAATCTAATATATTTTAATTTCATTTTTCTATGTTGTTATTAAGAAACTAAAATTATGAAAATGCCATGTATATTCTGTGGGTTAGGCCTGGATAGAGGTGACAAGTCTGAAACTGGTTTAGGTAGGAGGCTGAGTGGGATGCTCTGTATTGATCTTTGTCCTAAAATTAGTCAGGGTTTATTTATGAGTAGCCTGAAAAAAAAAGTAAATAGGGAGAGCAGGAAATTTGAAAGCAGAGATATTCCCTGGTTATATTGGAAAAAAAGAAGGAGCAAATACATTGTATTTATTATGTAGAGCTATAAACTGGGAATAAAAGAGTTTAGGCAGGGCTTGCCTGACTCCACTGAGAGAAGTGAAGATCTCTGAAGGTTGTGGAAGGCATGAGCACACCCTTATCCTGGGTTCTGGATGCCAGTCTGGATTTAAAAGGACAATGCCTGGACACCACGTGTGGAGGGATCTATTTGAGGAGTGGAAGGGTTTGTTTCCATTGGGTTTGTCACTGGTATGAAGCTCCAGGAACACCGTGTTGTGTTTGGAGAGCAACAGTCCGAGGGTGCTCATAACAACTCACAGCAGTGCTTGGAGGTTTGGGCAGCTCCCTTTAGAGAGAAGACTCGAGAGCTGAATTTATTTATATTTTCATTTAAAAATAGCAATGTAGAACCAGTAGTACTTGTTAAGTATGGGGCAAAAGCAACGAGCTGACACTGCAGTGAGAGCTGTTGGGATTGCCATGGCAATCCACCCTTTGACAACAGCCAGGATCCCATACTCTGTTTGTGGAACCACAACCTACCACTGTGACTAATTAAGCCAAGGCTGAGCCCATAACCTCAAAACCTGCAGTCCAGACTTTCTTTCTGTCTGAATTGCAAGGTTAATACTGCAGAGAGCACGTGGGCTCTTCTGTGGACCCTCCGTGGGAGACCTGGCATCACCTTCCTGGGCAGTGTTGGTGGAGCAGCAGTGAGGAGGCCTGATTTGGATTCCTGAGCCATTTTCTTCATATTGGTGTTGTCTCCTAAGCTATATAGGGACTCAGCCCAGGACCTCAGCAGGGGGCAGTGGGAAGAGTTTTGCTGCTGCCCTGCAACTTGATGCTGCTTATTCTCTTAGACTCCTTCTTGTTAGAGACGATTTAGTTCCAAATGGCACAGTGTTGCCTAGGGCAGGAATAAACCTCCCTCAAGACCCTCCAAGAGGGCAGGTAATTGCAGCCTTTCCTATTTCACTGGGGCTGGCAGTGACAAAAGATAATTGCCCTGGGCTTGGTGTGGTTCCTGGTGTGGACTCGTAGCAGCCCTGTTTGCTAATAAAGTATTCTGTCATAAAAACTCGTCTGAAAGGTGAGGAATTCAGAGTGAGTCTGCTTTTACTTTCAGATCCCTGTGGATTGGTATTGAGTTATCTCAGCAGTACAAAAGTAGAAAATTCACGTTGTGTTTTTTCTGGATAGAAAAAGCTTTGCATTCTCAGGATTCTGTCAAGCACAAGTAGCAAAATTTATGTTTGGCCATCAGCTCCTTTAGGAAAACATTTCAATCTGTAAAAAAAAGAACTAAAGAAAGAGAATTGAATATGGGTGTTGATTTTCTTTGTCTTTCCTTTGCTACAGCTTGTTTGCTATGCTTCAGCCTCGTTTCCTGCTGTGTCCTGACCCCGGAGTGAGCACTGGCTGGGCTGCAAGGTTGGCATTTCCAGGTATGATCCACAGCTCCTTAATTAGTACCGGAGTGCTCGGAGAGCAGGGCTGGCCAGGGGTGGGAGGAACAGCTGCTGGGGCTGTGCCAGGCTCCACTCCAGCTGCTGGGGCTGGCTGTGATAAGACACCTCTTCCTTTGAGGTGGCTGGATGCAGCTGGCTGCTCCTGCTGCCCACAGAGCAGATGGGTTCCTCGGGCAGGTTTTTCCTGCCTGAAGTCAAACTTCTTGGGAGCAGCAAATGATTCCTCCTTCCCCTTTCCTCCTCTTACAGCACTGGCTAAAAATTACAGTGGTTTCCATAGTTGATAGGTTTAAGCATCTGTCTGTGAAAATGGAGGGTTTTTCTTCTCTCATGGAGTAAATCAAGCTGCAAAAAACCAGTCATTGACTGTAAGGATAAAAACTAATACAGAATTTCTATTACATTTCCTTTCTTATTCTGTCCTTGATGATATTTAATGATGCCTTCACTGCATAGCTCTTCCATGTACGGATTCTTTGAAAGTGTGGAATCAGATGTTGTGGTCTAAAATAAATTACTGGGGTTTTGTCTGATTGGTTGGGGTTTTTTTCCCCTGCCCTACATCATGTCTCTTTTGGTAGCCTGAAAAGCTAATTACTGACTCTTGGGTGCCCTGGGTTTGGCTGTTTGTCCTTTTCTGTCACCATGGAGGGAAACAACTGCATCACAGAGCCCCCTGTGATGTGCCTGGAACACTGGTGTGTTGGGGCAGGTTTTTGTGACTGTCAGACACAACACTTAATCATAAGAACAAGTGAAAAATCAATTCCTATTATGAATGCTAAAAGCATACAATTCCAGTACCTGCTAATACCTTTTCTGAATTTCATCTATGATGGTGCTTTTTATTCCTATTAACATTCTTATCAGTGGTGGCTTCCCATTTTATGGGGATGGATTCTGGGCAAAGCATAAGGAGCACCAAAGAGTATCTGTTGTTATTGTTGAACACTGAAGAATATCTGTTGTTGTTATTAACTTCAACACTAGTAAACATTAATATCTTTAACCTTGTGACTGAGAGCTCATCACTCATTTCACTGCTGTGGCTTATGGCTGCAGATTAAAATTTCTTACATCCATCGTGCTGGTGAAGTAGCTTATTGGGATGAATAAATGACATACTAATTAGAAGAGTAGCCTGAGAGAGAGCAAGCTGCTTGAACTAGCTTTGATGGCCAAAAAATTACCTGTAGCTGGTTTCTCAAGATTATCAAAGAAGTCCTCAAATTAGAATGGCTGTCTTTGATCGTGGATGTGAGGAACAAGGCAAAGTGAGTGCTCCAAGCAGATGGCGGTGGGAGGAGATGGTTGCTGTGGAATGGGAAAATGAAGGAGCTTTTACAAAGATTCAGGCCCTTTCCAGGCATTTGCTCCACTATATAGTGAATGAGGCATCACTATCAGGCTTATTTTTATTTATATTTTCCACCATAAAGTAGCAATGTATGTGTTTTCAAAAGTTAAATTGTTTAGGTTAGTTGTAGGGAAAAATCCCTTTTTTTTTCTCTTTCTTCTGTAACCTTATTCTGATGTTTCTATCCTGTAGCATGAAAACATTCAAACAGTACTGATCTTTAGCAAGACTTCCACCTGGCTTCCTTACCTTGGGAATGACCATGGCCTGACTTGGGTATTGCTTTGGGTTTGTTTGGATCACTGCAGGACGTGTTGGGGTGACACAGTCCCTTGGCCTGGGTAGCTCAAAGCCTGAGGCCCCAGTTGCCCAACATCAAACGTGGTTGTATAGTCACAAAAAGCAGAAATGAGCACAAGGAATGTTCCAGGGCTGAGCTGTCAGTCTGGGACAAGAGTGACAAAGTGTGGGAGGAGGAGAGGAAGGCCTGACCTTCCTGCTGGGAGATAATGGGATGTCAGTGTTATTGCACCATTTAGTTATTTTGCTGTATCAAACTGAAACCACGGAAAGTAAAGAGTAGGATGTGGGAAAAGGAGGAACAGAACCATGCCCAGACTCCAGCGTAGAGTGGCCCTGCCCTTAGTGCTGCCCAGACTTCCTAAATGGACAACACTGGAATAATCTAGTGAGTGAATTTTGTTCTGAGCTGAAATGGTTAATGCTTTGTTTAAGCACTGAAATTGGGAGCTGTGGGTTTACCCCACCTAATACAACTGTCCGTGGCTCATCCTGAGTATAAATGTCTCATTGTTCCTCTGAATCCATCAACCTCTTGATCTCAGTGTCAGCTTGTTTCAGGATGTGTTTTATGTGGAATAATTTTCTTCTTGCAGATGTAAATATGCTGCATTGAGTTTATTGTTCTTTTTTTGAGATAGATGCTAAATGGGAACACCCAGTCTGTCTGCTTTATGTGACGGATCATTTAATATAATATCATTTTATTTGTCTCATTCTGAACTAAACTATCCTAATCTGAAGGGATTTCACTGAAAGGATGAAAAACTCTCCATATTAAAATAGTTTTGTGGCTGTTTTATGCAGCATTTCTTCCTGAGATGTCATAAATAGAACTGAACACAATACTCAGTAAATCATGTCATTGATTTTCTCTGTGCAATCTGCTGGTTCCCTTGCATATTCTGTTTCACCATTTGCATGTCCTGCAGTTAGGAATTGGTGAGAACTTCTTAAAAGCTTAAAATAAAATTGTGCCATTTCTCTTTTGCCCGTGGTTTGGTAGAAAGAGCGGGTTTCCTTCACAGAAGTCATGATCAAAAGCTGTCCCATTCACCCTGTGCTCAGCTCCTGGCTGTACCAGTGCCTGATTCAGAGGGACTTCAGGATTCTATGTAGCTCAGCCACCTGGTTCCCAAATTTCTGCCCAGTTCTTGGCTCTGCACAGTCCAGCCCTGCTGTGCTATTGCTCGTAATTTTTAGGTTATTTTTAATATCTCTTTTTTTTTTTAAATGGCTCATAGTGGGGTTTATTTTTAAACTTAATTCTCTCCACTCTATATTTAATAACTCCTAAGGCTCTCCCAGGGGGATTGAGACCTCTGGAGGGTTCCCAGCTGGCAGTGCTGTATCCTCTCACACTGGCTGTGATCCACCAGCTCTCTCCTGAGTTACCTGCCCTGACACCACAGCAGGTGTTTGGCTGCTTTTTAGTAAGTTCTTTCCTATCCTTTCAAATACTGGTTTGTATTTCACTATCCACAAGTTAATTGCTGAACTGCACTGGGTAATTTTTTTTTGGCAGTTGTGGGTTTTGCTGCATCAGCACAAAGGGTTTTGGAGCCTTGCAGCAGTGCAAGGGAGAGGGGTTTAAGTCAATAGAAGCTGCAGAATGGCTGGACCCCCCCATGCAGTGATGATCCACACTGCTCTGCTCCCCAGACTGTGCTCAGCACAAGGGTGACCACAGCTGTCACTGCCTTTCTGACTGAAGCAGCAAATATCACATTTTTCAGGTATTGCTTTTTTGTTTGTTGTGAGCACGTTCTGGAGAGTTTGGGTAAAGTTTGTTCTTCTGAATGTTTTCATGTTGCTTAAAAAACAGGAAAAAAGATCAAAGGACAGAATTGCAAGTGAGCCCAGGAAGGGTAAATCAAAGATAATTAGATTGGTCAAGGTATAGTCATACAGGAGCAATTTTGATATACTGTGAGAGGCTTAATTCTCATAATTTTCCTTAAATAGAGTTGGGAGAAACTTTAATGCACTGGAATTGAGGATATTTTAAAAAAATTATTATTATTATTATTGTGCTTTCTACTTCCAGCTGATGCACTTAACCTTAATTTGCTGCTGTGTAGTGAAGCCCTTTTTAGGAAGCAAAGTAAACAATTTATAGTCTGGTTTATCTCACTGGGGTTTTCTTTTTAAAAAGTAAAAAAATAAAAACTAATTTTCCATGTAAATATAAAAGTATTCCTAAAGAACATACTGTGCAGCATTGTCTGAATGATCATTATAATATGAATATATATATATATATATATATATATGTTTGGTCATTATAAATTTGTGTTAATGCTAAATGGTGATTTTTCCAAAAGGAAAAGAAATATTTTTTGTAGTTTTCTCCAGTTCAGAATGTCAAGGATTCTTATTATTGGGGCTCAGAAGAGTTCATATCCAAATACATGCCTTGACTGGCCTGTTGGGCCTCAGCACCAGAGGGGAGAGCTTGTCCTTATTCCTGCTTTGTGTGCTCCCAAAGTGATGATGCAGAATCTGATGAGATTACCTGGGCAGATCCCGAGGATATTTCTTGCCTTTTCCTTGCTCTGTGGCATTATCTCTTTGGGTTAGGTAAACTGCAAAGAAATGCCTGTTTTCTTCTGAAGCATCACAGATTGTCTAGCCCTAGGCAGGCTTTTGCTCCAGTTCGTTGGTCATTTCTATCTTGTTTTATCCTTGCAAGTTTTAGGGAGGAAAAAAAAAAACATGGTTAAAGAGTTTCCTTCACTTACTCAGGATTATGAAATATTTATGTCATTTAAACTCTTTTTACATGAGAGAAAATATAGCGTGACACTTTAAAACTGGAAAAAAAAACCTATCTGCAACAAAGCAGAACTTTTTGGACAAAAATGGTAATGCCCAGCATTTATGGAAATGCCCATCTGTGCTTTGCTAGTCACAGCTCTGGCTTGGTACAACAATGAGCTGATATTTAGCAAATATCCTTCACTTTGGGAATAAAGTTGCAGCAGGACATAGTGCTGCTTCCCATCCCTTAGTTTCACATTTTTTCCTTGAGTGGGGTGAGTCCCATTCCTTGACACTCTCTGGGAGCATTTCTACAGCCCATTGCCCCCCAGAGGGACCTGCAGGTGTGAATTTGGAGAGTTTCAGCTTTAGAAAAAAAAAAAAGTCTCTTAAAATGTTTACAATTATATTAAAATTTCAAAGACACAGAAATCAGATACTGGCAAAGAGTCCCCATCCCTCCATTCCTCCTGTGTGAGGTTTGCACTGTGGTTGGTGACGATCAGGGACTGTCCAGGTGCCTGTAAGTGCTTCAGACAAACCACAAAGCCGTGGTTGTTTTGTGGCCTTTGGGCACTCCCATATAGGAAACCCAGGCTGGATTCCCACTGCTGGTGTTTTCAGTCTGAGGACGTGTCTGACAGTGGTGAGAGGTTTGTGGGCTGTGCAGGAGCACTGCCCTGGGCTGATCAGGGCAGTTTATTCTGCAGCATAAAAATTGCATAAAACTGTTTTCAGGGACAGCGGTGCTAAAGGTAAATGGCTTTTCCCTGCAGGAGAACCAAAGGAAACCTGTCCCAGTACCTGGTGATCTCAGAAGAGACCACAGAGTGCTCAGGAATATCACACACCATCATTTGGGGGGAGCTTTTTGCAGCCCTGTCTGAGAGGTGCATTCATTTCCATGTGCTCATGCACTGAGCAGGCCTGATTAATTAGTGCGTGTCACCATCTGGTACTTACTGAGGCTATTCATTTTTAAAATGTTGAAATTGTAGGGAATGTTGCACACCAATTAAGTTCCTTTTAATTGGATTATTTTAGTATAAAGTATTACTGGAGAAGGCCTTCATTGTGATTCAGGCAGCACACGTCCAAAGGAGACCTGACAGCCTGAAATTACCTAGAACAAAGGGAAAATGCCTGAAATGCATGTTTGTTACTATCTTCATGCACTCAGCAAAGATGATGTCAACAAATAAGAGCCACACAAATGCTGTGCCAGGTTCAGTTTCCTGACACAAGGGTATCTCAGCTGATCCCTGCTTCATCTTTGCACTGCAGCTCCGAATCTGTCATCTCCCTCTGACCTGGAACGTGAGATATGCTTTTATGTTCCTGTCTGTTTGATACCAACTCAACAGGGCCAGGCTGAGCCCTGCTGTGTGCAGTTGTGTACCTGCAGAAACGAGGAGCATTAGTCTCATTTACACAAAGAACACGTTGGCCTTTAAAGCTGATAAATTATCTGTGCTGACTCAACCATTTAGTGAATGAATGAAGTGTCACAATCTGCTGTTGGGAGCAGAACTTGTCTGTCTGTACTTGTTCCTGACACTGACTCACTTGGTGAATTTTAGTTCCTCAGCGTCACTGCACTGCAGTGCTTCCCTGGATAAATTTGAAGAGTTCTGTTTATCAACTTACATAAAAGACTGAGGTACAAGGGTGAAATGCACACTGTTGATATTATGTATTTGCTATTAATACTTTCTTTAGAAGTCTAATGCTGTTTTTTTATGTAACATCTGTGTTTGTTATTGCCCTGATTTTGCAGAGATTGCCTTCAAATAAGTTTTGTCATCTGAACTACTCATTGCAGAAGAGCCAAGAGCTCTGCAGAGTGCACATTCCCGTTCCATTGCAGGTTCATAGGCTGCCATGGAAGCAGGAAAGTTATGGAAGAAAAGATACCTGATCAGTAGCAGCTGAAGAAATCTGAGGTGTGAGTGCCTGGATCTCTTGTTGACCTGCTTTGTTTTGGAGAGTAGCGTAGGAATCCAGCAATGAACAGTGTCAGGGTGATTGTTTCCATACATTTGTGTACATTTTCATTCCCTTCGATGGCCTCTGCTGCCCCCTGCCAAGCTGCAGCTGCTGGTGACAGCCATGGAAGCAACAGCCTGCTGAAAGAAGATTTCATTTCTGTTATCACTCCTAATCACTCTCACCATAATTATCACTCATAATAGGGAATCTGCAGATGACAAAGCAAATGTATTTTCTTTAAAGAGAGAGGAAAGCAGCAGAAAGATTGCTTTTAGTTGTACACAAAGGAAGAAACTGTCTCCATTTTTTTAGCATGCAAATGCTTGTTTTGACTTATAAAGGTCACTATGGATTTGATTTGAAATAGCGTAGGAGTGCTGCTGATTTCCAAGTACAAAAGTAGCACAATGTTTGAATTGTTTTGGTTGTTTTCTTAAGAGCCATTTCCTCTGGTTGGAAGGTGCCTGTTTCCTCTGTGGTGCAGCTGCAGGCAGTGTCAGGGCATGGGGCAGGAACTGCTCATCCTGCGTGTGCCTGAGCCAGTTGGAAACCCAGCTGGACTTTACAGACCCAGGAACTCAGTGGCTCTTCTGTCTCAGACTGTGCCACAAATCATCTTGGGCATTGTGGTTGTGTTTAAACCAGTTCTGTTGGCTGTTGGAGAGCAAAAGATCTGAAATACTTATGCATGGCTTATGTATTTTCCATGTACCAGTCACACATCTGCATTTCCACAGTCCCCAGGTACCTGACTGTGAGGGTGGCACTGCTGGGGCGTGGGGTGAATGTTTGCACGGAGCTGTGGAGTTGTTATTCCCACTGGAGTGCTGAGGTTCTGCTGAGGTTCCTGCAGTTCCCATTCACGTGTTGGGTGTAGCTCTCCCTTGGCTTAGAGGAAAACTGCTCAGCATCCGTGTGTCTGAGGGAATGAGAGGGAAAGCTGCGTCACAGCACAGCCAGTGGTACAACAAATGTGCAGCAGAGAGCTTTCCCATTGCTACCCTGGCTTTCCTTAGCCTGGAACACCATAAAGCTCTCTGACTTTTGATGGGATTCCAGAACAAGTGCAGCTTATGCAATTTCAGAGAAATGATATCACAGGGTGAAATCTTGAAGCACACACACATATGCACAAAGCCTTTTGTTTAAATTGTTTGTTCAGAGCTTTTATGTAATGGAGAACTATATCTTCAAAAAAACACCATTTAGTTTAGATTCCCATTAATGTAACTTTACTCCTTTTATTTGTTAAACACATGAAAGGAAGGAGCTAACCAGAGTATGAAATTGTAGTATGTGTGCTCTCTCTCTGGTTTTAGGGGAATTATTTCTTAATGTAATTTGTCTGCTTACAATATATGGGCTTGCAAAGTGTTGAAGCAACAAATCTTGAGAGAGAGATCGAAAAACATACAAAGGCATTTCACTCTGTATATATAAAATAAAGGCAGATCTCAGCCTGGCAGGCTTTCTATCTCTTAGGTCATACAGAGAAAGCTTTTGGCACCGACTTTTTGGCAAAAAGCTTTGTCTGGAAACATATTTAGTCAGCATATGAAATATGATAGCCCTGGTAGCACGGCTGTGTCTGAAGACACTAATAGAGTTAGGCTTCAGCCCCATCTGCTGTTGGATCGGGATGGCTTTGTTGGTTTGCCAGCACAGGACAGCCCCTTGCCAAAACCCAGAGCAGGACGTGAGGAGACTGACAAATCCCTGCTCGTGTCAGCTCTGCTAATGAGTCTGTTGTTTGCCACGCTGATGAAAGCCAGTTGTGCCTGTGGAGAATTCCAGCACAGCTGTCCATGGAGAGCTGCATCTGGGACCGCAGGGCTTTATCAATGCCCTTTCAGTGCACCTGGGGGAGCAGCAAGGATATTTCCTCCTGAAGGTCTGTGAGAATAGAAGATTATTGATTTCCAGTGCCTGTGTTTACAGAAGTAGCAGTGGAAGTACAGATTCTTTCACCTCAGTAAAATCTCTGCAATAATTTGAGTTATGCAACAGTGACGAAGAGAACAGACTTGCGGATTTGGCTCAGGAGGCTTAAAATCTTCAGGCATTAATTCATGGAACTCTCAAATCCTGGATACTCCAATGTCTATAAAGCACAGCAGATTCGTGTTTGATTTTTACTTAGGGCTGATCATTTCAGGAAATAAAAAGATTCACTTTGAAAGAGGTTTTCAGTTCTTCTTCAATTGTTATTTCTGGAGGGGTTAGGTAGAAAAGCTACATGTGAAACAAATCAGGGACTAAAAATCCATAGCTTTGTTTTGAGGATATCAGAATGGTTTATGGCCACTGTGGTAAGCAAAAGGAGAAAAAACAGTGACTTTCTAGAAAGATTTCCACAGTATTTTTATCTTACTTTTCCAGGACATCAGTCCAGCCTGTCCCTTCAGCCAAAATACCTCTCCAGTTATCATTTGACTCTGATGAAAGAAGTGCTAAAATGGCAGAGTTTGGAATTGCTTGAACATATTTTCTCACTTAAGCTGAGCTTGTTCACATTCAAAGCTAAAACAAATTATCTCAATTGCATTTAGGAGAGTAAACATGCTCTTAGTTTTCTGTCTCATGTTTAAGTAGTTCTGGTGAAAGCAATGTGCACTAATCTTCGGGTTTATATCCTCTTCCTGCATTTTTTTATTGGACAAAATTAAAGGTCAATGGTCCTGAACTAGTCAAGAGAATTACTCTCAATTCTCAGTCATTGCCATTTCTCTCTCTCTCTCTCTCTCTGCTTTCAGTAACACACAGCTTAGCTGCCAAAGTTTTAATTCTTTATGTATGAGAAGAATGATATAAAAACTTGTTTTTACATTTCAGTTACATGGTTTCATAAATTTATGTAACAAGAGAGAAGCATCAGCAAAAGGCTCCTTCCAAGTTGTCCATAGTGTAGAAAATATAAGTATGATGATCAAACAGATTTCTCCCTGTTCTCATCCTCATTGTCTTTTGTATTCCAGCATGATCAGTGCTCAAAGGAGTGGCTGTACTACGTGAGCAGAGTGGAAACATATGGATGAAATGCTTACCATGCACTGAGCAGCACGGCACCAAGCACAGAGCTCCGGGAAAATGTCTGCTTGCAACACTTTCACTGAGCACGTCTGGAAACCCGGAGAATGTAAGAACTGCTTCAAGCCCAAAAGCTTGCACCAGTTACCCCCCGTGTCAGAAAAGAAGCCCCTCTCGCATGGAAATCTGAAACCCAATGCGAACCAAAGCAACAGCCAGCGGGGCAGAAACAGCGGGAGCTTCCGACCGCCCGTGGCCAAGAAACCCACCATAGCTGTGAAACCCACCATGATGGTGGTGGATGGGCAGGGCGTGTGTGCCGAGATCACCACGCTGGAGCAGGGGGAGAACAAGCCCCTGCCTGCGGGGTGGAACCGAAACAAAGCGGCCTTGAACAAAAAACCACTGAACAACAACAACGAGGAGGAAATCGAAGGTTACAGCCACGTCTCCAGGCCTTACGGCAACAACGAGGGGGTGGGGAAGGTACCAAATAACAATAATAACGGACTGACAGAAGTTTTGAAGGAGATTGCAGGTTTGGACACCACACCTCAGCTCACCGGAAACGAAACGAACTCGAGAGAAACCTTCTTGGGAAGGATAAATAATTGCTATAAAAGGTCATTAGAAAGAAAGATCCCTCCGAGCTGCATGGTGGGTGGAATGAAGGATTCACAGAGTAAGCACGTTATTCTGAGTGGAAGCACTGAAGTAATAAGTAATGAAGGTGGACGTTTCTGTTATCCAGAGTTCTCTAGCGGAGATGAGAGTGAGGATGACACGTTTTTTGACAGCATGCAGGAAGAGCATGAGAGCTGGGACGAGAGTGATGAAGAGTTGCTAGCGATGGAAATTCGCATGAGGGGCCAGCCCCGCTTTGCCAACTTCAGAGCTAACACCCTGTCTCCTGTGCCGTTCTGTGTGGACAAAAAATGGAACACTGTGCCCCTTCGGAACAAGTCTCTGCAGAGGATCTGTGCAGTAGATTATGACGACAGTTATGATGAAATTTTAAATGGTTACGGGGAAGAGACTGTGATTCTTTATGGGCAGGAGAGCATGCAGAGCATGGTATCGTCTGATTCCACGTCTCCTGATTCTTCTTTGACAGAAGAGTCTCGTTCTGGAACAACGAGCAGTTCTTCACAGAAGCTCTGTAACGGAGGGTTATCTCCTAGCACTCCTCAGGACCTCAAATTGATTGAACCAGAATATGAAAGTCTTTGTGACGATCAGCAAGTGAAGGATGTGTCAAAAGCGCCCAGAAATGCTCCAAAAAGTCTAGAAACTCACAAGGCAGTCCTGGCGCTTCGACTGGAGGAGAAGGATGGCAAAATTGCTGTGCAGACTGATAAGCAAGAGAATAAAAGTTCTTCAGATGTTGCTGGTCAAGCCGTAACCATTAATTTGGTGCCCGTGGAGGAGCAAGCTAAACCTTACAGGGTGGTGAACATGGAACAGCCAGTGTGCAAGCCATATACTGTAGTGGATGTATCAGCTGCCATGACCAATGAATGTAAGGAGAATCAGACTGAAACCTCAGAAACCAAAAATGCATCATCTAACCCAAGCTCGCCAGTAACTCCAGGCACACCTGTTGCCTCCTCTGCAGCATCACCTGTACGTGTAAATGCTAACCTGAAAAAATCCAGTGCAATCAGATACCAGGAAGTGTGGACTTCTAGTACTAGTCCAAGACAGAAGATACCCAAGGTGGAGCTGATTGCAAACAGCTCAGGACCTTCCGTTCCTCCCAGGAAGACAAGCCACAAGTCAGCTCCTACTTCACCTACAGCTACAAACATTTCTTCAAAAACCATCCCGGTTAAGTCTCCCAATCTATCTGAGATAAAATTCAACAGCTACAACAATGCTGGCATGCCACCTTTTCCTATTATCATTCATGATGAGCCCACTTATGCCAAGAGTTCCAAAAATGCTATTAAAGTTCCAATTGTAATCAATCCAAATGCTTATGATAACCTGGCTATCTATAAAAGTTTTCTAGGGACCAGCGGGGAGCTGTCCATCAAAGATAAAACTACTAGTGTGATAAGCCATACATATGAAGAAATAGAAACAGAAAGTACAATAACTGAAGCCATAGGCAGTAAACCCGCTGAGCTGTCCCAACCAAAGGGGGTGACGAATAGCTCTGAGTGCAGGCTGGGTTCTGTGGCTCAAAAGGTCCAAGAGTTCAACAGCTGTCTCAGTAAAAGCCAGATATCCCCACAGAGAAGTCACAGTGCTGACCACAGCTCCCCATCAAGAGCTCAAAAGGCCACGCCAGAGCCTGCAGCAAAAACAGACGTAACTCCGGAGGGTTCTGTTGGCAGCAGCGGTGGCAGAGAGAATGCAAGCACGGTGCTCTCACAGATTGTGGCTTCTATCCAGCCTCCACAATCTCCTCCAGAAACACCTCAGTCTGGGCCCAAGTCCTGTAGTGTACAAGAACTGTATTCCTTACCTCCGGAGGGAGACGCTCCTAAAAACACCCTGGTACGACCCAAATCTCTGTTTACGTCACAGCCTGAAGTAGAGCCCTCCAAGACGGCAGAAAACACCGCTGGGAAAGTGCCGAAGGATCCGCTGTCCCAGCTGGCTGCCACTCCCTCCCCAAAGCCAGCACGAGCCACCCCGAGTGCCACGAGTCCCCAGGCAGAGCAGGCACCGCCGTTCCCGCCCCCGCGCTCCACCTCCTCGCCCTACCACGCCAGTAACTTGCTGCAAAGACATTTCAGCAACTGGAGCAAACCCACCAGCCCCACCAGGTCCACGGAGGCCGAGTCCATCCTGCACTCGGAGGGGCGTCGCGCCGACGCCAAACCCAAACGCTGGATATCGTTCAAGAGCTTCTTCCGCCGCAGGAAACCCGACGATGAAGAAGACAAAGAGAAGGAGAGAGAGAGGGGGAAGCTGGTGGGTCTGGATGGAACTGTCATCCACATGCTCCCCCCTCCCCCAGTTCAGCGGCACCACTGGTTCAGCGAGGCCAAGTCGGACTCCAGCGAGAAGCCCTCCATCGTGTTCATGTACCGCTGTGAGCCGGCGCCGGCCGAGCCCAAGGCTGACCTGCCACCCAAGGGGGGAGTGGAGTCTGCCATCGCAGAGGCACTGGCAAAAGACAAGGGAGAAGTGCAGGAAAAGCCTCCAGAGAGCTCTGAACAGAACGCAGCGAGCCATTCCTCACCACCTCAGATTCCCAAGAAAATCCCCAGGTACTCCCGTTCAGCTCTTTTAGTCGCTTGCTCAGTTGTGAACTGTCCTGTATTTACTGAAAAGGGGGGAACTAAGAAGTTTTGTCACATGAAGTGTAATTTTTTCAAAGTATATTTGTTTTAGGTAGCTTAGAACATGTTTTAAAAATCTCTCCATTATGTTGGATATCAGAAAAGTTCTTAAAAATTTTTAGAAGCAGTAGCTGATATTTGCAGTTTGTCTTGGAGGTTCGCTAATGTGTCACAATAGCCATGTTCCATTCAATCAGATCCATTCTCCTGAATTTTTACTTTAAGAAAGTGCTCGTATGTTATGGGAAACCAGAGAATTTCTCTGCAGAAAGAGAAGGCAACTATTGAAAAGTACAATAGAAATTAAAAATCTGTGGCTCTTGAAAGGTGCTGTGCTCAGCTTGATGCTACACTGCAACATCACTGCAGCATCCCAAAATAAACCATGGAAAAAATGAGAGTACCTATAAAATAATCTTACCTCTGTTTTGCAAGGCCTTTAGCAGTGGACATGCTTTGTCCCCCAGCAGGATTAGATGCAGTAGAGCTGGTCACAGCATCATTTGCAGTCAGTCACATGGGCACAGTGTGCTGACCACAGCTGGGGATGTGTTAGAATGTGTCTTCCAATGTTATTACACAAACCAATCCCGAGGCACCTTCAAACTTGCATTATCTAATTCATTATAACAATAACCTAGTGGTAGGAAATTAAAAATGTTGTGAGGTGTGAGCTATGTGTGAGCCCCAGAAAACGTATCATGGCAGTGCTCTTTGGTTTTCTTCCTCCATATTTTGTATAAGAAAGCTGCAGTGTTTTTTAGTTAAGATAGTTTTAAAGTTGACTTAAGCTAACAGAAATCACTGGGTGAGCACAGTTAGAGTTTACCATAAACGGATTGTCACTTGTCCTAAAGTAAAATAACTTGGTTTTCTTTCTCCATTCTCTATACAAGAAAATTGCTAGCAACCCTTGGTCAGAGTGCAGTCTCTCTAGACTTGCCCTAAATTAAATGGGGAGAAGTAGGCAGCTTTAGGGCAAGGTAAAGAATTGGAGGAGTTTGTGCTCTCGACCCCCTTTACAAGAACCCATTTTTTTCCCCTGTATCCAGGGGAAGCTGGACAAAGTGAGGTTGATTTTGATTGCATTGCCATCAGGAAATTCTCTTGCTCCAAGCTCCCCAGTGCTGCTCTTGTGCTGCCAAGACAGTCCATGTGGTCACCTGTGCTGAGCCAGACTGGGGAAGGGATCCAAGAGAGAAATAACTCTGCAGGCATTTTTCAGCCAGATCAACTCCCTGGTGTGCCAGGGGACAGGCAGGGAGGAGCAGCTGCTTCTGCCAGTGGTGAGAGGGCAGGAAGAGTTCCTGATTCTTGCACTGCCCTGGAGATGGTGCTGTTGGAATGTGTGATATTCTTGCCCTGTGACTGGAGCACCTTCTGCCCTCCCTTTTGAAGGCAATTTGTCACTGCTCTGCCTTATTCACTTATTCCAAAAAGTACGTTTGCTCTTTAGTTTTCTGCAAGTTACAATGATAGTGGTTAAAACCACGTCTCCAAGTTTCTCCTGGTGAAAATGGGAACCTCCCAAATGTTAGAACTGGAATTTCTCCTTTCTGACAATATTGTCCTATGGTTTCTACACATTTCAAAGGAAATACTCTGAGATGCTCAGAAGTACGTTGTGGGAACACTGGGCAGTCAGTAGCTTCATCCTTTAGTTTTTATATTCAGGTACTTTGATGCCTTGAGTTATTTGGGTTTTTTTAATTAATTTTTAATAGTGTTAAAAAGACCAAGTGAAACCTTATAGTGCCAAAAAATTAGGGGGTTTTTTGTTGGTTTTTAAGAGGTTTGGCTTTTGTTTTTAATATCCCAGTAGGTGAGAATCAGGATTGCCAAATTCCATTTTTGCACAAGCAGGAGACATAAGTGATGAGATGCTATGCTTGGTTTGTGTGAGCTCTTCAGGTATTACTATGAGGTTGGTGATAATTTGGGCTAAAAAACATGCATGACAAAGATGTTGAAAATCTTGGGTTAAACTTGCAGAGGCTTAGAGGAGAATGGAAGAGCTGAAGATACTGATCAGTGAACAGGACACTTCCTTAACTCAGGATGCCAAGAGCAGTAAACTCACTGAAAAAAAACAAACTGGTGACCTGGAAAATAAGATAAGCTTTAAAAATGGCAGATTACTGGGAGGTCTTGAAAGCAAATTAAATAAGATGCAGTATTTACTTACTTTGCAATGGATTACAAAGCTGCTAAAGATTGATAACCACAAAAGGACTGAAGGCATTTGAAGTTATCACTAAAAAGGGCAGTTTTTCCTTTGAACAGCACTTGCAAAATACTCAGTTCTTTGGAAAGCTGAAAATTATCTCTCTGTTATCCAAAGGAACTTGGTTTGGGTTTATCCATGTGATTGTTTCCTTCTGTTTGATGCCAGGACACACATATGCTGGTTCAAAAGGAGCTAGCAAATGATATGTTAAATTTGCCAAAAATTTGTAGATGGATTAATTTGTGCTAAAAATCAGCAGTCACGTCATCTTTGTCATTAACTGGAATGAAAATCAGGTGTTCTTAGAACACCTGTAGTTCAAGAAGCAGCAGTTGTTCTCAGGCAAAACCTAAAATTGACTTCTAAAAAGATAACATGATGATATTTCTGGCCTGAGTCACTGTAATTGATGGAGGTGGTACAGCACAGTGTGCAATCCACTCATCACAAGTTTAATAAAAAGATTCTTCAAAGGCTTTGTTATCTCATAGATCAGAGCGTTGCTATTGGAGTTTCACGAGATTAAGGCTTCTCCTCTCCTTCATTGAGACATCACTGCTCACACCCAGCAGCAGCTTTTTAGATTGAGACATTTCCTAAAAGCAAAGTGCAGCTCAGCGTCCTGCTGCTTCCCTGGCTGTCTGCATGATGGGCTGAACTGAATCACCCTGAGAGCCCAAATTCCCTCACTGCTTTAGGTGGCAGAGCTTTCCTAATCCCTAATTTCCCTCACTGCTTTAGGTGGCAGAGTTTTGCTAATCCCGGTGCAAGTGCCCTGTGCACAGCCCCCCCCCATTGCAGTTACAGGTCAAACAAAGAGTTCCCTTTCACAGATACAAGTCAACCATAACTTTCCTTTATGAAATCTTTGGCCCAGACTTGGATGAAGTAAAGATCAAACTGTGTGTTTCCTGAAATGCTTCCTTCAGGTAGTGAAGTGTGTATATTCATTTTGTTCTGGTTCAGGTAAGGAAGCATTTTTTCCTAGCTAAAGTTGGGATTACCAATCTAATTCCTAAGATTATGTTAACTTTTGCAAAAGGATTTGAGTTTGTCACCAACAGATCTGAGCTCTGTGTCTAGAGGAATAGGAATGTTGTGACAGATCACTCAGTAAAAACAATGGGAATCGTTCTTCAAAAATGTGGTCACATATTAAGATCAGGGTTACATCCAGAGATAGGCAGGAATAACCACCACTGCCACATTCCACTTCAGCATTGTCACTGATCCAGTCCTGCAGATTCCACAGCTGCTTCAGAAACTGCTTGGGAAGATAACAAAATCTGTTTAAAACTAAGTCCTTCCCAGTTTGGAGGAGCTCTGGTCTAATTTTTAGGGTGAAGTTCTCACCTGAATCCAAAACCTTTCAAGGTTTTGTGCAAGAGCAGCTTGCACAAACTGATGAGGAGAATTCAAGGATGTTATAGATGAAAAGAAATTTCTTGCTTGAGCAACTCTACTGAAATGGGAGAAATTTTAGGTGAATCAAGTCTCCCTTCTTGTCAAATCTCTGTTGGTTTCCTTTTATCTGGATATCAGCAAGCTTTATCTACCTTACTCAGCAGTGCTTTTAAAAGCATTAACCATTTATCTTACACTATTTCATCAATTAAAAACTTGTGAGATTTTTCTCTAGAACATCTCTGTGCTGACAGAATTGGAAATGCTGTGTATGCATTAAGCAATAAGTTTGGTCACATTTTATGTGAGAACTCGTAAACAGCAAGGACTGCTAAGGAACCAAGTAGAAGGGATTTTACCATTTATTATTTTATCAATTTAGATTAAGAAATGGTAAATCTTTTATTATTGTTCTTAACTCCTCTAATACAGTTTGTAAAATGGAAAGAGTGAGAACTTTAAATGGATAAAGAAAAATATATTTTTTATAATGCACAGTTAATCTGTGGAACTCATTGCCATTAAGTTTCAGTGACACTAAAGAGCTTAGCAGGATGTCTTTACTGGATTATCAAATGTATACCCTTTATCCATGCAAACATCACATTATAGAAGACTTGGGGAAAAAAAAAGAATAATATAAATTCTCATACTTCAGGACTAAGCCAGCTTCTAAATAATCAGAATTAGGAATGAACTTTATGGCTTAGCTGTTTCAGGTTGTCATTTTAGAAGTTTGATTCGCTTTCCTCTTGGGTGACTGTTCCTGGCTAATGGTGGTGATGAGGAACTGAACTGCAGGAGCCACTGGAATGTTTCTGTACCCAGAGTGCCCCCTGGAACCCGGGCACTGATGGGCTCTGCTTGGTGTTTTGCAGGAGTAAAGTGGTCTGTGTTGTGAGGAGAAGTTTCTGGGTAAGGTGGCCTTTGACCTCCTTCCAGTCATTAACCTCTCTGCATTTTTTCTCCAGCATTATTCAGTCAGTTTAGGCTTGAGATTGGCTTTATTACCTTAAAAGTGTAGGGCCTGAGGGGATCTCAAAGTGCTCTCTTTGACACTAAATATATGTACAAATTACACAGTTGGTGCTGTGTGTGTGTAAAACTGAGTCATCTTCCTTGTCATCCCCAACTGTCCTGCTGCCAGTGGCTGCTGCTGTGCTGGTGCACGTCAGGGAGGAGATCAGAGTCTCTGCTGGGTCTGAGGCCACATCAGCTTTTCTCTGTGTTTGTCACTAATTCCTGCCACTGGGATTTATCTGCTGTCTTGCACAGAACTGTGCTCCCTCCGCTTGGCCTCTAGACCTGCCCCTCACTGGGGAATACACTCTCACAATCACTTCTTGTAAGCGTTGCACATTATCTCCCTCATATTCGTTGCTGTTTATTACTCACTGTAATTGAGTAGGTGTGCTCTGAATAGAGGAGAACACAGGTCACACAATAGCTGTGATTCCAGTGTCCTCACCAGAATTAACACACTACACAGGCAGCTTTCTGGATTCTGCTGTTCCCAAAAGACTGAGATGAGTTAGACCACATCATCCTCTGGCTATCCTCCAAGAGCTGTGAAGGAGGAGAGCCTGAAGGAACGAGTTAGGGGCATTTGTCCCTGCAGAAAAATAACACTTTTAAACAGTTTTGAGCTTGTGCACATGTGAATGACAAGTATGTGAATTCAGTGGGGTGTTATCTGAAGGACAGTCATTTTTATGGCGAGTTTTTTTGCTGCACATAATCTCAGCTTCTTAGGAAAACAAGTGTGTTCTCTGTTTTCAGAGGGCTGCTTCCTCCATTAACTGAATAGCTGTTTAGTGTCAACCTCTTGTGCCCGAAGGAGCGGAGTTCTCTAAGATAATTAATTTCCTATGAAGTTTGTTTTTGGAATAAAAAAGGGAAAAGAAAAAGACTTGGACAGAGGAGGCTGCGCCCACTATGGTAGAAGCTAAATATGTGCTCTGATGCAAGGCATCAAAGAATCCATCCTGGCAAAATAGCTATAAATATCCCAAATAAGGAGATAGCTTTAAGTATCACTTGCTACCAACAAGCAGATAGAAAGTAATGCAAAATCAGGCTTTAATGGTTCTAATCTCAGAGAACTGCTCGTTTATCAGCTGCTCTTCTTTTCTCAAAAACTAGTTGTTTTAACTGTTTAGTTCATGAAGCAAAAGCAACTGGGAATTTGGTTCTTGTAGCTCCCTGAGTGAGGATGGTTTCCCCTTCTGCTCCTCCTGTGTCCTGCCAGCTCTGATGAAGGGTTGCTGGGTCCCTGCACTGTGTCCATGAGCTTGGTCGCTCAGTCTTCGGTATTAAGATCCTGGAAAGCATTTCCCCATGGATTCCATGGCCTGACATCGAACTGCTGGGGTTTAAAATGTATTCTTTTGAGGCACAGACTACAGAGCTGAGATACTCGCTTACTTTTAACAGTGGGTTACTCTTAGTTCTTAAAACTCCTCTTGAAACTTGAACGTGCTTTTCCTTAAGTAATACCATGACTAAGGCCATAGCTGTCATTCCAAAGCAGTGATGTAGCAGCCTGTGCACTGGATTTCTGTTCAGGGAGGCAGTGGAAGAGTTAAGGAGGCAGGGCTGGGGCTGCCTGGCTTCCTGGGGCGCTTTGGCAAGGCCCAGCCCCAAGGTAAACAGAAGGTGCAGTAGGTGTATCACTGTGCAGAGTTCAGCCCTTGCTCACAGCTTGCACAACTTGTAGCACACCAGAACACTGTGGAATCAATGGCTCGCCAGAGTTTCAAGACATGATTAAAAGACTCAAGAAGGCCCTGAAAGAATTTCCTTTAATGGGGAATTGTGTGAGTGAGTACAGTGGGTGAGTTGGTATTTTTTTTTCTTTCTTCCTTTCTAGCTGTTGGTTTACTTTGGCAAATGGCTTCTGAGCTTAGGTTTAGTGTATGTGCTTGCATGTGACTGGTTTGGAGAATGAGTATGTTCTGTACCTCACCAAGCAATACTAAAAAAGTTACTCTGAGATGTGATAACTTCTGGTTTGTGGCAATGACAGAACTGTAAAGCTGTTAGAACCTATTTCTTCTTAAAGAAAACATTCCTGTTGAGGAATGCAGGTATGTATATTATTTACAGCATTTACAAGTCTTTAGTTAAATTTCTCCTCATCTTGAGAGCCTCGTTACTGCTTTAATTTTATGTCTGCTTTACTCTGAAATTACAGTAGGTTAACTCTTTAATGTGGATATATTTATGGCACATGGAATGTTCCTCACACCATTCCTATGCATGGTACTAAAATGGAACAAAAAAAGGTTTTGCTGATTAAATATTACATCTTTTTGAACTTATGCCATTTATTGTCTTTTACTAACAAGTTCTAATGAGTTTGGTTTGTGTCAGCCTGCAGTTCAAATTCATGAGTCTGAGCAGAAACAGCATGTGCACACTGCACCGTCCTGGCTCTCGTGTCATGCAAAGGACTGGCATGTTTTAACTTTTGCAGTCAGGGATTGCTAGAAGATTGTGTACCATGACTTCCAGGATTTTGGCTTTGCTATAGAGACAAATATGCCTATCATTTATGTTAACCTTTTCTGGAAGTTTTAAATGTTTAGCACAAAAAATAAGTATCTCTATAGATACATGATGTGGTGATCATGTTCTGATGGAAGTGTGTTACTCCTGCCCCTTATGGAAGTCACAAGTAGTTAAAATTCTTGCTGTTGAATTTGATCAAGCTATAGTAATGAGAACTAGAGAACAGCACATTTGGCTGTAATGAGTATTTGTTATTGTGAGTAAGAGAATGTAAAGGCATGGAAATATTTTTGCTCCAACATGTTTTTGTGGTATATTACTGATAATTACAGCTATATTTTCAATAGGATTAGGGGGTTTTATTAAATCTCGACCATTTTTTCATACATATAATGCATAATTTTTAAATTACACTGCAATAAATATATCTGTGGAAACCGATTAAATCCACAATTTTCAGAGCTTTGTGCTATAAGTCATCACAGTTTGATTGAAACTTCCTAGCTAAGAGCAGGCACAGAGAAATGTCTTCATGGCCTTTTGCAGCTGGCCTAATGCAGGTGGATTTTAATCATGGCTTAGATGAGGTGTGTTGCCCAAAGTGTCGGTTCCCAAAATCCTACCAAGTATATGAAAATGTATCATTAAAGTTTTATGCATTTTTGGGGACTTAACCCCCCTTGCTATACCTGCTTATCTTTGGTTAAAGCACAATTGTTCCAATTGGTAAAAAGCACCTTAAACTCTGCTGCTGTCCTGAGTCCCACACATCTTACCCGAGGTCATGCCTGCATATGTATGTGCACGGATGTTGATTGTAGCCAAGCTGTAAAACATTTTATTATGCCTTGCTATCAAAGGCATTAATTATTATATTCCATGGATTATTATAATTAGTATAATAGTAACTGACATGTTACTATTTCAGTCACAAGTTGTTTCTTCTCATGAAGGAAAACTGTAGAAAATTATCCTTAAAAAAGGAGGGCGAAAGAACTTGTTTCTTTCCCAGTTCATTCCCCCTCCTG
>NW_020897786.1:2660180-3014688 GCF_003984885.1 Neopelma chrysocephalum
TAAACACACCAACTTCTTAAGTGCTTGGCCAAGAGTAAACTGACTGTGTTGAGATGGCTCATGAGTACGGGGGGTTTGGCAGGTCCATACATGTTTCAGGGATCAAGGGCTAAATTTTAAACCCTCAGGTGCCTACATTCCTTAGACAGTCAGTGATAGTGTTGCATTTTTTTGCTCGAATGTGAATTAGCGGTGAACTTATCAGTGTATTCTGCTATTAAAACATTCATTAGATATCGTTTGTAAAGCATAAAGTGGAAAAATACCCTGCCCAAGAGTGATAGTAACATCTACCAAGAAACTCTTCCTCTGAGGAGGAAAACTAAAATTTATATTTTTATGGTGAATTACTCAAAGGTCTAATGAACTATTTTCAATTTAGTGAGATATATAGCTGTATCTGTATTTTCTGTATTTAGGAGATAGCTCCATGCAGGCAGAATGCAGGCAGTAGATGTAGCTCCCTCAGAGCTGCTTACAGCACGTTTAGCCCATGCAGTAAAATACCATTAAACACTGGAAGGGCTTACCCAAAGTAGTTGTGGAATCTCCATCTGTGGAGATACTCAAAACCTGACTGGACATGATCCTGGACAACCCACTCCAGCTGACCCTGCCTGACCATCTCAAGGGATCCCTTCCAACCCAAACACTGGTGATCCCTTCCATCAGCCCTGGCTTGTGTTAGTGCTGTTCCAGAGTTTGAATGTTCCCTCTCAAAACCACATAAAACTGAACCCCTTGGCATTTTATTCAAAATCTTCTCATCCTTGGGTCACTTTGAGCTTTGCTGTCACCAAAGGAAATTTTAGGTATGAAAGAGTTAAGTCAGCTTTAAGGCTTGCCTGGGTCTGGCTCAGCCTGGCTGCCTGTTGTTAGGAGCAATGCTTCCCTAAATGGCACTGAGTTCTCTGGCTGCTATTCAAAGGTCTTCTGGTTTATTCAAACAACCTCACTTTCTAGTTCTGATGGCAGCAGAGAGACTCCTAGGTGGGCACAGAGAATAATTCCTACTTGTTTTCACATCTTGCATCACCCAGGCAGCAAAGTCTTATCTTTTGTAGAATTAACAAATAGTGGTATGTGAAACTGGAAGAAAGGATAATATGAGAAGTTACACCACATTTGACTCTTGCTCCAGCTGCAGTTTGGAGTTTGTAAAATACATCATGTGAACATCTCAATTTGCAGCATAATGCACAATATTCATTTTAAATACTAATCTGATCCATATTCTATGTTTTTCATTTAAAAGCAGATAATATGTTACTACTTTGATAAATGTCTAATCTTCAGTTCTCATATGTCACGTGAAAGTTCATGAACAGAAATAACTGCAAGCTTTGGTAAATTGTCCTCTGCAGTCAGGTAATAATTTATATCAGGTACTGCCCTCAAATATATTTGGTTTGGCCTTCCAAGAGACAAATCTTACAAAGCAGAAGATTCTCCTCTGGGAATCAGGTACAATATAAAAGACTTGGGGCTTTTAAGAGATCCCACCATGATGACAGGATAAAGACTGTTCCTGGCTGTATAAATAGAAAAAAACTTCAATAGGAGAGAAGTTCTGTCTGTCTCATTTTTTCACTGCAACTGCTGTGGTCACAGCCAAGCCCTGGTGCCCACAATTTGAGAAGAATATTTAAAGAAACTGTACAGGCTCTAAAGAACAGCTTTGCAAATGCCATGTATTGTGGCAGGCACTTCATGAGGACTAATTTAAGAAACTCAGTGTGTTCAGCTTATCAAAGCAAGAGTCTGGCTTGATTGTGGTGTGGATGCTCATGGGGTGAGCAGAACTGTCATGAGGGATACCTCTGGTATCAACTGATTTAACAAACTCCAGGGGCTGCCAGTTGAATCGAGATGCAGAAACAAATGTTCAAATGTGTAAGATAGGGCCTGGATATTTCTTTTTATAATGGGTGCCTTTATTGTAACACAAGTTAATTCAGGTAAGCCCTGTAGCTGATGATAAGGAAGACAATAGACTAGATAATTAAAAGCCTTTCCTTTACAAACCTTTAAATTGTTCTGTCTTTGTCTGAATTTGTTGGGGAAATTGAGTTGATTGAATTTGCATCGCTGTAAGTAGATTAAGGTATTCTCAATATACTCAGGATAGTATTTGTGTCATTGAAAAAAGAATAGGTTATTTCATTATCAGCGACTTTCCTCTTTACACTTAAAGAAATGGGCAAAAAGGAGGCGAAGTTTCCAGGTTTTGTGATTGCTGACATTGGAAAAAATCCCAAATCACAGCATGTGCCATGGAGCACTGCCCCAGTCAGTAACTTAGACCAGGGCAGTGTGCTTTAGCCAGGCTGTAAATAAGGTGCTGAAATCACTGCTGACTAAAACTGACAGCTCAGTGACAGCCAGTGATTATAACACCAGTCTGGTGCATTTTGTGTAATATATGATTAGCACAGGTAATACCATCAGTGTGGTGTGATGGAGGGTGGGCAGCAGGACCTGCCAAGTCACCCAGCAGACAAGCTGAAGCTCCTGGGATCTGCAGCCCATTACCAGAGAGCTGTGCCCAGTCTCAAATTATTGCTGAGAAACTGGAGGTGGATCCCAAATGTTACTTAACAAATGTCAGCTTTCCTCTCTGTTACATATCTCAGCGTTTCAGTGAGATTTTTATCTATTAAATTAACAATAAATGAGTAAACAACTGAGTGTAATGCAGGATATCATGGAAATCTCTGTACTGAACAAGATTATGGAATAGTGGTGTACACGTGCAGCATTTGTTGGATTTGGGGCTGTGAATTATGCTGGGAGCTTTTGCAGTGGTGGGAAGGCACCTTATGCCCTTGTGGGTTTTTTTCATGGTTTGGTTATATTTATCAGTCAGGGTAAGAGTTTATTAAGGAGTGATGTCAGATTTGATAGGTTCACCCGCTCACATCAACAGGCTGCAATGCAAAGTCTGATGATAAATCAGTTACCCAGAAAAATAACATTTAAATGCCTTTTTCAGAGCTCTTTTAGAGTTTCAGACCTCTGCATGGTGTCTAGAGACTTAAGCATTAATATTTAAATAGTGTAGTGAGATTCTGTAATGGAAGATGTTATTGAACTGTAGAATTACTTAAAGCTCTCCAGAAAGCTGCTGTCTGAAAAGAGTTAAATTTTTTTCTGTCATTGAGCAGACTGGAATCCACTTCAAAGCTCTCTGTAACTGGTAGCCTAATATTGTCCCTTTTCACTTGCCTCCCAAGAGTGTGGCTCAGGCTGAACCTTGCAGTGTTGGTGAGCCTGTGCAGTAGGTAAGGAAACGATGGTTTTAAGCATGCAAGGGGAGAAGGAAAGGATAGGCAAGAAAAAGAAATAAATGCATTACTGGTACTTCTATGCAGAAGAATATTATTGTGCCTTTGACAGGGACAACATTTAAGACAGCTTTTTTCTTGCTAGGCAATGAATTTCTAAAAATGTGGGACGTGAAGTTTCCTGCCTCAGGAAAGCTGAGCTGGAAAGACTGGCCCAGTGGGTATGAAACAAATGTGCAGTGTTGAGAACTCAGCACAGCAACAGCGCAGACATGGAGCTTTTCAACTGTGTAATACAGATGGGTAGATTTCAATATGGAAAACTTGTTCTTGTGGGGAGAAACAACACTGTAACGTGGCATGTTTGACAAACTCATTTTCCTCAGCTGAGAATACTTGAAACAGCGACTGCAGAACGACTTGTACGTGCAGTTCTCTGGATCCTGCCACCCCCTCCATACTTCTGCAGAAAATCCCTTCTGCAGAAAACCAGCAGCACTGGTTGCAGTCTCAAGGCCCTCCTCTGTATGAATGGCTTTTGGAGGGCAGGGCCAGTAAAGCAGAAAGAAAACAAGAGAATTGAACAGTAACACTGTTAAAAATCTTACCTTTCTTGGAGAGGGCTCCTGCTCCTGCTGCTGCTCCTTCAGATGTACATCTTGCTCTCATTTGTTTTCTTGTTGTTCTCTCCGGCATCAATGCAGTCCTTGGATTAGCAGATCCTCCTGCAGTAGTGTCCTGTCTCCCACCCCAGCAGTCAGGCTGTCTCAGCAGAGTGGGGAAGAGGGGAAGGATAGAAAAACAGGCAAGTGATCTTTAACACAGTGCTGCTGGGGAGAAGTACATAGGTCACAGATTTGGTAAGAGTAAGTAGTTGTGGAAGAGGGCACGTGTTTGGATGAGTAAGAAAATTGGATATGAAGTAGGAATGAACTTGTCTGAGGACTAAGTAAAAGGCTGTGGTGTCTGGATGCGTGTCTGCCATGCAGACATCAATTCTACTTTTGACTCTGAATCCAACCACTCTGCACCTCTGCAAAGGGGAGATTTCTGACAGAGTTCCTGCACTGCCCAGCTGGCCCCAGGGTCAGAGGCTGCAGCACAGCAGTGAGAGGCAGAGCTGCCCCTGCAGAGCACTCTGGCTGCAGCACCACGAGCACAAAGGAGCAGTGGAGTCCCCTGAGCCCCTGAGTGTTAAATTTCTTTAAGCAACCTTGAAAATGATTTGCAATCTTCCCTGAAGATCGGGTATGTACAAAGCTGATAGAATTTCCTGCTCCAAATTCGGTTTTCTAAACATTGGAAGAGCCAGGCTTATCATTAAATCCGTAAGGCTCTTCTGAGGGTTTCTGGAGCTTAAACAAAAGACAGAGATAGAACTTCCATTTGTGATGTTGTCTCCTTGAAATGACTGAAAAGAGAATGATTGTTAAAAATGCAGGATGCAAGGCTGTTGTGTTTGTGGATACATATAAAAATACAATCCTCTTTGATCTTTTGAAATCAGGAGTTCATTTCAGCATTCTAACTCAGGTTTTTGTGCATCCCTGGCCAAGTGGATCTAGGATTCTTTCATATTCAGAAAAACTATAACAACGTATCTTAAAAAGTAAAAAAGGTTATCTTTTATTTTTAATAGACTGCAAAGTCATTTATTATTAATAATGGACTGAAGTGATGTAATTCACATCTGAATGTGAGATCCCCCAGTTTGGTTCAGCATTCCAGTTCAGCCCTCTCTTTACAAGGATTGGTGGGCTTGGCAGTGTTAGTTTAACAGTTGAACTCAGTGATCTTTAAGGTCTTTTCCAGTCTAAACAATTTTATAATTCAGCACGTAATAAACAGTCAAATAGTCAAGGTGTCTGTTCCCTTATTAGAAAAGATGCTCCACTGCAATTATTGTTTTCATGTCTGCTGTGTTGCAACTGTAAAAATTGGCTTCCTACCTTACTGTGATAGTGAACCTCCCAGGAGTAGTAGAAAGCTTATAAAATAATTTCTCTGAAAGTAGCAGTTGATTATTAAGAGTGGAAAGATCTCATTTTGATATGAGTAACAACTGTTTAATTGTCCCAGAGCAGCAAGTTGGTCATTTGTATTGTCTGTTTATTAGTTTTTGTTCTCCATTACATTATTGTCATTTATTTGTTCTTCATTTCCAAGGACTCTGGCACTTACAAAAGATAATTGCCCTCTATAAAAGCCATTCAAAGCACATGACAGGAAGTTTATCTTCCCTGTGTTCACACAAGTGTCTGAAAGCAGTCTGTCAGTGGAAATGCTGTGCTTGTGTGTATGTAACCTGCTGTTTGGAATTTCTTGACTGAAGCCGGGTCAGATTATCTATGAACACAATATTGCCAACAAAGGTACCATGGCAAGAGAGGAAGGGAAATGTATTAGAGAAGTTACAGTTGGGGAAAGGGGTGTGAGTTTTAAATTGTAGGGTAAAAAATATTTCTGGCAAAATACGACTCTATTCTTGATGGGAACACACTTCTCAGCTTGAGTGAAAATAGGCTTAATTTCCTTGTTTCCAGCTGGTGAATCTGCTGGGGCAATCCTGACTTCCCAGTGTGACCACAGAAGTATCTAAACTACATTATTTGTGTCTGAAGGTTTCTGATTTCCAGTCTGAAATAAGATTTTCAGCCTCTCTGGCACATTTCCCAATTTATGGGAATTTATGGACTGCTGTCTACCCATAGTTTTGGCACATCTGAATAGGAAGTCAGGAATAATATTATAGTTGAGTGCAGAAGAAATTATGGGTGGCTGGGTGTAATTGCTGAAACTGGACTTTGGCCAAAGTGCCAAATTGATGTTTGGTTTTTCCTTGCACTTCTTGTCATTAATCAGGTGGGAGGTAAAGTGGCAGCATTGCTGGCACTGACACTGATGTTAATATATATGCCAGGGTCTGACTGGATGTAATGACATGTATGGGATGCTGATTTGGTCATTTTGCTTAGTAATTAGTTCATCTTTTCATGTATGTATTTAGGGGTTTTTAAATATTGGGAGGGTCCTAGTCAGCTTTATGTTTTGCCTTGAACTTCTTTGCAGAGCACAAATATGAGCAGCAGATGCAAAGTACTTTAATCTTCTGTTACTATTATTCCACAGGACAGTCCAGAGCAACCATGATACCTCCAAAACAGCCGAGGCAACCGAAGGGAGCTCTGGATGATGCCATTGCCTTTGGAGGACTGGTAGATCAGGAGACAGTGAACAACTTGCAGCCAACACCACCTCCACTGCCAAAGAAAACAATCCTGAGAGCTAACACCGAGCCGACTCCCAGAGATCTCCAGAAGCAGGCTCTGGAGAACAACCTGTGCATCATGGCCAACCCCACCTACGACATCGACACTAACTGGGAAGCGAGCAGTGCCTGCTCCTCTGTCAGCCTGGAGCTCAAGGTACTGGACAACGAGTCCGGAGATTCCTTGGACAGGCCTACGGAAAAACTGAGGGCAACCACGTCGGCGACGAACAGTGTTTCCAGCCTAACCACTATCAGTATTAAGGACCGGTGCTCCAACAGCATGGAGTCCCTGACAGGGAGGCACCTCTCGCAGGCCAGGCAGGGCAGGGGGGTGCAGAAGCCGCAGAGACAAGCACTTTACCGTGGGATCGAGAACCGGGAGGAGGTGGTGGGTAAGATCCGAGGCCTCCACGCCGACTCCCTGAAGAAGCTGGCACTGAAATGCGAGGATCTGTTCATGGCCGGGCAGAAGGACCAGCTGCGCTTCGGGGTGGACAGCTGGTCCGACTTCCGGCTCACCAGCGACAAGCCCTGCTGCGAGGCCGGCGACGCCGTCTACTACCCGGCCTCCTACGCCAAGGATCCCCTCAACAATTACGCAGTCAAGGTAAGAGGGGCCTGAAAAATGGTAACCCCGGGCATCAGTGACAAAATGTGACAACCACCACGCTCTGCACCACAGCCAGTAGTGACGGGGCCTGCGAATACGTGTGGGTGCTGCTGGCAGCAGCGCTGGGTGAAAAGTAGGTTGCCCAAAATACAGGCTCTTACTTCTTGAGGTTGATCTCTTTTCACAGGCAACTGTCAGCAAGACAAGAGGGCTCGGTCTTAAGCTGTGCCAGGAGAGGTTTAGGTTGGATATTAGAAAGAATTTCTTTCCAGAGAGGGTGATCAGCCATTGGAATGGGCTGCCCAGGGAAGTGGTGGTTTCTCTGTCCCTGGAGGTTTTTAAGATGAGACTGGATGTGGCATCAGTGCCATGGGCTGGCAACTGCAGCAGTAGTGGATCAAGGGTTGGACTTGATGATCTCGGAGGTCCCTTCCAACCCAGCTGATTCTATGATTCTGTCAAGAGCCATGTGTGACATTGGTATCTGCTGTTTAATTTCATGTTTTTACTGCAGTTCCAAAATTACTGGAACAAAATGAACACATCTCAGTCTTTACCATTGTTTGATGACATTTCGAAAGAAAAGCTGTATTATTTTAACATGGGTCAAACTCACAGTGAAAAAATCCTTTTGATTCATCTGCATGGGGATGAACTTAAATCATCACTCTTAGTTAGGAAGGATTTCCTAAAAAACTGAAAATTTTCCATTTTCAGAGCCGTGTAATTCTAAGTGTAAATTCTAGGCTAATATATCTCTTATGTTCCCATAGAGGGTCTTACATTTTCACCAGTGTTCCTTACCAGCCTTTCAAAAGCTCTGTCTACAGCCATCAGTGTTGCCTTATAAATTCTTCAGCTAACACATTAAAGAAATAAAATTTACTAGATTTACTGCTAATATATTAATGCTTAGTTGGCAGCTGTCTCACTAGATGTTGTTGCTTTATGGACTTTTATATAGGTAGTTCTTCCTGAGCACTGTATCTCTGCATTTCTCAATGCTTATCTGGTAGGAAGATAGTGAGAAGGACAGCTGAGACTCATAGCTCTGTCAGGCTTCCTGCATGACCTTGAGTAAATCACCAAACTTCTGACTCCTCCTTGTTGAAACTGAGATAAAACATTTATTACCCGACACGGATGTGTGAGGCCTGATGAGTTATTCCTTCCAGATCACCCTGACATTCTCACAAGGGTGGTGCTTTACAGGAACAAAATGTTGGTACCACTCCTGCACAATTGTTTGCAAGTAAGATACGAAAAAATAAAAGGTCAAATTGGTGCAACTGATATGTTTTTCTGAAACTTGAAAAGGCATCTTTTTTAAGGCAGATTTCTGGGCATAACCATTTATATTTTGTTAATTATTAAGGACCTCAGAAGATGTGAAATGAAACATGGATGATGCCACTTGGTACAAAGTGGCCAAGAAAGAACCAGGCCATGAACGTGTCTCTGGCCATCAGCTCTGGTTGCAGAATCAGCACCCTGGCATTACTTATTACTGGCTTGGATTGTTTTGTTTTAATAGCAAATGGTTGCTTCTAGGGCCCAACATGGTATTTTTCTCTAAAGGCAGGTTTGAGCTGTCACTAACGTGACACCTCTTTGCACATCACACTTGTGCCTTTAAAGCATTCCCTGACTGGCAAGACCTGTTGTTGTTTTGTTATCTGCTGTCCTCCTAAATACACTTCCCCTGTAGAAAGCCAGTGAGAAGAAAGAACAGCAATGTAACATGGTCAAATAGGTGCTAAATTTTCCTTTTCATAATTCAGGTGTCTTAAAAATAGTTCTCAGACTAACAATATTTATTGCACAGGAGTAGATGTGAGTGAAATGTCCACAGAATATCCTTGAGCTCAAGGTCACCAGGAGCTGTTGTGCTGTTACAAGGAGAGGAAAAGTTACTCTTGAAAAATACCTTCCCAGGCACTTAATGTGATAGGGGAAGATGTTTGCCCCAGGTTGATCTTTTACTTACAAGCCATCAGTCCAGGCTCAGATTTGTCCAAAAGCTCATAACAGCAGATTGCTATGACATTACACAGAGATTTGGAGAATTTAGCTTTAACAAATACGCCAGTTTTTACTACCGTGGGTGTTTTTTGTGTGAGCCAAATTACATAATAATCTACCTTCAATAAATCAGCTGTGTCTTCCTGCCATTTGAAATCCCTCGTCCCCAAAACAGGATGGAAAAAAAGAGAGATGAAAATTACCAATGTGCCTATTGAATCCAAAATATGGTCTTCCTGTTGTTTTGGATCGAGTCTTAGAAATGCATTTTGAAAGTGTACATGGAGCCACATCTTCAGGCAGTGTGAATTTATGTAGCTCTTTTGAGTTTTGCAGAACTACCCAAGCAACACTGGCTAACAGTTCAGACAGTTCTTAAGTTCTGTGATTTTAGTATTAGATCTGAGAAAAAATGTGATAATGAGATTTTATAATTATTATTCTCTTCATAGAAAACAAGAGATTGACCCCTAGATGGTGTTAATGGTCTTAATGCATAAATTTAAAAAAAAATAATATTCTAACTCCAAATATAGAACTACAAAAGCACTGTTAAAAATTCAGCTTTAACCATTTGACTACTGCTGAATTAAATTTAGAAGAATGAAACTTTTGTACAGATGAACTTTTGTGTTCTGGTGGTTTCACCAGCTAAAGATGCTCTGATAAATTTGGTGGAGAATGAGCACAACTTGTTCTGTTGGGGTGGGTATTAGAGGAAATGTTTATAGGGGTGTGTTGTTTCACAACATTGCATTATGCTTTTTGCTTCACTCTCACGTAATCTTCTCGTAAACACCCTGTGCAAAAAAGTTGCAGGAGGCCATGTGGAAATTATTTGGACTGAAACATTATAAATAAAACCAGTACATAAGTTGTGATCAGAAAACTACTTTTTCAAATGGAAAATAAAAGCTTCCTTACAAGGAAGGTTTCCAAAAAGTTCCAGACCCTGAGGTGGTTTTTTTTTTCACTAAGTGCAGTACCACCTCCTAAGTAGTTGGTAGATCTGGGACAATATGGATAAACATTCCCCTGAAACCACAGTCTTACCAGTAATTCCAAATATGTGGTGAAAAGGTTACACTGAAGTGAAAGCAGAGAGCAGCAGCTCTTTGCACACAGGGACTGGGTGAGTTCAGTTCTCAGTGTCCCCACAGGGACCAAATAACGCAGTGATGTCACAGGGAGCTTTTTTATTAAAAAAATAAATAAATATATGACTCAGAATGAGTAATAGACGAGGTTATTATGTCAGTGACATAAACTACTTCCACTTTCAATATGAAACTTTGAAGGCAAACACTGTCCAACATCCCAGACTGACACGTGATTCCGAGTCCACACGGAACAGCACAGCCATAAACCCTGCTGGGCTCGCTCTGGCCACAGGCACATGGTGCAGTGCTGTTCACTGGGATAACAGGAATTGCAAGGGTGCAAACAGCTCAAAAGGAGCAGTTAAAATTTATTGCTTTGATTGCTGCAGGGCAGGCAGAAGTTTTTCTAGCAGTAAAACCTGAGGATTTCTTGTAAGGCTCCTGTCCCAGCTGTAAAATAGAGCAATGCAGAAGTGAATAGTACTGGGCTGAGCCTGGCTGACAGTTTCCTGGTTGCAGCTGACAATTATTTTCTAGTTATGTTCAGTTTGTCACAGTGTGCTAAGGTGTTTTTTTGGTAATTTAGTTTCCTAGTGGAGCTTCTTGACGGAAGTGTTATTTAAGGTCATCCCAGAACTTTGTGCCTCAGATCAAAATAAAATGTACATTTAACTTCCAGCCCATTCCCAGTTCAGTCACGGCAGAACAGAATTCTGTATTTTGGCACATTGTTAAGAAGTCAAAGCTCTATTCCAAGGCCAGATCAAGAAAATGAGGTCAATCAGATATCAAACTGGCCTCCTTGGAAAACAAGGTTGTGCCAAGAACAAGCTATCAATTTGGGATTAGCAAGCTTTCATTCTACACAGAATTTCATTTGCAGTTGTCCCTCTGTGCAATACAACAAAGTAGCACAGATGGTGCAGTCTTTGTGATCTTCTGTGTTTCTCATTTTCAGCACTTGTAAATTCATTTCCCACAATATTCATCGTGCTTTAAGTTCACTGATGCCCTGTAAAATGCATAGGACAGAGTGGAAATGAGATTCCCTGCTGGGGAAGTGAAAGTCAGCTGATGGCACAGTAGGCTACGGGACTCATAAAGGAAAAATAAAAGCTAATGCAGAACAGTTTGTAGAAGCTCTGCAACACCCAAATCCTGCTTCTTGGGCTGGGAGCAGGGGGGAAAATTGAAATGGCAGGATGTAAAGAAACCTGTCCTGTCCCTGTAAACATGACAGAAGTTTAGTTCCTGTGGATGCATTAAAGCTGCATGATGACTGCATTCCAGTGAAAAGGAAGATGGATACTTCCCATTCCTTCCTACTTGTACCTCTTCTTTTTTCTCATGGTTTTCTTGCATCATAAGGAAGGGCTTTTTACCAGCATTGCTTCATCTTTTGAACAACCAGCTCTTTATCAGCTCTAGAAATGAGGCTGGCCAAGCCCTTATCAACAGCTTCCTTTCAGCTGTTATCACATTCCATATCTCCATAGCTCAGCTGGATGTAGCTCATTAAAGCAAAGGGTAAAGGACTGATTGATCCTACTTTCTGGGGGTGTTATATATTTTCACCTTTTTTTCCTCTGCCAAAAAATAAGTGCTCAAAACATATTATGTATGTAAAAGGCAACAGGATTTCCATATTTTTCAAGTAGACAACTGGAACAGACAAAAGCTTTAAAAATGCAAAGGAAACTGGGCTGTACATTTATTCACAGCTTTGACACAGCATTTAACCATCACAAACAGAAAAGCAGCTCTGTGTGCACTCTTCAGCAACGCATCACAAGCAGTGGAAAGCACTTGTTAGGAAGGCCATCAAATGTCACAACTTGTTCCCTAAATCTTTTCAAATGTAAGTCCAGACTTTGGTCCCATAACTTCCTCTAACTCAAACCATTTTGGAAATTATAATTCTTGGTCATTCAGGTGATAGTTTGAGGTGATAGTGGCGTTATTCCACTACAAAATGCTTGGGTGAGAATGATTAGCCATTGATAGTATTAAACACTAGTATTCACTACTCCGTTGCAAAATAGTAATATAAAGTAGAGTTCCAAGTAAAAACTGAAACTCAGGAAATGATAGCATAGTACAGGAAATAAATAAAATTTGAATTCTGTAAACTGTCTTTGAACAGATCAAGAAGAAAACTAAGTTTGTCTCCACTGCTTTCAGTACATTTTCCCCATTCTAACCAGATATTTGTAAATCAGAATGTGAACACTGCAGTATAAAACCCCAGGAGGTACCTGAAGAGTAGCCTCTTACAGAGACATCAGGTTACTGCAGATCTGTCTTCTAGAAACTGCTTTCTGAATTCAGGCAGGTGTCTGATTTGTTATTACACCCCAGGTTTGGGTGCTGCCTGCAGACAGCCCAGCTTTCCCTTCCCCTTGGCAGTTACAGAGTGCCTGGTGTACCAGTTTTGGTGTTGGTGTAGTCAGCAATTTAATCAGCCTGAAATAACCCAGCTGCCTCCTCCGCTTCTCACTTCATGGTGTTTGTAAACAAAAGGCAAGAAGCAGAAAATACATCTCTCATCACATCTCAGCTCTCTTTGTAGATACTGCATCGATGTTTGTGCACCCATCTACTTCTCTGTATTAAACAAGAGAAGGAAAAGAGTCCAAAAGCCATCACCACTGGGCATTTGTGGGATTAGATTTTTTTTTCCTCTATTGGTTATATTCCTTAACAGCAGAATAAGGAGGGAAAAACTCTTTTCATGAATGCAGTCATTTTAGTATTGGTTTTAATCATCGTATTATTTAGTATTTAATTTCTGGTTTGTTGATAATTTAAATTCTGTTTTATTGATATAAAGAGAAGAGTCTGAAACAAAAACCTCTTTAAGAACTGATATTGAGGAAGGTTTGGCCCTGCTATGGCTTCAGACTGCAGTGTTCACTGCTTGTCAACAATGGAGTTAATGGAACTTCTTGTCCTGGGAAGCGTTCCAAGGATCATTATATACAAAGCTCAGCTCTGCTTGGTGCTGGAAAGGTCTTAACTTGGAATATTATATTCATTATACCACTCTTCAGAAAGATGTAATAAGTGGGGAGAATCCAGAAAAGAGCACCAATAATCAGAGGATTAGGAATAAAGGCAGGAGAAGTAAGGGCTGGGTTTTTTCAAAAAGAAAGCAAAGAGGAGGGGGAAAGTTCCACCCTCCCCAGCTGTAAAGGTGTAACGTTCAAGGGTGGGAATGGGGGATCAGTTTTTATTGAATCAGCAGGGAGAAGGGCTGTCACCTTAATGTGAAGTTGGGATTGAAGAGCAGGAAGAAAGACAAAGAAGATAAAAAGCATAACTCTGGTTTGGGGTGGGTTTGGTAGACTGGAGAGGCATTTCTTAGGAATGATCCAGCTGGTAACACAGAGCTGGGGTTTGCCTTGCAGGCTGGTGGGAGTGGCTCAGGAACAGGGAATGGGCACAGCAGAGGCATCAGGAACAGGGAATGGGCACAGCAGAGGCATCAGGAACAGGGAATGGGCACAGCAGAGGCATCACCCTCTGCCCCAGTGCTGAGTGCCTTTGGTGCAGAGGGCACAGCCAGGCAGTGCCACACGGGAGGGAAGCGTTACCACAGCCCCAGAGGGTGGGTGCAAGTTTCCTTTCCTCTCTCACAATTCTGGGATTGGCCATATTTTCTAAAATGAGCGATCCAGGGCTGACTTTGAGAGGTGCAAAGCCTATCCCCAATTTTAACTGAAATGCAGGAGTAAATCTGAGAACCTCCTCTGAAGGAAGCAGGAAAGAGAGGCTGACTAGGCCTAAAATTAGAAACTAGGAAAAAGTCTCGACTCCTTTGCTTTTCTTTTTCTGTAGGCAAGGAGAAATCCTTTCCATAAGCTTTAAAAAAGGCCTTGTATTCACCAAATTGAGAAGTGTATATTGTTTTCAGAGCAAATACTTTGGTGGATTATATATTCCTAATAGAATATTAGTTTTAGCTGGCAGGTGGCATTAGAAATCCTCTGTGGATCAAATATAGTGCAGTAGCTAAGGCCAAGTGTGGTTTTCAACTGTTTTTATCAGCAGGTAAGCTTGACCTTAAAATTAAACTCTTTCAGAATTAGTTTATTTTTTTTAATTAGGTCAGTTAAGTATTTTTAAAAACTAAAGGTTTGATTACAAGACACTGAACCCTTTCTGCAGTTGGAATTTATTGTCCCCATGGCTGGCTACAAGAAAAAGGCCATGGACTTGAAGGGCATAGAAGACAAAACTATTTTGTTTTCCTTAATAGCTCTTCTTACAGATTTGATGTACACAATGTGTGTATATACAACACATATATATGGGTCTGTACAACTCTTCTAGTTCTGTTTTCTGTGCAGTATTAAGTATTTAATCAATCAGGGGCCTTCAGTCTCAAACACAATCAGTTGGCATTTTCTTTTCATATATAATTCAAAGGTTATTGTTTTATTAAAGGTTATTGCTATATCTTTGCTGTATTTTTTTTAAGCTTTTGTAACCCTCGAGAGAAGGGGGGGCAGGAGCAAATGCATTCCATTGACAACTCACTTCACCTCTAAAAGGATAAAATACATTTGAAAATTTAAATGAGCAAGAGCCGCTGTATAAACAGAGTAACTGTCAACATTTCAGAAAATTGCTTTCCTCTCTTAAATAAAATTGACTAGAAAATGCATTTTTCAAACCTGCTTTGCTTGTGCATGGCAGTTATAAACAGGCAGTTTGAGTTATAGTTGCATAATAGGGAAATGTAAATGCTTGTGAGGTATGGAAATATGCACAGTATCGAAGACAGGAGGACAAGCAAAATGCTGGTACAGCTTGTGTCCACTTCCATATGATCTGACAATGCACTTTTCTGATCAACAAGCATAAAAGATTAAATCCCCGATTTAATTATGTTTCTTAACATATAGTTGTTCTAATTATGTTTCTTAACATATAGTTGTTCTAATTATGTTTCTTAACCACATAACCATATCTTAGATGAAAAACTTGTGTGTGTGCGTGTTAGTGAAAGGCAGGTTTATAACTTACCCTGCAGAAGTTCTGACTTTTACTAACCTTTGTTATCTCAGCTTTCAGAGATGAGCTGAGGGAAGCTGTAACTTCATCTGGACAAAGATGTCTCCTCTCTTGTCTGAGCTTTGCAGTTAAGACCTGTACATTATGTAGCAAGTGAATATTTGGACACTTAACCATGTAAAGATTAAAACATACACTTAACCTCACATGCTTTGAATGATCTCTCTGAATTCAGTAGGACTAAGGTTAATATGCAAATATCAGCTTGCCTGAGTCTTTGTCATTTTAATCAGTAAATGCCTTAGAACAGAGGCCCTAATAGGGCTTGTCCAGTGACTGTTGTCAGGGGGTTGGAACTGCCAGTTGTTATGGCAGTGCAAATGATTAATAAGGACAATTATTATGCTGATAATGTATATATCAACAAGATATTACTGGGCATAAATTAAATACAGCTCTATATGGCACAAAACCCCCAAACATATACTTAGGATCATGACAGATGATTGAAAGCAGTTAAAGTACCGTGTTCTAATGAGTGTCCATCCCTCACCTGAGCCACAGCCAAGCAGAGCTACCAGCAGCTGTGCCATGGCACACCCTCCCCTCACTGCAGACATGACACTGCTGCAGCTCATGGATTGAATTGCCAATATCCAGTTGTAACTTGTCATGCCGTGCTGACTCAGCCACTTGCAATCGTTTGGTCACACACTCTGTGCATGTTTCTTTGTATCTTTTATTGCTATTGATTATTTTTGTCTTGTTCAAGCTTCACTTAAAGCCGAGAGAAAAACATGCAAGAAAATGATACGGATAATCAAGTAACTGTGAATAAGCTTCACTGTGCATTGGCCATATATTGCTGCTATTCTGATTAAAAACCAACCTGCCTGAACTGTATTTTCCATTGGATAATCTATGCAGAGGGAGAGGTGCCTGCATGTATTGCTCTGCAGTTGCTTACTAGCCAATGGAAACAGTTTGGGTGCCTTAAGATAGTCTGCCAAGGTCAGTTCAGTAAAGAATTTTTTATTGCCTGTGTTTAGGTCTAGTCTGTAGATCCCATCAACAAAATACATATTTATAAAAAGGATACAGAACTTAGAAATCTAAGAGTTATGTCTGTTTATTTTCCTCCCCCAGATTTGTAAGAGCAAAGCCAAGGAGTCCCAGCAGTATTATCACAGCCTGTCCATCCGGCAGAGCCTGGCCATCAACTTCAACATCCAGCAGGACTGTGGCCATTTCCTGGCGGAAGTGCCAGTCCGTCTCCTGCCGTGGGAGGACGATGACGCGCCGGACGTGGAAGAAGAAGAAGAGCGGGAGGAAGAGGAGAAAGAACCCGAGCAGAAGAACAGAGACGCGGCTTCCAGTGCGGAGGGTGCAGCCAGAGAGGGCTCCAGCAGGGCGGGGACCCTGAGCCGGCCCCGCAGCCGCGTCGTGGTCATCACACGGGAGGTGCCGCACCTGACCGTGGCCGACTTCGTGCGCGAGTCCGAGCCCCGCCACGCCAAAAGCCCCGACCTGTACGAGAGGCAGGTCTGTCTGCTCCTCCTGCAGCTGTGCTTGGGCCTGGAGCACCTGAAGCCATATCACATCACACACTGTGATCTGCGCTTGGAGAACCTGCTGCTGGTTCACTCCAGGCCGGGAGGCAGCCCCCTGAGCCCCGAGTCCATGGAGCACGGTCCCAACACCGCCTGCCCAGCCAGGCTCATAGTGAGCAATTTCTCCCAGGCCAAGCAGAAGAGTCACATGGTGGATCCAGAGGTCCTACGGGATCAGTCCCGCCTGGCTCCAGAAATCATCACCGCGACACAATACAAAAAGTGTGATGAGTTCCAGACTGGCATCCTCATCTACGAAATGCTGCACTTACCCAACCCCTTCGATGAGAATCCAGAGCTGAAAGAGAAGGAGTACACTCGTGCTGATCTCCCGAAGATTCCATGTCGTTCCCTTTACTCTCAAGGGCTTCAACAACTTGCCAGCTGCCTGCTGAATCCCAACCCTTCAGAGAGGATCCTGATATCAGAAGCCAAGGGAATCCTGCAGTGTTTGCTTTGGGGTCCACGTGAGGACTTGTTCCACGCTCTGAGTACCTCTTCCAACCCCTCACGGAGAGATGCTATACTTCAGAACTGGCTGGACATAAAAAGGACGCTGCTGATGATCAAGTTTGCAGAGAAGTCCTTGGAGAGGGACTGTGGAATTATTCTGGAAGACTGGCTTTGTTGTCAGTATCTGGCTTTTGCCACTACGGACTCACTTCATCGCATTGTGAGAATCATGAAGCAGCACTAGTTTGTAGAGCCTGTTGCTTTTCATGAAGCACCCTCACCTCTGCCCCTGCCCTCACTCCAGCCTGCACTAGGGCTCATTTTTGTACAAGTGTTAAAAACAGCCTAGATATCAAAGCCAGCAACTCTGAGCAAATAGGTTCTTATTGGAGAAATTGCATCCTGTACCCAGTCTGACAGAAACTTTACGGTTTTTTGCTGGGCCTGTTAGGGATTGATTATATATGCATGACTGCATTTGGATCAGACAGTACGTGACTTGATTCATATCTGGCAGAAAAGGAGAGCAAACTTTGATACCACTATTTCTACCACTGCAGTAAACAAATTGCCCTCCTGTTCTGGGTAGTTTCTGTCCTTTCCTGTGTAGCACTGGTTAGTGAATAGCAGTGACCATCAGCAGAGATGGATTAGTTGCAAATGTGAGATGAATGATCCACCGTGCCACAAAACACTCATTTGCTTCCATTCCACATATCACACAAAATTTCTTCTCAGCTTAATCAGTCACCCACAAGTGGGCTGTGCTCCTCTTTCCTTTGGTCTCAACCACACACAGACTTTGCTGTATTTTCCTCCCCAGATGTGTTTTTCCTGATGACTGTGGCAAGTGTCAGTGAGCATCTGTGTTCAGTCCCCTTCCCTCCTTCTCTGCCTCACTGCCTACCCATACCCTGTCTAACCATGGATCCATGAGTTCAACAACGCTGCCTTAACCAGACCATTACCCTTAGCTTATGACCTCTGCATTAAAAAGCAGAATATGCACACTTTGTCTATCCTGTTTCCCAGGTGCCATTCACCAGTCTGGACTGTTGATGTACTGTAGCCATAACTGCATTTATACAAGAACAAGACAATGGTGGGCCACTGAAATTCCCCCTCCATCACAAAAGGCACTAAAGCCTGACTTGAAATGGGTAGGACATACATAACCTTCTCTGACAATCACTGCTATGAATCGAGGATGAAAATAACAGCCACCTCTTCTGTTTTATTTTGGTCTGCTCTTGTCACTTGGGCCATACTGCAAAATGGGACTGAAATTGGCTCTGCTGGTTTGTTGGCAGGAGATAGAAATGTTTAAAACTTGTCTGCGTGTAGCTCACAGGCCACATGGAGACACTTCTACTGCAGATGTAGTTCCCTGAAGGGTAAAAACAAGGGGGCAAAAACACTGTTGTTTAATTACTGAGAGAACTGTTAAGTTTGGCAGCCACAGCTGACAGGATCGTGGTCCATGTTCCCCACAGCAGTGTCTGGCTGCCTGTCTCTGTCTGTTGTAACTATTGTTTTCTAATGTTGCAACAGACAACACCCCAAAAATGGAATGTTGTCAGAAGAGCTCAAGGAGCACCACAGACAGAGTTTTGGATGAGAGGTGGAATTAGTGGGAATTAAAGAGTCAGAATTTCTAAAAACTCAACCTGAAGGAGCTTTTTCACTTTTAGAGGCCACTGCTGAGTCCCTTCCATGCCCTAACAGCCATTTCCCATGGAACCTATGCAGTTGTACAGACAATACCTTTGCTCAGTATTGCCAGGCTGTGAGTTGTTTCCTGAATCACTCTGAAGAACTGATCTGGATGCAGGGAAAAAAGTGATCCTGAATATTCTGACCCAGGTGATGGAAAGCAGACAGCCCTAGTTATGAGCCTGTGCTTCTCTCCTATGGATCTATGTGCAATTCTTGTATTATTTTTTAAAGCTGTACATTACAGTGTTCACTTTACACACCAGCCTTTACCTGACGCTAGATCTGCAGCCCCTTCCTTTACTTTCCTGGCACATAAATGCACAGATATCCATGTGTTCTTTTTTTTATGGATTGACATTTCCTTTTAATTGTTAAAACTGTGAGGAATCCATTCACTTCAGCCTTGAAACAAATAGCCACTTTATACAGCATATGCATGCTTGGACCAGATGCATGGAAACTGAACAAACAGTCCTGCAGGCTCAAAGTCAGCAAAACTAGCTCTGGATCCACACCCTACCTTGGAGGGGCTGACATGTCTATCTTGCTCTTCTCTGGCATCTCTCAGAGCTAAGCTGAAGGGCATGTGGAAGCCTACATCGATTGTGCTGTAGTATAGACTGTCTTTGTGACCTTCCTGAAGAATTTTTGAAACTTCTGATGATTATTCTGTTGTTTGATTCACCTGTATCAGTGAAGGATCAGGCAAGGATAAGGATAATATATTTTAGTGTGATATATATTTTTTGTTTCTTTCTCTTTTTTGCAAAAAGGTTAGGATGGCGGCATTGATGCAGAAAAACAGGACAGTGCATTAAAAGCCCAAGTGCAATGTGTGTAGTTGAGGTACCTCCACTACATCAGGAAAGAAAGTTTCTACACTACTGCTGAGCAGCTCGTAGAAGAACCTTTACAAAGAATCCCACGTTGGGTGCAGCCCTGCTTTCCCTGGACACAGGAGGGCAATGCTCTCCCAGGTTAACCCGGCGAGCATGGCAAGGCACTCGTGTACTCTCTAGTAGCTGTTAGTCAGTGTGTGAGCTACGAGTAGGGCTTTTGTTCCCCGTGTGCTCTGTGTTGTGTTTGTTCCATAGTGTGTGTGTGTGCACCCGACCTCCCAGCTACCCTGGGCAGGAGCCTCACACCACTCGCCATTGCAGCGATTCCCTGAAGCCGGTGGGTGTTCCCGTGTTTGCGGACACGTGTTCCCAGTGTCCCTCCCGTGTCAACGTGCACATGCCAAGTTGAATTTTGAATGTTCTCCGACCGTTCGTGTTGATGCAGCTGGTCCGACGCCTTTGTATCTCTAGCTATCTAATTTCAGTTTGTATCTGTTGTGATGAACCAGTACTCATTTTAGCTCTGCAGTATAATCAAGCATGGATAGATGTTCACTACCAATCTCTTTCTTGTGCAGCACTGGGTAAACTTTAGCATTTTGTAATGTCGTGTGGTCTTTTTCTTTAAAAAAGAAAGAATGGTCAATGTAGTCAAACCTGATCTGGCCTGAGCTCTTCCTCGAGGAGCCTGAGGCTGACTTTGCAGATCTGCCCATAACTGATGATTGTAACTTGTGTTTGTGGTGGTTCTCCATCCTGGCACCAGATTGTGCCACGTAAATATACAGGAATGTATGCATTAAACTGATTGTAAGCAAATCCTAAGAATGCTACAGCATAATTGCTAAGCAAAAGGAAAAAAACCCGCTCTGTTTGCAACAGGATCCTGTGTACGACAGGAACAAAACCCCTGGCTGTGCATGTTAGAACTTACTTGAATATGTGCACAGATCTTGAATTTTTTTTTAGCAATGTCGCACTTTCAGTTGAGCTCAAGAAATAGGAAGAGCTGCAAATCTAAGATAACAGTATTGACTGTAAATATATATTTTTCTATTAATAAAAGCTGTCATTCAAATATTTTTAACATGAACTCTAAAGATTTTTCCAGTGCAAACTAATTTCTGGGAAAATCAAATGCTTGTTTGAAGAATTATGATGAGTGGTTTCTGATCCTATTAGAGCCATTAAAACCCTCTCTAATGTTACAGAGAGAGCACAGTGATTGGATTCACAATGTTTAGTGCCTTGTCAAAAACCTGAAATGTAGCTGGTCAGTTGGTGGGAATCTTACTCTTTTCATAACAGCCCTAGAAATAATCCTGCCCACATAAAGATGCAAAATACTTTACAAAATTGAATGCTGTACTTCATAAGAGACTAGGTTGATCTGTTCCATGAGATTTGTGTTTGGGGTTTATGTGACTGGGTCCCTTTAAGTTGCTTGTAGTACAGCATAAACCTGAAGTAACAAAATCGTGGGCTTTCAAATTTGGGATCTGCACAGGGAGAATAATAGTGGATAACAAGTCAGTTGGTGTGGACTGACCAGGCATTGAGAGAAGCCTTTTGCTTTGACAATCTGCTACAGACACTCTGCTGTGGGAAGGTGAGGAATTAGTGTGGGAGAAGCGGTGAAGGTGAGATGTGCTGCTCCTGCTGTAGGCAGGGGAGGTACTGCACACAACCTCTGTTCCAACAGGAGTGCTGAAAAAACTACTCTGAGATGTTATGGAAAATGGGTTAGGTTTGTATTCCTTAAGTGGGAATGACTTATTCACTAATTATCTGTCAAACCTCAGATCTGATCTGGTCAATATGCATAACCAGGTGAATATAAAGAGAATCTACTAGTAAAAGCTTGCCTACAAATTTTCAGGAATGAGGGAATCCAGAAATTTCATCTGGAGCCCCTGGAATGTCCAAACATAGAAGCCTGGTCTCACTTCAACATTCAGACCTGATGAAACCAGTAACTCCAGCTGGGACACCACGTTACTGGTGCACAGATGAAAATGCACGGGAGCGTTTACAGAAATGTTCCACCTTAAAGCTTTTATGCTCCACACATCCCAGCAGCACCCACAAGGTAGGAATGGATCACCTTGACATGTTAACACAAGGGAATTCCCACGTGTTACAGAGAAAAATATACTATTTAAGTAAGTTATGTGTTAGGGTTCAGCTATGTAGAGAATTTATTCAGCAGCTTCACACTGTAGGTCCTTAATTTTAACATGTATTTGCTGCTGAAATAAAATGTAACTGTTTCTCATGTCCCATCTAAATTAACTTTTTTTGTTCATAATAGCAAGTAAATCCATATGTAAATATATATGAAATAGTCCTATTTTTATTTAAATCAATTTTAACTTTTCTGAGGGATACAGTAGAAACTGAGTCAGAGCTTTTAATGCACTTTCTTTTCCCCCTTTCCCCAAATTGGCTGTTTGTTTCTCTGTACAAACAGTACTTGGCCATTATTCCCTGCCTGACTAGACCATCAGTTTTACTCTGATTTTGCAGAGGTGGTGTTGGTTCTGCTAAAACTTCTCTAAAACCCAGAGCACAATCAGAGCCCTTCAGTCAGTGCAGAGAGAGTTGTGATGATGATTCAGTTATTCAGTGAGGTAACATCGAAGAAGTGCAGAATAGAATTTTAAATACCTCTGTAAAAATACACCTGTGGAAATAATTCTGTAAACAATCATCTGGATTCCAAACACTGCAACAGAAGAGTACACAAAAACTACTTTCCAAAAGAAACACTGGAGAGAAATTTCTTTAGGGCACCCTCAACTCCAAAAGGAGGAGCAAGTCTTTTTCCCTGCTGTGCTGCAGAGAATTTCTAGTAGACATTTGTATGGATTTTATTATTCACCTGGATGCAGTATTAGAAAGATGGGGATTTTGAGTGGGTGTAGAATGTAATTTAAATAATTTCCTACAGGTCTCCTTGCATTGGTGCTCCACTCAGCATTTACTTGGAAACCACAGAATGCTCTCAGATCAAGCAGAGTTGCCAGTGAGAAATGAAATACTTCACTTACCTGTACATAAGCATTTTACCACTCTACAGAATCTGAGAATTTGGTTTGTACTTCAGACTATAAAGATATTTTTTTTCCATAAATCCAAGGGGAAGATTTCAGGGATTTAGAAGAGGTTGGAGCTTTTTTATATGGAGGGAATATTTGTTCATAAATTTATATATATACATACATATATATATGAGTGCATGTGGCATGTTTTAATATATATATGTATGTATATAAATTTTGTATCCCAGAAGTATTCTTTGCCCCTTTTTGCTTGAAAATATATATATTATATATTGTATATATAATATATATTTAAGAGTGTGTAAATTTTTAAATGGTCATTTCATAAATAACACCTCTTCAAAAATGACTCAAAACTTCTGTTTCTTTGTCCTTTGACTTGTTGGTATGAGAAGGTTTTGCAGTTGAAATCCTTGGGTTTTTTTCTTTTAAAACTTAATTATGCTGAGCATTTAAGATTATGTTCTTGTTTTTAATAAAAGGGGGAAATTTATTTTTAAATTAGGGATTCCAAAATCAATGGACTTTTTTAAATGGGATTTCTTTAAATGCCTTGAATAAGGGAATTTTTTTTTTTTCAATTTCAACTCAATTCTTGTGGGTAATTTGTATTTGGAATTCCTGGTTGCATTGCTTTATCTGGTGCTTCATATTGATATTTACACATTTTTATATCAATAAGTATATAAACTTCAAGCCTTCCTTTGTGATCAGGGGCAGTTACACTCTGGTTTGCTGTGGTACTTTGCTGTGTACTCTGTGGCATTCATGTTACTGTGTATATAAACTAGTTTTATTACACTCAAAATCAAACTTGCAGTTGTCTAATTTTTCTCTCTTCCTAGACAGAATGTGTATTTCTGAGGAAAATGCACGTGGCAAGTCCAGCAAAGGATTTTATTTTGAGAATAGCTGGGGGGAGGGGGGGTGGGTGCAACAGCACCAGTGTGCAGGCGTGGCAGGGACACACTTGGCTTGGTGAGGCTGATGCTCAGCACTCCAGCCCTGCCACCACAGTGCTCAGGTATCCCAGCCACTGGAATTCCAGTGCTTGGGACACTGTGCCACCTCCCACCTCTGGTGTTTTCCCCCAGAAGTCCCACCACAGCTGGCTCCATCTGGACAAGTGGCAGCAGCAGCAGCCCAAAACTGAACTGGCCACCAGCAGCTGCTGACAATTGAACTGGTGCCTTGCAAGGCCTTCCTGGAGAGGAGTGACCTGGCACATTAATGAAAACGGCCACTCTGGGACAGCCCTGAGCACAAAGGGAGCTGGGCCAAAGCCAGCCATTTCCCTAGTGTGGACAGGGCTTAAGTGACCTGCTGTGAAGGAATAAAATTGCTCTTAAGTCAGATTTTTAAGTGCCGTGACAAAGCAGGATGTCTCTAAGCCAGTCGGCTGCTATGGAATTCATCGCATCTGATCTGTTACCTTGAAACATCCAACCTGATGGAGGGTCTGTGGGAAGCAGATGGGATAATGTGCATCTTCCACAGTCGTGCAGACACACTTCAGTGGCACCGAGATCAAACAGCTCAATTTTGTACCCGGCTCTGACAGGCAGCAGTGGTGGCTGCAGATGCTAATTTATTAGCATGGAACAGATGACAGCGTGTACATTGGAGCAGCACTGTGCTTCTGCAAGAAAGACAGTCCCACTGGTCACAAAACACTCTTTAAAAAAACCCCAACCTGAGAAAACACCCTGCAGGCTCTGTTCTTTGCACAGTTACAGTGGCTTTGCACAGGTATGTCATCGGCTGCAATGATCAGAATTAGTCTCAAGTGTAACTACTACAGGCCATTCATATTTATTCCTTAGACACTGTTTCAAAGCCTTTCAAAAACAGTTTAAGCTATTGTCTTCATCCCTTCGAAAAAAACAAAGCTAGCTGACTCCAGGGGTGTCAGTAAATATGCAACATGTTTAACAGCCTGACAGATATTTTGGCTTTGCCAGAGTAATCCCTGTTGTCTTCAACAAAGTGCCACGGACTTAACTAAGCAAGAGTTAGATTATGCCATTTGTCAGTGGCAATCACCACTCTGCAGGGAAAAGATATGCAAAAATAAGCTGAAACCTTGTCAAGACATGATAATTATACTAGTTTAACTCAAATCTGTTTGAAATTAATTTAGTTACGTTAGTACAAACTCTCTTGTGGGTGTCCTTAGGCGGTCGCAGTCTGGCGTTCTCATTTCAGCTGGTGCCAGACATGAACGCAGGTGGAGCAGATGCCTGGGTTTGGTTGATGCAGGAATGTCTGTATCCATTTTCCACCAGCTCAGAAATTCACCCTGTGGTAGAGGGGCCCTAAGGAACTGTGTTCCTCTACGTGATAAACCTTTATTTTCTGGAAAGCCTCCATGTGTCCCTGGAGCTCTGCAGGCCAATGTTTTTGCCCAAGTTGATGAGGTTCCTGTATGAATCACACCATCCTTACCTAGCAGTGCTTTAACCAGGCTCGGAGGGGAGCAGCTCACAAGGCAAATTCTTCAAGTGAAACGTTTGCCACAACCTGTTCCTCAGAGGGAGGCTGTAGTTTCCTTTCACTTCTGAGCTAAGACTCAGCTCTGTGGAGAAAGACACTCATTAAAACACCACGTTGGGCCTTCAAATCCACTTCACTTGGTGCTGCTGCTGCAGTCTCAGGAGACAGCACCAGAGCCTGGTGCCCAGGCCACCCCTGTGCAAGATGGGGGAGGGCTTCTTGCTATCAGTTCAGTGCTTTCAGATGAGCAAAAAGTCCCTGTCTGGCAAACAGACACTGGGGGAGCCAAAGGAGGGCAGCCTGGAGGCCCTGAAGCAGAGAACTCGAAATAATAGCTACTGAAGCTGCATTTTCTCTTGCATCTCCTGCTCTCTGTTACACCTCTCCTGACCCTTTGTTTTGCTGTCATTAAGGTGTTATTTTTGTTAAATTGCAGCTGGCAGAGTCAGGACATGCACAGAAGGAAGCATTGGACATAATGGGCAGTTATTTAAGGAAAAAATCACAAAACTCTACTTCTTATCCTGCAAAAGGAGAAGGAATGGGAAAGAGGAGGATTACTGAGAAGGTTTGCCCTTTTTGGTAGCAGCCAGGAGCCCTTGTTCAACAAATACATGGAAAGCTGCTTTCTCCAGCTGTTGCCTGGTGTTTTACAGGTGCTGGGATGACCCCGTCCTCCCCTGCACAGCACAACACTGGCATTTGGGACAGGACAGCCCCAGGGACAGCACCTGTGTGCAGCAGGGCTGGGGACAGTTACAGATCTGATGTCAGATGCCAGGTTTTGCCTGATTTCATTGGAGTCTTAATGGTCCAGATAAACTGCAGTGAATAGCAGATTAACCTTGGAAAAAATGAAATCCCTGCAGTCTATCTGTAAGAAGCAATCTATTAACTTTGCACCTCTCCAAAGTGCAAAAGGACATAAAAGTTCTTCTAAAGAAAATGAAGAATTAAATCAAGATAATAAAATTCTCCTGGTTCCTACGTGGGCACTAAATTTAAATCAAGTTACTGTTGGAAATGGGCCAATAGTTTGCCCATGTACAGCCACAACCACCAAAAGAAAAGGAGCATCCCATAACCCGTGAGCCAGTCATGCAGCTGCTCTTGGCCAGGGAAGAAAGTCTCCTTCCAAACTTTTTTCTGTTTATATTACTGGAAAAAAAAGTTTAATACTCTGCCATATTAATACTCCATCTTCTGTATTTGTGTTTGTGTGGGGTTACTGCTGAGGCTGCGACCACAGGACACCAGGGTGTCTTCCAGCTTCAAGAAGGAGCAACAGGATGTCAGATGGTGTTGTGGGATACTACATGACCAATGTTTTAATGACATTAGTTATGAATGTTTTAATACCATCCCCTGCTTCATAAAACCCAGGCCCAGAGCTTCACCATCCCCAGCCCTTTGGCAGCAGTGAACTGCTCCCATCATTTCCCTGGGGCAGGAAGCATTTCCCACTGTGTCATCACCTTGGAGGCTTCAACATCCCCTTCCACAGGAACTGCAGCACAGTCCTGCTCTCTTCCTTGCTGTAAGGCCTTTTTTATTGTAAGTTTTTGAGGTGATATGGCTCAAACTGAGGGACTAGGAGTAAGGGTATCAGTATTCTGTAGAAATGTCAGAAGGTATTGCATCTCCAGCCCATAAGCACCCTATTTGCTTGTCCTGGGCAGACATCTCCATGCCTGGACTCTTGACTTTTGAAAATTCTAGATGTTCCATTAGACTGTTTAGTTGGGGTTTTTTTTAGCAATTAGTCCATGTTCATCCAACTCAACATTTCCTTTGTTGTTTTTTTTTTTTCTGGGTTTTTTAAAATAATTCAAATCCATCTGGAGTCTTTTACAACCTTCTGCAATTTATGCTAATCTTGAATAGATTTCACTTTGTGATTAATCACTTCTTCCTGCAAATCAGGAACACTGGAAACATTGAACTAAGACTAGTTCTTGGACACAGTTGTCTGTCTTTCCTAAAGAACCTGTACTTGCTACATTAGTTTTGTCCTATGTTCACAATTAAAAGGGTTTTCTTTTTCTCCACTCACCAGAACTAAAATAAAAATACAGTATGAGTTTTGTGCTGATCCTAAAAGCACTTTACAAGGAGAGCATAATTCCTATGTTACAGATCCAGGAACTGATGGACAGCATGGCAAAGGAATGTGGAAGAAGGACACAGGAAGCCATTTGAGGGGAATAGTAGCAAGAATCCAGGGCCCATTCAATTAAACCATCTCCTGCAGTACCTCTGCTTACATGCTACTCCCCACTGACTTACAACTATTCACCCTGACTTGAGAGCCTCCATCAATTAAATCTATTGCAACACGATTTTTATATATTACAAATTTGTTTTGTCAGTTTTAGTAATAGTTGCTGGAACACAAAAGTAACAAGATTACAGTCTCAAAAGAAAGGAATTCAAAGCTGTACCACTGGAGTACCAGGTCAAGCCACTCTGACATCCATTTCAGCTCCAGTATACATCTAGATTGAGATTCCTATCCTCTGTCACTTCACCATCCTCTTCTGTCTCCAGTGAGGCTTCAATACCTCTGTTTTGCAGGAGACAACTCTGTCTTGGAGCATCTTTCCCACCTGGACCAGGTAGTTCCTGGGCATTGCTGAGCAGCCTTTCTTCTGAGGAGGTCCTGGGCAATGAGCCTCATGAACATGAACAGGAGTCCGGTGGTCAACTGCCTGGGCACCCCATCAGAAATGTGAGTATCAGTCAGGGCATTTCTTAACCCCCAAATTATGCTGATAATTTCAAACAGTCTCTGCTGGAAGCTTCATGTGATTAGCATATCCAGTTCATGTTACTCCCCAGAGGAGTGTGGTCCCTTCTGAGATGGTGTGACCTTTCATCATCGTATCAGTGTAAAATACACTGAGCAGAGCTCCAGTGAGAGCACTGGGGACTTGGGCAGGGAATTATGGCATATTGGAACGTGTCAGGACTCTGTGTAAATCTCCTTTTTGCTACTGGGTATCTTAGAAAACAGCAAATTGTCAAGGCTCTTTCTCCTGCTGTAGCCAAAAGGTGCTCCCTTGAACAGCTCGGGATCCCTCATGCTGTGGGGGCCATTCCAATAGTGATGTACTGGAAAATGCCATCTGCTGAGCAGCAGAGCATGGGCTCCATTCAGCCTCATCACTCAGGCATCAGGAGCAGTCACAGGGGAGGCAGGTGGAAAATAACAGTCCAAGTCTCCTCCAGAGCTACTGGCTGACCAGAAGGGCTGTCATTGCAGCAGCACTGCAAATTTGACAAGAAAAGATAGTGGACAGTAAACTACCTACTTCAGATGCAGTCCCAAGGTGGTATTAGTAAGAAAATGAGAGATGCAGCACAGTCCCCTCAAAGTAATTCCCTGTCAGCCTGTGTCCAGCACTGCCAGATCCAGCAGCTCTCAGTCTCCAGAGAACTGGGGGCCTGGGACATAAATCAGAGGACTGGCCAATGAGCCTGACTGGTGCCTTCCCCACCAGCTGCTCGGAAGCCATTGCAGAGCTGTTCCACACTGCTCCACGTACAACCTGGATTTAGCTGCACACCAGAAGTTTTCTTGCCAGCCCTGACTCCTGCCCTGGCCCAGGACTCTGCCAGGTAGTCCATTCTTTCAGACAACACCTTGGACAATAAGGAGAGTGCCTTTCCCATAGAAAGGGAACTTGGCAGGCAAACAGTGTCTACCTACAATCAGAGAGAGAGGGTTGTGAAGGATGCAGACAGAGTTCAGTGGAGCTATGCCCACTTAATACTGCTAAGCATCAACCTCTAAATCCCATTAGTAAGTTTAAATAAGTCTGAGAGGAAATGATGTTGGATTTACCATAGATCTCACTCCTTCTGGAGTTCTGTCAGTAATTTTCCTGCTGGGCTGCCCATGGCTGACACCACAGGCTGTGCACCTTAAAGGCTTGTACCTGTAACAATCACCAGCAAAAATAACTCTTCCATAATATTTTCTTTAATGTTGCATGTCTTTGTAAGCCTCTCTTCTCTTATCCCTCTTTCTATTTTTTTTCCTTTGATTCTTTTCCAAGTTTTCCCTTTTAGTTATTAACTAAATGCCAACTCACTGTGTATTTAGTAATCAGATTATCTACTAATACCTGCCTAAAGCAGTCACCATTGATTAAAAAAGAGAGTGGTCATTATGTTATTTTTAATACAAGTGATTTACATCCTCAGGCTGAGATTGAATTAAAAGAGAGATCAAATTAATGAGGGATTGAATTAAATTAGAAACATCTGATTGCAGTATTTCCTACATCTCCAGACTGCCAGAAGAAGACAGTGGTATAGCTGTGAATTTATGTTATCTTAAGAAAACGTACACAGAACACCTTGTTTCAGCTGCATCTGGGAAGTGTGCCTTACCATGGATATAGCTGGGTAAGTGCTCAAAATCCACAGCAATTTTGGAAGGGGATATAATGCAACAGCAGAAGATTTAATCAGAACACCAGGCACAGAGTGAGTCACTGCTAATTTCTTATTTCACACAATGTAGGGCAGATTTCTGAAGCGCTCTCTGCTCACCCACCTCCTCCCACACACACGTGTGGAACCATCACCACGGGAGGGAACTGCAGCCGTGGGTGCACACGAGCCCTGCAAGCAAAGCTCTGTGACACATTTTGGGTGCAGGCAAATTTATGACATTCATCTAGTTATTAAGATTGCTTTTGAATAATTTTATTTTTTCCACCCTCCCCAAAGTGTCTTAATGAGGTATATGATGTGAAAACACTCCACTAGCTTCTAATTTGGATGCATTTATTAGTTCTAAATAGCACAGGGAATGAAGATTTCAAGCTTGCTCTCTACAGGGAGCAATCAGTGGGCTCAGGATGTTGTCTGGACTGAACTGAGCTCCTCAGTTTTAAAAGTGGTCTTTCTAATCCTACTTCTTATCCAACTAATCATCAACAATCCCATTGCTATTCCTGCCCTTCATCACAGCAGTGCTTGTGTTGCCCTGCATTTCAGTCATTTTAGTGAGACTCTAAACTGCTTGTGAGAAATGCTTTAACTGACTTTGACTGTTTATTACCTCCTGATCATAAATGCTGATTACAGAGCTGGGAAGATTGGTTTGTCTTTACTGTGAAACTTCCACATAGAAATACAGAAAATTAATTTTTTTATTATGTCAATGAGTTTCCTTTGGTTTTTGATCCAGTGAGTGCAGAGAAAAAAATCATTCCTTCCAGGGTGAGAAGCTGCTTTACAAAAGCAATAAGCAAATCAAGAGAAAAATCTTGGCAGTATGAAGTTGTGACCTAATTCTATCCTTCACTGCATTTCCTCCTCTCTCCAAGTTCAAAACATCTGCCCTTATACAGAGCAGAGCTACTCAAATAGGTCACTTACAGAATAAAGGCCATAACTGCACATAACCCTCTGAAACACAAACTAGTCAGTGCTTACCCAAGCCATGCATGGCTGGATTCTGGAATGCTCCACATCTCTGGAAAAGGCCTTCCTTGGGGTAAATGCAGTTTGTTTTACATCAAAGACAGAATGGCTTTTCCCTCCTGATCTGAAAAATCAATTGCAATTACAGTCAGAACAAATGCCAAAGCTCAGTGTGCAGCTCCCTGGGCTCCAAACTCAGAGAATTCCCCTGCACGTGGCAGATCCCTGCCTTGGCATGCACAAGGAGGCTCCATTTGGGATGGAGATGTGCATTTTGCAAAGGTGCACCCTCAGCCTGTGGAGGTCTGAATGTAAATTGAGATGACCCCACTGCAGGCCACAGAGCTGGGCTGGTTCAGGACAGCTCAGGGCCCAGTTTATGCAGGTAGGAGAGGAGCAGCTGTAGCGTGTTCTTACACATGTGCTGTGTGTGAACCACTGAACCAGCGTGGCCATGAGCCTTGGAACAGCAGACAGTTAAATGACAGCCAGGAAAACTCACAAGTTAGGAGCTCTTAATAAAAAGGCAGCAGATCCCTGGCAGAGCTCTCCTGTGGTGGGACCCATGACTGGAGGCACCAAGGGTCGGTGGCTGGACCCTGCAACCATTTGCCTCAGCAACTGCCCCACACAAACCCAGCGTGGCCAGGACTGCCCTTGGAAGTGTATTTTGAAGGGACTCTTATTACAGGTTATTACAGTTAGAAATTTCCAAATTCAGTCTTTTGCCTCTGTTTTCACTCTGTTTTACTGTTGGGGATTTTTTAACCGAAAGGAATCAATAACAGTAGTATAGCACATGTTCTCCCTATTGCTTACACATAAATATAATTTAAAGGCCTACACTAATATATGCTGTGTTCTTTCTCTCCAGAGAAGTTCCCAAGGGATTAAGACAACAAAAAATTAAGATTAAAATATGAGCTTTCAAATGATGAAATATGTATTTCCTCAATGGTTACAGAGTTACTGCCTTCTGTATTTATGGGGGGGTTCACCCCTTATCAAGTTAAATCTCAGTACAAAGCTATATTTGAACACTGATCAAGTTCTCCACCCTTCCAAAATACCCTCACAGCCTCCTTGCAGGTTGCACAGCCATGACAATGGACGTAGGTGTCACTCCAGGTTTTGCATCAGAAAGCAAAGGCCTTTGGACACGGTGGGAAGGATATTTGAACCAATGCAGTATCACTGGCACAGGTGTGATCTCTGCCCCTCAGCCTTCCCCTGCTTCATACAACAGGTCATCACTAAACTGCTTCCACTCCTCCACTGCTCACCTGCTGCATTGACTGATTCTGTAACCAGCTCAGTCCACTGTGCCAAACTATAAGAAACTGTTCTTTACTGAATTAAGAAAGCTGCTACATGAAAAAAATTTAATGAGCCTTAGTAACAGCATTTCACTCCTGAAGTATTTGTGTCATTACTGCTGGAGGAAGCACTTCTTATGCTGTGTCTAGACTGAGAAACATGATGTTTTTCTAAGTCCACGGGCTATTCTACTGAAACAAAGGAGATGCATTTTTTCAGCGGTAAGAAAAGAAAACTCATGAAAGGGATTCAGAAATACACAGCTGCTGAGGTGATTGCCTGAGATATGTGAGATAGAGAGGATTATGGGTTGAAAACATGATATTCCAGTCCATTACCTTGACTTGAAGACGAAATAGAACTGTACAGAAATCTATGGTACTATGGTGTAATGTAGTGGGGAATTAAGCTCCAAATCTTTTTACTTGCTCTTGGAAGAGTAAAACCTCTCTAAGTCTGTTTCAGTGACAAGACTGAAAAATCCATGTACCCACAAACAGCTCAGGCACCCAAGGATGATGCTCACAGCTGGATCATCCAGTTCATTGGTTTTGTGGAAGCGAACACCAACAACCACCACCCTACACCACCCACACCCTACGGCCAAGGGGCCACCAAAACACATTCCTCCTGGGTTTGTTCTGTGGCAAAGTGACTGTGGCATTCCCAGGGACAGACTGGAACAGTGGCAGCAGGAGAGAAAGGCACAGCCTGGGTGGATGTCTCAGGCAGGCAGGAGGAGGGGCAGCCAGGAGGGGCTGGGTGCCAGACAGTGATCCCTGTGCTTGCTGCCTGCTCCTGAGGCTGGCACTGTAACACTGTGCCTTTCCTGGAGAAAAGGAAAGCCTGCCCACATTGTGGGGCACGGAGAGAGGGCACTAGCACCAGCAACCCCCCTGCTCCTCTGCAGAGAGGACGATGACAGCAGCCAAAGCCTGGAAACAGGACTGAAAGCACGTTTTTGTGTTGGTGAGGAAGTTGTACCTGGCAGTGAGAGCACAAGGAGCAGGTCTGCCGGGGGACATCCACTGACTCGCTGTCTGCAAGGTACAGAAATCCCTGCTGCGGGCTCCTGCTGTGCAGGAGTCACCAGATGGTGCTCTACATACAGGCTTGAACATTCTTATCTTAACGTGGGAACTTCTGTGGCCTTGGAGGAAATAACGCTGTTATTTTTGTGAAGCCTTTCCTTTAAAGTTTAATTTGCACCTTAGTCTTTCCATCTCAAATTGGTTTTTGGTTAAGCTGTTTGTTCAGAACAGTTTTGGCACTGGGATTTATGGAAAGGAATTTACAGGCATTAAACTCGTGGCCAGGTCTACAGGAAATATGGGAGAAATGCATAAGCTGCACTAAGATATTTAGTCATGTAATTTTTACATCCCTTATTTTTCCTGCAATGGGTAACACATATACAAAGCCTGAAAATCTGCCTCACAGTGGATATGACATCAGAGAACTAGGACCATGTAATAAAAGAAATCTTCTGAGGACGTGATGAAAATTAAATAATACTGGTAAGGTAGTAGGCTTTTCAGATTAAATAGCTACAGCGTAGCAGAGCATTCTTATCTAATATCAATGCACTACCAAGTGTATCCATCTCCAGCTCATTTTCCCTCTGAAACCCTGTAGACATCCTACTTCAACTATCAACAGAAATATTCAGAATATGGATCCCTCTTTTTCTTCATCACCTTTTAAAAGAGGATTCATCTCACTATAACATATTAGAAGTCACACACACTACGGCTCTGAACATCAGGACAACAGCAATTTATTAGAGCATGGATTTGATCGTCTCCATGAAATTTTGGGAAGCGCCCAGGAGATGGCAGCAAATTGCACTCCAGGGTAGGAGACTCCAGGTGAGCCTGCGGGCTGCTCAAACCAGCTCCGGGTTCGCAATCACACAGAGTTTATCTTCTACACAGTACGAACTAAATTCATTTATTTTCTTATTTGCGAGAGGCGGAAAGAACGTGAGACTTCCAGTGCTGCCCTCAATCAGTGTGTAACATTGCAAAACTATAGTAGCACTTTAAAGTTGTCGTTTTCATAAAATTTATAATTACTTGAAGCATTTATTTCCCCACGTGAAGGCTACTGCTATAGGTTCCTTTGCATAAATCAAGGCCATTAAAAATAGTTTCTGGAGGAGAGCGATTTGTTATGAAATGAAGGTCAATCTCATTAGATCACTGTAGCAGGGATCCTAATCACATCCTGGCAGAAACAAGGCATCTCATTACAGAAGCTGTATTTTGTTTGAAATATTAGGCTGTCATTAACTGAGCACTAAAATACACATAATATTGGACAACATAAATTATTCCCCTGAAAAACTGCCCTGCACAGAGGTGGTAAAACAATAATGGGGATACTACACAATTGCTTCTGGATTCTGAGCCACAGTTGGGTTGATAGAATTACACAGAGAGCTGGTTTCAGACTGGGATGCAGCAAACTACAACTGGTAAGAAAGATGCTTAATTTACCCTGGAACAGTTGGGGAGATCTAAGTAACTGTCAGCTGAGAAATACAAACATTTGAAAGGAAAAAAAAACCCTAAACATAGAGTCCAGGAGTAAACATTGCTTTTACAAATACAAGAGGAGTTGCTTTTCCTTTAATTAGTCTTACCCATTTAGAAAGTACCAAGTGTTTTTTTCCAGACCTTTCACTCTGCTTGGAACTGCAGCTGAATGTATGGATGTGTTTAAATACTTCCCTGGAGCTATGTCACAGCACTTAGCACCTGGCAGGATTATGCTGAGCATCTGCTCCAAGCCAGTCAATAGGCACCAGAAAGGTACCCCCTGATCATTCCTAATGGGATACACAGACTATCCATGGGAGAGAGCTCAGCAGTCACAGGAGTCCTGTTCTCCACAAGCTCCAGACCTCCTAGGTGTCAACTAAAGACTGTGAGGTGCACCAACAGCCCAGGGAAATTGTGAGGAAATCAAAACAAGAGGTTACATTGATTTCCTAGTACCATGACAATAATCCAGGGCAGGTTCTTCATCCACAGAGTGTGTGCTTTGACTGCAATACCCTCTTCCCTTCCAGTGGAACAGGGTTAACCATCAGTCCCCTGCAGAGATCGTGGGGAGAAGGCGGGTGTACAAACAGAGCAGCTCAAACCAGCCACAGATGGCACCAAGAGAACACTCTGGCAGAGCTGTTTTGCAGAAGCAAAGGCAGCCCCACTGACTGGTTTGTGAAAATTGCATGGGTTTTTTAGAGAATTGGGATTTTTTTAAAAAAAAAGTTTATCAATTTTCCAAACGCGACGGAGAAACAGCAGTCACAAGAATGAGATATTTCAATTTATATTATCAGCTGCAGATTATGTAATGAACTCTGACAACAGTGCTTAGAGTCTGAGGCACCTTACAGAGACACCCCAAGTGCCTGTGCCCCTCAAGCCATGTCCCCAGGGAGTCAGTGGATGTGTCACACCCATCATGGAACAGGGACACTGGGACACACATGTTGGACGACGAGCCCATGCAGTGCTTACACAGGCCAAAGCATAAGGAAGTCTATTTTTTTGTCTTTCTGCCTGTCACTGTCTTCATATCTTTATGTTTGTTTTCTGTGTGAAACACTTTCTTAGTAGGTAAAACATAAATATAAATATAGCTAGGGTGAGGGAGTTGGGATTTGGCTCGAAGTGGGTGCTGTAAAAGGGAAAGGGCAATACAGACACACAGAGGATGTGCAAGGAACACTCATGGCACTGTCCAAAGGGCACAAAAGCTTACAGAAGGTGATTTTAACAGCTGAATTTTGAACAAAAAAGGCCCCAAACAAACAGTAAGAAATGATCAGGTAAGGTGAAACATTTTCCAGGTTCTTGGAGGGTGAAGTCTCAGGAGCATTTCTGCTGAAAGCAAATAAACAACCCACACCTGCCCACGGTTCATTTCTGCCTACACGTGGCCCTGACTTGGTGCACATTCTCTTGGGGACCATCCAGTGAACAGACTGGGTAAAAATCCAGGTTAAAAATACAACTTTCTTTTCCCTGAGTTATTTTTTACCATAATCTGCTTCCTCCTCCCGGTCTCCATGGTTACCTAAATACTTTGTGTGGTACCTTTGTTACTGCCATGTGAAGAAGTGTCATGGAGAGAGGAGAAGCCAGCAGAAGGCTGCTGAAGCTGACACTGCTGCAGAAAGGGAAATCTCATCAAAGGGTGCTCTGAGACTTCACAAACCTTCCCTTTACAGGAAGTCGTTTTCCAGGATATAAGATCCTGAAAACTGAGCTGACTGGAGCTGGCAGAGAGCTCAGGCAGAAAATGCAGGGATGGGGGAGTGAGGAGGGAGCAGGTGCTATTTGTAGTCCAAAGAACAGAATGGGCAGTGCCATCATTTCTCACTTTTTTCCTACAGCATGAAATGGGTGAACTACAGGGATTCAGTTGCTCTCCAGCATCAGAGTGGACTTAGAGGCCAACCTACACCTAATTCTTAACAAAAAGAATTGTTTAACGTACCTCTGGGGAAGCTGCCAATGCCAGTGACATATTTGTAAACAGAACTTTTCATATCTTGTTTTTTGAACTATTGTATCAATCCTTTGGATGTATATACAGAATTGTTTCAGATTCTAACATCAGGCTTTTAGCTTCAAACTGGTTTTCTGTGGTGCTTCTCAAATCTGAAAATGTCTCCCTCCAGCAAGCCAACCCTTAGCATGACACAATGACTGCTATCAAATATAAATATAGAAATAAATACCAAATAAATTAGTTTAGAGCACACAAACATGCCTGTATGCCATCCAGTGTATTTGAACAAGGATATATTATTACATAAGTTCACGAAAATCGTATTTAAATGCAGTGTCTTTATTACTGAAAATTGTAGTTCATGTAGGTTAAATCAGATGATAGAGAGAAGATATAAAGCAATTATAATAAACGAATCTCAACCTCTATTTTTGCCCTTCCTCAGTCATGAACAGTGCTCCCAGTTCCTTCTGCATCCCTTCAGTGGCAATAAAACAGACCTTGCTGCCAACATTTGATCATTACCTCTAAGCTCACCCTGTACAAGTCCATTAAAAAGTGAAGAAATGCATGGAATGACTCCTATGAGATCATTTACTCACAGAGAAGGGCAATTAGTGGATTGCAAGTCATGACTGGCATTCTTGGGAGCCACAAAATCAGATGGGTAGGAATCAAAGTGGTAGGAGATTTCTCCTGCTCCAGAACACTTGAAAGACTGGATTTCATCAGTCTTAACTCCCTACTTAACACTGACAGTGCCAGTTCCCAGCCCTGTTCATGGTTTACAATACTCTGACATGGATACTCTCATTTGCTAACTGTACTTAATGATGAAAAGATTGATTAGGAAAATGTTTGCCAGGTAATCAGTCATTTTTACTATGCACCCATCGATGTTCATGGACCTTTCCAGGCTATTATACACTTCAAAGAAGCTCATGATTACCTCCTCAGGAGCTGGTGAAAAAGCATGAGATTATTCTTTACATTATTCATTCAAATGGAGTTAACTCATTTCTATAACATTTTGTAAATTGTTTGTCCCAAAAGCAAGAATACACTTTTACTTTACCTCTGCTGTGCAATTGTCTACAGGTCTGTCTAGATGAGTGATTTATGACAGTCCAGACTCAACTCCATCAGTGCAAAGTGCACTGTGTCCACAGAATTTCACTCCTGGTGTTTATATAAAAAAATGGAGAGTCGAATCAAGCATAATTAAACTGAAGGGCAACTTACATCATTATTTGATCTACTTGCACATTTTGTCTGGGCATTTCTGGCTCTGCAAAACAGCTTCTCAAGCCACTTACCTTAACCAGCCCTTCAGCCAACCTGTCCAGTCTGTGCCATGATGCACTTGGAGCCTCGGGGAGGTCCCCAGTCACGCAGTTAAGGTCTTGCTGGCACACTTGCATTCTGCATTGGAGAACTTCAGGCTGCTCTTGCCCTGTGCCCACCCCAGCCTTTGATGCCCTCGCTCTCTCAGAGCCCATGGAAGCCCATAATCTTGTACACATTTGTGGTACAACTTTCTGAAAATACTGCTGTGGTGACAGTCGGGAGCTCGGTGCTGTGTAATGCTGAATAAGCTGAATAAGCATTCTCTGAGGAGTTTCAAAGAGGCTTAAACTGTATTAAAGACAAAAGCACATCTCAGCAGTCAAGCTAGTGTGCACATCAAGCAAGAGATCTAAGCACCAAAGCTGTGCTGGAGACAGTTCAGTCCAACTCAGTGAAGGCAGCTACTGAAATTACAGGCAGTGTTCAAAGTGCTTGTTACAACCTGCTTTCCAGCAAGCCTTTCTCCCTGCTCTCCTGGGAACTGCACTGCCTTGCCTCACTCCAGCAGGACGTCCATCCCTCCTCATCCCTCCTCCTCTCTGTGCTGGCAGAGAGCTAGAATTTCCTGCCTACATTCCCATGGAAGGAGGAGGGGCGATTTTTGATGGCATCTTGCTATTCATCCCATTTTTCCCCTAAATGTCCCTTGACTGGTATGCCATGCTTGGTATGAGACCCCAGCACAGGCCACACCTTATTCCAGACAGAGTCCGTGAATTTGAAGACTGGTGATACCCAAAAGTTCTGGATGTGTTCTCTGAAGAACCAAGTGTATTTCACTGCACAAGAGCCTGCACAGACCCCGCACTGGCACCCACCATCAGCCCGTGGATGAGAGCAGCAAAACAGCACTGCAAAGTAGAATGCCAGGCACTGTTATATTTATGGGTTTGGGGGAGTCATGCTTACAGGAACACTTGGCACTTATCTTTATCTCAGGCAAGTGTGAGTCCAGCCCACACAAACCCTGGGCCAATTCAAAAGGCTGATTGCAGTCCCCCCATTGCTCCTCTCTCCCCATGAGCCCCTTTTGTTCCCTGCACTTATAAACCTGCAACCACATCATAGGCCCTTGTCTCTTCTCCAAGCCTGAAGTCCTGGCCTGCAAGAAGTCCTTTCTTGCATTCTTTTCATTTTCAGTTATCTATGTTAGATGCTAAAAGAACACCAAGAGTCTCTACTGAACACCAGTTCCTGTGAATCTATAAAAAAATATGTGAAATACATTATGTGACATAGAAGTGAACTATTTCTCTACCTGCGAAAGCAGAGAAAATTAATACAGCAAATCATATCAGACCATTTTGTCTGTTAAGATCAACATTGAAACGGCATAACAGCATTTTACTAAAATCTTTCTATGAGTTTTTAAAGATCATTGATCCTTTTTCTATCAAATTCCTTTTAGAAAGGCTTTTTTCCTGTCAACCCTTAGTGGCAGTTTTGATAGTACCATCTATACACACTTTTAAAAATATCATATGTCACATAATTGTAATATAAAACACAAACAGCACATTAAAAAGCAGAAATTACAAGACACAATCACACCCTAAAAGCCATAAATTCAATGTAAAACCTCACTAATAGTGCAACTAACTTTGAGCATATCTTCTGGGTATATAGATTCATTTTTAGTGTCAGAAAATGGTCTGATAACACTTGCAAGATTGGGAAGTTTCATCCATGAGCATATAAGGACTTGAAAGCTGAAAAAAGACTTCGTATCTCCATGGTATCCAGGAACTGGTTCTGGATATAACTTCCCAAAATTGTAGGAGGAAAAAGAACTAACTTTGCTGCCATGGAAACGGAACAGTGGAATATAACTGATTGTTACTTGTCCACCTTTTCAAGACTGATCCCTAAAATGTTAAGGCCCTCAATAACATGGGTAGTTTTGTTTCCACCCGAGAAGTAAATCTGCTAGAAAAGAACAAGGACAAGTATTAATCAGGCTCACCAAGCAGGGGAGAGCAGCCTGGGAATGACAGGTATTTCCAGGAAAAGTGGAGGATTACAGAGGAGAAAAAGAGAAATATCAAGAAGGAAGAGACCTTGATGCCAGAAGAGAGAGGGGAGGAAGGGTTTGGTTTGCCTAGTAAGGCAGCAAACAGGGCTTTTACAATGAAGGGCTGGATCCTGGCCATGCTAAAATGAATCTTATGGATATACAGGGCAGCAAATCCTGGGTTGGTGTTACCTCCAGAGCGCACCTGCAGTCTCAGCAAAAGCACAGCTTCTGGAAACCACGCACGGCTTGTAATTTCTTAACTTGCTATTTCTTTGCTCTTCACTGGCAAATACCACTCTCTTTGGACGTGTCCAAAATGTCCTAACAACTGCCAACGCTTGCGCTTCCCTCACAGTTTGTCGGGTTGTGCAACACGAGTGATGGTCTTTTACCTCACTGGAAGCATTCCTTCCTCCCGCTACACAAACATCGGGATTGTAAAAGGCGGGCTGTTCTCCCTTTAAACACCTGCTCTCCCTGCCATGGCTGGTGCTGAGCTCTCGCCCTCAGCACTTCCACAGCCCCTCAGCCCACCGGGGCACCGAGCCCCGCCATCAAACCGCTCCTCAGCCGGCAATCGGGCGGGTTTTTACTTCTCCCCATGATCCGAACGTCTCCTGAGGATGGTGTTACTGGCTGCGTAGTGTAGCTATTTGCGGGATCTTGTTAATGTTTAGAGCGCTTTGGTATCTGTCTTACGACTGTGCGATGTTCGGGAAATTATCGCTTCGTTTTGCTGAACGAGAAGCGGAGATGTGTTAGTTAAAAGTCTGAGGACGGGGAGGGCGGGCACAGCTGACACATCAAGCTAAGCCGCCACCGCGGCGGTCGAGTCGCGGCCCCTCATGAGGGCGGGACCCTTTTAAGGGGGGTTCGCCATCTTAGACGCCTCCACCCCCTCCCGCCACGTGACGCGAGCGGCCGCCATCTTAGGCTGCCCGCGCGCCGGGCGGTCACGTGCGGCGGCGCTGAGGGGGCGGCGGGGCCGGGCCGGGCTGAGCGGCCGCGGGGCTGAGCGGCGGCGGAGCCTTCACCATGGGGCAGTGCGGCATCACCTCCTCCAAAACCGTCCTGGTCTTCCTCAACCTCATCTTCTGGGTGAGTCCGCCGCCGGCTCGCGAGGGCCGGGGACTTCGGGGTTGCAGGTCGTAGCCTGGCGCTGAGGGCGCTGCGGGCCGCGCTCAGCAGCCTGAGGCTCCCCCCCCCTCCGCCCCGCACGGGTTCGGTTTGTGTTTAAACTCTCTAACAGGCGTCCTGAGCCCCTGCGCGGGGCCCGGGTTTCAGCCGGGGGCGCAGTCCCTTCCCTCCCAGCCCCCCTCCAAGTCCCAGGGCGGATGGAGCAGCCTCAGTAGCCTGGCAGGGAAGGTTTAAGGGGCATTAGGGATCTTGAGGTAGGGACTCTTGTGTAAGGGAGAACAGCTGCGTTAGTGAGCTTCTCTGGTCCCTGGCAGTTTAATTTCTGTAGCGCTCTTACGGCAATCTCGGGTTTGGCCCTCCACTTTCAGGCCATGCCAAAGACTTAGCGGTAAGTACAGGGCACCGTTTCCTTCCTGGTATTTGTAACATAAAGTTAGGACGTGTGTGTATGTGTATTTATATATATATATATATATACACGTACATACATGTTTTACGTATTCCACTAGCCACAGTAGCACTGTAGTATTTCTGCATCGCTGAAACCTCCCACAGCCACAGTCATGCTGACAGTAAGACAAAAGCTTACAAAAGTGGAACAGTAGGTTGCTGTAAATGACCTTTCTCAGGAGGGATGTACAGGGTGTAGCTTGGCATGGTGTTCACTGTAATGATTGGCCTGTCAGAGCAGCATAACTCTTAAATAAATGAAATCAAGTTAAAGAATATTCTGTAGACTTTTAAGAATTCCTTTTGTGCATTTTGGTGCTGCATTTCTCATCCTCTAATCCCAGCTCCAGGAACAGAATACCCGTTGTCCCAAGGATTTCTTATGTGAAAAAGTAATAGCGGGTAACAAGATATTTGAACATAAAAAGTGTAGCTCTGTAAAGCCACATCGTTTAATATTGGAAGCTATATGAAATCTTAGAAGTGTTACAGATGAATGTTCTCGTCTGAATTTTTACAAAGGAATGCCTCTCCCGGGTGCCTGGAAATGAATCATCGTCAGGGAAAATGCATCTCTCTGCATTCTCACCGGCATTTGTCCGCACAGCTGTTCAGGGACAGGAGCAGTGAATGTGAGGCATATCTGGCATTAAGTGGTGCAGAATAGGAGTCTGTAATTTTGGCTGAGGTGTGTAGGCTCCGTTCTTTATCTTTGAAGTGTGAAGTAGTGACATCAACCTCTTGGTGCAGTCGTTTGGTTGGAATCTGCTTTGTTGGGTGTGGCTTTTTGTTACATGCATAGTTGCAAATGGCATTTAAAAAGGTCTTTAATAGCTCCTACGTCATACTGAAAGTTTTGACTGGACGCAGTTTTTTTGAGCTGCATTCTTGATGGCACCTTGAAGTAGATTTTTCTTTAGTTGCTGGTATAAATTAAGCTCTGTTGTGAGTATATGGGCACAAATTCTGTATGCAGTTTCTCCCCCACTCCAAAAGCTTAGTGATAGTTTTCATGTTTTATTTATTAGAAAGATATTGCTCGTTATTTGCTGCATTTAGTAATTTAATTGGATGTTGGAGTTTGCAATTACTCAGCTTAAACAGCGGTGGGATCAAAGTTATTTTGTGTAATGCTAAATCTAGTACTTTACAATTTTTGATGACTTTTCTTTTGAGACAAACTTGGCTTAATCTAAAGTGGACAGATTGTGTTTAGATAAGATGTACTTTCATGTCAAATTAAAATGTCATCAATCTCGTATTCTGTAAACCACCCCCAGCCTAAGAAGTCAACGTGTGCTGATAGCTTTTTGGCAGATAAGTGACTGGGTTGCCTGTGCTGGAACAACCTCACAGCTTATCAGCTGCATGTAGAATGAGGCAGACTTTCTGAAAGTGAGAGTTACGAAAATCAGTGGTTTTCCTTTCTTTAGCAAGTTACAAAAATGTCCTAAAAATAGGAAATCTACCTACTTTCATCAAAAGCAGTAAAACCTAATTATTAAATGGCAAAAGAGAAAGAATTCCAGCTCTTGATCGAGCACATGTCATTTGTTGACTGAGCTGTGTATGTTAATATTTGGTGCCCATCTAGCTGACGGTGTAATTGCTTCTGTGCTGTTACAGAAATCCTTTGCTTGTCATTCATATGTAGTTTCAGTTTTCATAATTAGATCATCCACATTTCCCCTGAGACTTGACAATAGACAAATGCTTATAATTGGTCGAGTAACTGTGAAATCTCCTTTAAATGCTTTTGTAAATTTACTGTGTCTCTCTAAGGTGTCGTATACAAGTCTTATGGATTATCATCATCTTCATGGTTATCTGTAGGAATAGCAGGTTGTTACTACATAGTTTGCTATCAGAGGTTCTACAAGAGTAATAATTCACTGATCACAGTGAATTATAACTTCCCTCGTGCCCTCCTCCCACCCAGTGGGTCTTATATTTGCAGGAGGATGGGAATGTTCAGAGAACTTTTGATATTTGTCTTATAACTGTGACCTGTTCAGAAAATTGTCACTGCTACTGAAGTGTGTTTGTTATACTCTGTAGTCTAGGTTCTAACTTCTTTTTTTACAGATTTCTTCCAAGCCATCTGAAGAAGGCAGATCAGACCTTGCTGACAGGTCACAGCCACACATTCACCATCTACAGCTATTAGTTTCAATTCTGCAAGTTCATCTCCTTTTGAAGAGTCTTGTGCCATGTGTTAAATTTTTTAGTTGACACTACATAAAAGTCACCTTGTTCATGATTTTGTGAAAAATTCTTTCATACCTTGTGAAATTCTTAGATTAAGTGTACTTTCCTACATGTTAATAATTACTACAGGATTTTATTTATTTTTTTTAAAGAAAATGGGCTGTGGAAGCTGTCTTCTTGTCATAGCCAGGCAGGTGCTAGTTTATCATAGAAATCTGGATGGGCTTTATGCACCTTTACAGGTTTTTGGTGTGGTACTTTGGACAGTTTAGCTGAGTTGTATTTGCAGGGGTGTCAAGCATCGAGTGCATCTTCTGTAGGTGCCAGTATTGCCTTAGAACTACAGTTCTGTAAGAAAACAACATCCTGACAGTCAGCAAGAGTAGCAGAATATAGATCTTGCATGGAACATTATTTGAATTTCGGGTACTTTGTCAGAGAGTGCTTAAGCTCTAAAGTATTTTACCAAGAAATGCATTGATAAGAAGCATCAGTTAAAACTTGCCCTTCTTAGAAAGTCCAGAGGAATACAGATCAGATTAATATGTTTCTTAGTGGGTTTAGCTATGAGTTAATTTTGTAGTAGATACAAATAAATGACAGAGGAAAAGCAATCCTTCAGCTGACCTTTATCTTGCCTTAAGTTTGCACAAGATCTAACTGGTCAGCTGGTTATTTTCATTTAGGGGATGCCAAGTCCTTTCCTTTAAGGAAGGGTATTGCATAGGAAGCAATTGTGATGTGAAAGACAATACAACTTAAAAATAAAGTCATGCAACTTCTAGTACATATATCCTCATAATCAGCAATACTTTTGATATCCTGGTGAAATTGGTAATTACAATAAAGTATTTGAGAATAGCGTGTTTTTCAAAAAAACTTCTGTTAAATTACAAGTCTGCATCGTTTTGAAAGAGGAAGGAATAAATTTACCTGGAACAAATATTTAAAGACTGCTGTCAAATGTGTTTATTTTGTGCACTCTTTATTTAAGGCTTCAGGGTGTGACTTGCATAATTCAGTTGAAAGCACTTTGAAGAAATGAGATGAAGACAAAAATGCTAAGGAAATGTTTTCAGTCTTAGTTTAGGATTTGGTGTAGCAGGATAAAATATTCAGAGTTCCATGTAGTCTTGCTTCAGAAAAGGGACTTTGTCTATTTTATATTCCCAGAGGATCTATGTGCTTTGACATCCTGCCCTGCTAAAACAGTACCTCGTATCCTGTGCTTGCTCTGAGGTTTTTAACTTCACTTCTGTGTCCTCCTCCTTGAGAAGAGCAATGAACTCTGCTTCTGTAGTACTTCCAACTGAGTAGTTGTAGACTGTTTAAGTTGTTCTTGCAATTACTCAACTGACTTGAAATCATTACTTTTCTCAGTTGGCTAAGCTATTATTAAACATTCTTTGATGTGATTGTTTAGAGAGATCTCAAGGCTTCAGTTGTGTACAGCAAGAATTGCTTCTACAAATCTGTGCTCACTTTACAGCTTGGGTATTCTCACCACAGTTCAGTAACCAGAGTTTTGGAAATGGTGTAGTATCATCTTAGAGGAATCTGTGCTGTCTCTAAAAGGAGCTGGAGCTATCAGTGTGTATGTAGTGTTTTGGTTCTGCTAGAAAAGAAGAGAGAAAATGCAGCTATGGGAAAATCCACAGAAATTTAGTAGGAGAAAGGAAAAGTAGAGCTCACTTTTCTCTTACATGTTGCAATAAGTAAGCCCTGTCATTTCTCTGGTTTACTGTGAGCTTCTGATCTGGACTTTAAAAACAAACTTCTTGTGAGTTTTTTGGTGATCAAAGACTATAATTGACAGATGAACCCAAAGGCTGCTTGTCAGGGATTACCTGCCTGAAGCCTTTTTTGTGGTGAAGGGTGGTCATTTCTGGATGCCGCAGTTGAATGGTTTGTGCTTCTGCTGCTATGGTGGTGAAGTGGGTGTACCTGCAGGATTGTGTAATGGTTTGGAATCCCGGGCATTAAAAAAAATTAAATTTTTTTGTTAAAAAATTGGAATTTAAAAGTCCTCAAGTGTTATGCCCTCTGAGAGATTTTTTCTTACAGTGTTCGGACATGAATTTTCAGGTAGCAAAGATGGGCCATGTGCTGGTTTTTAGTAATAAATACTTCAGTTTGCTTTTAAGTAACATAGTATCATATGTGTTTCTTGGCAGGATGAGTTTCAAGTCTTTGCTTGGGGCTTTTCAGGATTTTTGGCATCTGGCCTTGAGCTTAAAGGTAGAGCTAAAACCTAACAAAAACAAGCTGCAAAGCTAAATGTGATACCTTTGGGCAGTCCATGGAATCTGTGGTATCACTTTACCTGGGGAACTTTGTAGCACAGAGTGATGAGCATTGTTCTTGTGCAGAGCCAGGAACCTGGAAACAGCAGAGCACCGGCTCAAGTTACAACCCTGACACATAAATAGTGTAAAAGAATGGCTATATTGTTAACATCGACTTAAGAAAAAGTCAAATACTATCTGCAGGTGCACTGCATCTTGCAGTTAGTGACAGTTAAAGTATATAATGCCAAATGCAGAAGCAGCCTGGCTCAGCCTTTTGCTTTGGCCTCAAAAACCATTGAATTTGGGCCTGGCATTACAGAATTCAGTGTGGCTGGTATAGACAGAGCAGTCTGGCTTACTTGAATTTCACATGGCTTTGTTTTGTAAACCTTTAAGATAGTTTTAACTGTGTTACAAAGTTGAATGGAATTGCTAGTTTTCTCCTCCCAAAGGATTTTGTAGGTCAGTTATAGCTCAGTGTTCCAGTTATATTATTATTGATGAGAACAAACAGAAGAGTGTCAGGAAACCACTGGGTTCGAGGCTGGATGTGCATCAATTTTACCAGCAGAGAAAATGTCAAGTACCAGTGTGGATTTGTTTGGGAGGGGAGTAGAGGGAGAGATACCTTCTTTTCAGCACTTCACTACTGTATAAGAGAAATAACAGCAGAGAGATCCTGTAGGACCTTTGAGGTTAAAACTGGGGAGATTTTGAAGGTCAGAAAGCTATAAGGAGAACTTAAAGAAGGTATGAGGGAAAACTCACTCTCTAGCAGCCAGTAACCAGGCTGTGAGTACTCTATTGTTAGAACCAAAAATGTCAGAGAAATACAGTGGAAATCAAATAATTGAGAAGTGTGGGGGGAAAAAAACCCCACTTGTTACTGTGCTGTTCTGAGAAGCCCAGGAACTTGGGTGGCAAACCACAATGGGTAGGAAATGTTCAGGAACTGGTATGCATGGATAAAAGTAACTGCTACAAAGAATGAAACTGAGATAACTGAGTCCCTCAGAAATCTCTCCTGGAGTGTATGTGTGTTTTATTTAAAACAAAAACATGTTACAAAGGCAGTGAGAACAAAGATACACTTGAGGTAAACATAAGGAAAGGGAAGATGGTCCTGGGACGGGATCCAGGCAGAAAAGCTGACTATGTGTTAGTGTAGAAGGCTTTTTTCTTACTTTTTCCCTCGGTTCTTTTTATCAAAGATGATGTAGATGGTCAATCATAATATGACATGGGTTTATTTAACAACCTCATGCTTAAAAGAGAGGGAATTAGTAATAATTGGGTTTAGAGTGGTATCTGTGTTACTGCCAACATTTGCCAGTCAGCACTGGTAAATTGGCAGAAGTAGGAATTTATAAGTAGGTGTGCTTACCAAAAATGGGAAACATTCCTCTTGCCTAATTGACTGTCAGGTGTGTTTTCTCCTAAGATACAATACTTTGCTGCTACCTTCCTTTTCCTGTTCAGAGAGTTATGTATTTTTCTTAAAACAGAGAATAAAATGTAGATTCTAAAGGGACAAATACTATTCTCGGGCCTAGTTAATTAAAATAGTACCAAAAATAAATTCAAAATCTCTTTGTTATGGGTTCTGTTGTGGTCCCAAAGTGAAGAAAATTCCATAGCAAAGTGAAGAGTAAAAGTAACACAAAGGACAAGGCTTTGTAAACCTACAAAGTCTTTGAACAAGTCTTCATCAGATCTCTTCAGGAGCAAAATTAGTAGGGTAGTGTAAGGAAGCATTCATTTCTAAATGAAGCTGTGGTGGCCATGGCTGATAAATAAATAATCAACAGAACAAGTACTTTAAATATCTTACTTAGTCATCATCTTAGGTAGCCACAATTTTGGCTTTCAAACTGCTGCAGGTGTGAGCATTACTGAAAACATGAAAACAGTTCCTGGCGTGTGTTTGCAGCCTACTTGGAAAACAAGCAAACAAGCAGAAAAACCCTGTGACTGTTTCAAGGTGCACCGAGACTGTGTAGCCTTGTACACCTCAGGGCATGGCAGAGGTGAAAGCTGGCTTATTGAATTAGGCAGGGGTTTAAGAGGCTGTATTTTACCAGCCCAAAGATGGGAGAAGGTTTACTCAAAGAACCTCGAATTAGATGTATTTTTTCCTATATATATATATGCTTTCCTATAATGTATTGAATGATAATTTATCTTTGTGTCATTAGATCTTCCAGTTTTCCCTCCAGTTCTTTGTGTAATTGCTCAGCTTTAAAGAACTCCTTAGAAGTTCCTTCCAAAGCAATAATATCAATCCTTTTCTAAACTGTGCGAGGTCTGTGTTTCTTTAAAACTTGCCTCTGATGAAAAGGATGTCAAATTGTTCAAGCCTTTTACAACAAACTGTCTTTGTTGACTGTACTTTTATATGAGTGTTTTAAAAGGTTAATTCATCATAAAATAGGAGTATCCCACTCCAGGTTCAGAACTGCAAGTTAGGTGCAAACAACTGTAAAAGGATGTGTGAATGCCGGATAACCAGTCATCTCCCTGGAGCCTGCATGTGACCTGGCACAGATTCAGGAACTGCTGCCATCTCTATTCAGAGCTTTGAGCAGATTAACTTAGAGAATTCCTCCTTCAAACCCTGTTTATCGAACACTTGTTTGAATTGTGTGCAGTTCATATATTTGGCTTCCATTTAATGATAGGAAATACATGATTGTAAACATGGTAGCTTTTTATTCAAATATCTTTGACTTGATCAGGTTTGGACTTTGCAGATTTACCATTTACTCAGCAGGGTAATTAACACTGGGATTTGGGTTATTTTGATTTATTTTTAAGTTATCCTTGTGTCATTGTATCCGTACTTGTGATACAGATTTGAGTTTGTCTAGATGATTCCTTGAGATGTGGATGTTTTAAGTACATGGTACTGTTTTGGGGGTTTGTTTTTGTTCAGGTTTTTGGGGTTTTTTTGTTTGGGTGGTTGGTTTTTCCTTTAAAAAGCACATATTTAACTTTATTCTTGGTTTGCAACAGGTAATAAATGTGCATTTAACTGGTGCAGCACTGGTCAGTGTAGACTGCACACTTCATATGGGTAAAACTGGCTCTTTGTCTTGTCTGTTGCCATAGTGTTTGTGCATTACTTACATGAACATATCCCATGGTACTGTGTGCTGAGTAGTTGAAACTACTGAGCTGTGAAGAGGGAGGAAAGGCCCTCAGGCTGCTCTGGTCCCACAGACTGAACACCTATGAGCAGGTAGCACAGGAAGTGTACTTGTCTTCTGGCTTAGTTTCACCCAAAGTGAGTCCTGTTCCACACTCCTAAGGCTATTCAGTGATGCAGAGCTGAAGGTAGTGAGTAAAGATCATCAGGAGATGAGCAAAAAGGATTGCTTCAAAAGCACTTTTCTCATCCCAACGCTGCTTTAGAGAGCTCCCCACTTCCTGGTTTAGAGCAGGCTGAAAAAAACACTCACAATCCCATGGATGTGATGGGAAAGGAGAAGGGAAGACATCTGAGACTTGTCTACATGTAAACTACCTGGGTAGTGGTGCTATTTTCATTGTTCTGTGAAAGACTATTGTACCTGTTCAGAAACAGTGTAAACTGTGATACACGGGGAAGGAGTTTTAATCTTCAGAGCTCTTAAACCTTGTGCAAGCTCCAGCAGGCACCTTTGCTCTCAAGACTTCCTGCCCCTGCAGATGATTTGTTGAAGAAGTAGCAGTAATTTGTGAGGGTCTGGTCACTTCATCAAATGGAAGCTGTGTCTGTTCCAGGAACACCAGTTGCTCCACATTGTTCAGGAGCCCAGTGCTGTCAGGGGTGACTTAGTTGTTACAGTACCGTGTGTGGAAGGGGTTTAATGAAGTCTTCAACCCAGCTGCTTTTAATCTGAGCAGTCTAAAGACTGGAAAAGCACAGTTTTTTAATATGCATATGCTTCTTGAAGAAGGGAAGGAAAGCTAACACCCGTAGACTTTTTTTTTTAAAAGGTTAAACTTTTTTTTTCCTAACACATTCTTCAAATTTATGTGCTCATGCAGTTTATGAACCAGATTTTTCTTAGAAAAGGAGGAAGCCACTTAAATTACACACAAGAGAAGTACAAAGGAGTTCACAAATGGTTCTGATTTCAGCTTTGTGGTATATATTCTGTGCCTGATGCCAGCCACAGCTGTGGGGTTTTATCTGCCACCTTGCAATATACCATATTTCTAACAAGCATTTTAGTTCTTAGAAATAGGGGATTACATCACTCTCCTGCCATTCACACGCTCCATTGCTAGGCAACAGTTAATGTAATTCCATTGTTCAGTGACACTACTTTGAAGCTTTGCTTTGTGTACAGAAAGTGTGTGTCTGCATTTTACCCTGTTGTACCTAATATGGCAGGATTTGTACAGCTGGATTAGCATTTCAGCATCTTTTGTGCAAAGGGGCGATTTTGTAACAGCTTGTTCACTCGTGTCTGGAGAAGATGTCTTGCTGTTGGTCTTTGTTACTGAATTTTCAGTTTCACTCCCCTTGTATCTACATAGCACCTTTTATTGGATGAACCTGAGCCTCCTGGATGCTTTTAAGACTCCTGCAGAGTACACAATTACCTCTGCAGAAAGAGAGGCAGAGAGGTGAAATGTATTGCTCAAATTGATGCAAAACTGATGATGCTCTTGAGCTGGCTCCTAATATCTTTTTCTTTCACATAGTGTTTCTATAACAAAGTGCTGCAGGGAATATTCCATACGTAAAGTCATATTGTGGTAGTGGTTATGCAGCATTGTTTTCTAGGAAGGAGTTGCAGTAATATTGCTGTACTTGTGCTCTGTGGTGGCAAAGAGGCCTGACATACCAGGTACCTTATGGCTGGTCTGGTTCTGTGCCACATTGAACAGACTTCCTGGGGAGCATTGGGAAGACTGGACAAAGACTTGACCACCCTGGTCTGAATTCATCATTGACCCTGCTAGGAGCAGGAAATTGGACTAAATGATCTCCTGAGGTCCCTCCTGGACTGAATTTTTAATTCATTCTTTGATTCTACACTAACATGATCCAGCCTTGTAGTATTACAGCTACTGGAACAAGGTGTAGGTGTGTCTGTCTGCCCTCCTCTCACGGAGCAGGGCTGGGGTAGTTACAAGGCCACTGAATGGGAAAGGTGGCTGGAGGAGCTTGCAGTGTTCCCCCTCAGATCAGAACTCAAGTGTGTAACACTCCAGTTGAGTGAACTCTTGGATCCAGGTACGGGTTGGATTGAAATGGGGATATTGCCCTTTACAGAAAAGTGAAATTCCCCTGATCAGAGCTCAGTCCTTGCATCTTCTGAGTGGATTGTTTTAGCTTAGGCTTGTATTGGGACACTAGAAAAGCGTGTCATGAAATAGTTAAATTATATTGTCCATCATTTCAGATCAATGTTTCATTCTGCAGCATGAGGACAGTTACAAAAGACATTTGTAAATCAAAAATTGATAAGGCCCTTTTATTTTGAAATAAATGCATGTTCATTTGCTCCTCAAGCAACAGTTGTCTGTCCTTCACTAGGTTGGCTCAGTTTAAAGTTAATGAAGGTATTGATGTGTTGGGATCCTTGTGACTGTAAGGGAGGTGAGGTCAGAGCACATTGATGCAAGAGCTTTGTCTCAGTGTTTTAAATCTGTATAGTTGCAGATCCATCCTACAGGACTTGCAGTAACTTAAAGTTGATTTTTTTTGTTTAATAAGGACCTTTTGTACAACAATCCTTCTGAGAACATCTGTTTTACAAGCTTGTGGTACATGTTTCTAGGTATTTGGTTCTGTCTTAATAACTGATGTTTTATATTTGTTCCTGCCTGCTTTGTTGATTAGAATCAGGTTTTCCAGTGCTGTGAACACTTCAGAAATGCTGTTTCTAGCAGTTCATCTTTCCCTAGCAGAGGTTAAAGTTTCCAATGTGTATATCTGTTCTGTTCTAACAGCAGACCATAGATAGTAGTGGGCAGAATTTCTGAGGAAGACCATTTGGTGTTGTTTGATCAAACAGTTGTTCCCTGTTTGAAGGGGGTTTGGTGTTGAAGGACTGATGTGTTCTGTGTCTGTTGCAGGCAGCAGCAGGCATCCTGTGCTACGTGGGAGCCTATGTGTTCATCACATATGATGACTATGATCATTTCTTTGAAGATGTCTATACACTAATCCCAGCAGTTATTATCATAGCTGTGGGAACACTGCTTTTTATTATTGGACTCATTGGGTGCTGTGCTACAATTAGAGAAAGTCGCTGCGGGCTTGCTACGGTAAGTTGCAGAGTTCTTATATTGTGTTTACCTGATGTATATTTGGCTACCTTCCCTTTTTAACAAACTTCTAAAATATTATTTAAAGTTTTTTCTAATCTTATTTTATGGCCTTAAATGTTTTCCCCTTATATTTTGTTCGGAACATCTTGTTTCAATTTTCTGTTCCGAATAAAGGTGTTAAGTTAGGCAGTTCTAGCAGCAGAAGGCTTCTCAGTTTTACCTTTTTTAGAACTGTGGTAATGTCATTAAAAAATGTAAAACCATATGACTAAGTCACAACAGTTTTTAAATATCACTTTTATCTGTTGTAGTTGAAAAGCTGAAATTGGAGAGAGAGAGAAAGATGATCCAGGAGCCCTCTTGTTTTAAGTGTCTGGTATCAAGGTTAACTGAGGGTTGTCACAGAGCCTGATTGTTTTCTTTATGGCTTAATTTGGACACTTTCTTTGCAGTATTTTATGTATTTTATTCCCAAGCATTTTAACTGTAATTTCAGCTTGAAAACTAGTTAGGAAGATAGGCCAGTATTTAAACTGTCCCCACAGAGTTTTTGGGGAGTTCCTTTGTTGAGTTCTCTGTAGACTTCTTTAACACTTTATTTTACACTTGTTCTTAAATATAGCAAGACAAGTGCATAGCTTGCTGTCTTTGCCAGTTGTTACAGAGCTTAATCTGAAGAAACATTCCCTTAGTCCATCTACCACTCTTAGTAACAGCCTGGGTAGCTCCTTTGTGACATTCCTGTTTATCTAATAAAGAAGATTGAAGGAAACACTTGATTAAAGCACTCCAGTATGGTATTTTCAGTACTAATGACAGCACTTGCCCAACTGGGCAACTTCTTATAACTTGGTGAAGTTATGAACACTAAAGCTTCTTGAACAAATTCTGGACTCATTTGGTCAACTTTAATGCCTGGTTTAAATTATCTGTTTAGCCAAAACCTCACCTGAAAAATTACTTTAAATAGAGAAATCTATATGGAGACTTTAGAAAGTAAATGAATAAAACTATTTGCTCAAACACTCCTGATTGTCTTTTACAGTTTGTGATCATCTTGCTCTTGGTTTTTATCACTGAAGTTGTGGTGGTGGTTCTTGGATACATTTACAGAGCAAAGGTAATAACTTCTCAGTTTCAGTAAATGTTTTGTTGTGAGGTGTGACCAAAACACAGAGTGCAGTCTTTATACTGTGTTTGATTCTGTAGAACTGTTAATGGGTATTTGTTAGGGCAATGAAATCAAACCTCTAAATGGGTTAATATGTGATATCAATATCTTAAAATTTGTAGGCAAGAAGTAGCTGGAAGAAATCATTAAGAGTTGAACAGTAGGGGGGGAAATAATTGATACCTTTACATTTTTCAGATGGTCTTCTAATGTATTTATGCTTTCACTTTGTGAATGATTTGGCTAAACAATATTTGAACATAGGGCATATTGTTTTAATATGCAATAACTTAATATTGTCATGTGTTTTGGTGTGCAAACTAACACTACATAATAATGAAATAGATTGAATGTGTTAATGTGTACTTTCTAGCTTTATACAGGTTATGGACAGAGGTTACAGCTAAATAAATTGTGACTTCTCTCACTGTTTGTTTAATGGAATTAAAAAAATAAAATTAAATGTTTCTACCAGCATAATATATGGCAGAAATATACTACATGGTATTAGAGACACCACAGTGTAGCTTGAGGAAATTTCTGAATTGCACAGTTTACTGGCTTTTGATGTGTCTTTATCTTAAATTTTTTTTTAAATTCCCCGAGAAATCATTTTAACTGTGACATACAGCATGTGAGCAGTGCAGGACACTCAGTGCTATCTTAATAGCAAGCTGAACTACAGTACCATTTACCTTTCTTTGGCCTTTCATGTCCATATAAACAGCACAGGCCTTACTTGTTCAGCCTTCTCCTTGCTTTCTCCTGCTGTCCTGGGAGAAATGGTGAGGCAGAAATTAAGGAAAAGTCTGGTGGTTTTGCTTGGCTTACAGGGGAGGCTGCCTTGAGAGAGCAGCCAACAACACGACCTTGAAGTGCAGACTGTAAATATGCTGCATAACAGGATAAGTTGTTTCAACAGGAAGTGCTCTGTTGGCAGTGCTTAAATTCAGAATGTTTTTTTCTCACAGTCTTCATTTGATTTCTGGTATCTTGGCAGTGAACTGAGATGATCTTTTGGGATTCTGAAGTTTGTAGTGGAAGTAGTCCTTCGAAGCAACTGAGGAAAGCACTGCAGTTCCAGGGGAATGGGAAACATGTTGATTTGAATGGTTTCCTTCTGTGTCAGTCCTTAGAGGCAATGCTGTATTCCAGTGGAGCTGGGCAGGAATTACCCTGGAGCTGCTCAGGACTCAGCTGTGCTCATCTTGTTCTCCTCTGTGCTCCCATCTCAGTGACTTGCTCTTTTTCAGTGAGCAGCATTCACAGCAGATAAAAGCAGAGGCATGGATCTCCCTTGCCCAGCCCATCTGAAATTACACACTTGGAACACTTGAAAATTGGATTGGTCCCAGCCCTGTATTCCTGTTTCCTCTTTTTTTGTGTCTTGCTACCATACAGTTTTCACTGCAGTAGGTAATGCAGGGCCAGAACTTGGAAGGAGAGGGAAGGTAATCTTCTCTTTGGTAGCAATGTGATCTTGTGTTAAGCTGTTTGTGGGAGTCAGTGTTTGAAAACTGAATCTTTCATCTTTTGAAAGGACAGACAGGTTTTGTGAGTAAAAATGGCAGTTTTCTAGTATCCTGCAGTACTTAGCATCTTAAACTATTGTTTCAAGTGCAGTAGGAGTGTCAGAAATAAATTTATTACCAGTGAACTGGCAGGGAAAATTTTTGCCAGGATAAATAAAGCAGCTCTGTGCTTTGCTAATTTTGTTCTCTTGTTTCTGACATGGCATGTGTACATCTGTGGGAGTTTTGTTTCAGTTTTTTTAAAGGTACCTGAATCACGTTAGAAATATGTTGTGTTAACTCTACTAACTTCCAAACGAAAGGCAAGATCCAAGTCAAAGCAGTTGTTCATGAAAACTGTGGAGCATAATGTCTCAAAGTGGCATTGTGCCCTTTTAAGTTAAGATACAATTACTGATCTTAGAATCACTTAATTTTCCGGGGTCCCTCTGTAACCCTGTGTGTGCTGATCCAGTTCAGACTCTTTCAGGCCCATGTGAAGCATGCCCAGGTCATGCTGAGATGGACTGGCCTGCTGCAGTCTGTTAGACTGGTCCTTACCTGCACAAGGAAGGCTTTTTGTAAGTGGCAGTAGGGATTAAAGTGGCTGTCCCTGTTAAGGACCTGCTGACTTTTTTCCTCTGGCTGGATTGATTTTATCTCTTCATTTTTCATAAAACCTGCCAGTTAGCTGGAGCTAGTGATTTCTGTTTGCACTGGATGGAATTTGCATGGATTTCAGGCATAATGTTGCCATAATTGAACCATAAGCCAAATGATACACAAGGAAGCACTGAAATAAATGATTTAAAAACCTATATGACAAATTGAATAGCTGTTTTGTTACGAGTCAGAGGTGTAAATCACATTAGTTAAATCATCAAAGTTGATTTTAAGCTGGTCTGAAACAAGTTGCCTGTGCAGGCTAAATTGACTTTTATGCATACCTGTCTTGATACAGATTTGCTTGTTAAGATAGGCAGCATTCTTGAGGAGGGGGTGGTGGTGGAATGCACTTTGTGCTATTGCTGCAGAAAATTCTTCCATTACAGCATTTAAGCATGTGTTGACAAGACCTTCCTACTACAGCTTGCAAATCCAAAGAATATGCAGGCTTAGTGCTCAGTCCTAAAATTACATTCCTAGCACATAATTTCTGTTGAATGTGGTAGTAAAAAATCGATTCAGAGCTAATCTTAATATTGCACAAAGGTTTGTCTACACTAAAATTTCTGTGCATTTAAATAATAGTTTACAGTGAACATATTACTTAAAAAGTTCTAGTAAGGTGGGGGTTTTTTTCCAAACTATAAAAAGCCTTTTGTAGGGACAAGAGATGGTTCTTGAGTGGCATCCATTTCTAACACATGTACTTGACAGCATCTTTAGCAATTTGACTCATCTGCAGTAGTTTTAAGAGCTATTCCAGTAACTGTTGCTATGTACCATGTGCTGCCTCTGGGGTTCCTCAGGAAGTGTGGGGGCACTGGGACTGAACAGAGAGCTTGGTCCCTGTAGGGTCAGCCAAAAGGCATCATCTTTGAGAATTTACCTGTGCTTCAGCCAAAATGGGAAGAGCAGGTGGTATGACTTACAACCTTGTCATCCCAATATCCTTGTTGGTCCCAAGGGGAATGTGTTAGCCCGGATGGTTATACCAGTTTTGGTTTGGAACTTTGAAAGAAGAGTAGAAAGATGAGTGCATGCTCTGCTCTTAGGGAGAGCCCTTAACTTCATGGGATGTCTGCCACAGTGTCATAGGAAAAGCGTGTTCCTTTCTGAGAGACATTGCAAAGCTACTTTGCCTAAAATCTTATGGAAGGTACCTGCTTGGATTTTATTTCTCCCTTAGCTGTAAGATAGGAGCATCTTTGCAAAAGTCAAGTTAGACTTCTAGGAAGCTGTACCACCACAGGATGCTGATTGCAGATGATGGGGAGTTACCTTGGTTTCCTGAAATGCTGTAATGGGAAGTGAAATAACTTTGCATAACCTGTACTGCTTCCATGGGTGAGCTAATGCAGATGCTTTCCTGCCACTTGCCAGGTGGAGGATGAAGTGGATCACAGCATTCGGAAAGTGTACAATGGATACAATGGGACAAACCCTGACGCAGCCAGTCGGGCCATTGACTATGTACAGAGGCAGGTGAGCTGACCAGTCCTTTCTGTCCCTAGAACACAGATGCTCTATTGCTCTGCTACTTGTGTACGTGGTCTTCCTCCATTCTGACATATCTAGGAAATAGATGAATGGACAATAAAGAGATTAACTTGGTTAAAATTAATATAATTATTGCATTGTTGATGGGGAGATAGATTTTTGTGTAATTAGTTATCTGTCAGTCTGTGTTTGGATTCAAATATTTAGTACTTAAGTATTTTTCAGCAGTGGAATATAATCTTAATATACTTATCCTCTTGCTATTGCTATTGGAATTGCTGTCATGTTGTCTCTTTACCTGTCTGATTTTTCCAGCTGCGCTGCTGTGGGATCCATAACTACTCAGACTGGGAGAATACTGTCTGGTTCAAACAAACTAAAAATAACAGTGTGCCGCTCAGCTGTTGCAAAGCAGCCCTCAGCAATTGCACTGGCAGCTTGACCCACCCAATGGACCTTTATTCAGAGGTGAGGCAGCCAAAGCATGAACCTACACAGCCACAGAGCCACGTGCATTCTCTGACAATCATTTACTTTTCTTTTTGGGAACATCAAATCTTGGGTGTATTTGCTTCAACAGAAAATAGATGTGGTTTCTCCTTTTTTTCATTTATGATGCATTAATTTTTTTTTTTAGTGTTTGGATTATCTTTTTGCCCTGTTTGATGCTTTTGGGGTTTTTGGTGTGTGTCTAAATATGATTGACAGATTGATAAATAAGAAGCCTGCTTGTTTCAGGGGTGTGAGGCTCTGGTTGTAAAGAAGCTTCAAGAGATCATGATGTATGTCATCTGGGCAGCACTAGCATTTGCTGCTATTCAGGTAAGAGAATGTTCCTGATTTGTTAACTTCTTTCACATTAAATTCTAAACTGCTCTACAGGTGTGTACTTAGAGGTATCACATTTTAACACAGAACTTCCCAGCCCATGCATGGTCTCAAAACTGCTGCTATGTGGATGTGTGTTCTGTTAAGAGTTGAAAAGAGCTGAACAGTCAGTGTTACATATAGTAATCTACTATAACGTAAATGGCAAACTATTTCTTGAAAACTAATTATCTGGATATTTAAGTATCATGAATGTCCTCTGATGGCATTTAACACTCGAAGAATTTGCATAGTATTTGGATTTCAGCTTTTAAACCAGGTAGCTCATACTTCATGTCATTTTAGAGGTACATCAGCTTAACTGTTCTTCATGGCATACAGATAATGTCAGGACCAGCCAGGAAATACCCAAGGATTTGATAGTGTGCTCTGTTCTTGTGCAACTGAGCTTTGCATTGTGTCTCAAAGAGTTTCTTGGTTTCTGGACCTAAGCAAAGAGGTTCTAAACTGAAGACCTTTATTACAGTTACCCTGGTCAATAAAAAAGTAACCGGGGAAATAGATTAATGTATATATTAGTATTTATTAAATTTAAAAGAAAATGAACTAGGACTGTTTTTTAAACACATTTGTTGGAATTTTAAATGCTCATCAGTCTGGCAGACTTAGCACACTAGTGACATTTATTTTCAGACTGTGCCAGTGTTATGGTCTGTTAGCAATGTTGTACATACACTGAATCCCAGGAAACTTGAGAGCTAATTTCAAAGTTACTTTTGCACCCCTAATAGTATTTGAATTTAAACAACATTATACCTGTTGAGTCTGAAAATTCAGGTACTTCTGTTTTCAAAAGCTTTTGAGCTGGACTATATGTTTGAAGGTAAACAATCTTTTGCAAACAGTCTTGTGAAAATATGGTTACACTTATATTTCAGTGCTACAAGGAAATACTCATAGGTAACAATGTTTACAGTAATGTTGAACTGTTCAGACCCAGACTACTTCAGCTGTGAAACTTCAGATTTGGTGAGATCTGTGCTCAGTCTCCTGAAGGGAAAGTATTTTTTTAATTGCCATTCTTAAAACTTTAAAGCAGTACTTGGTCTGCTTGAACAGTGAAATATATTTGTGTAGCATAAATGAATGTATTTATCACAACCATGGCTACTGTGACAGATTTTTTTAATGTAATGGTTGTTATGAGACTGAGTGAGCTGCATCCCAAGAGGAGGCATTCCTCCTAATTTTGGAGTTTGCAGGTTGATAAACAGCTCTGCCCCAAAATGCAGCACATTTTATAATCCTTGCTGGGATTGGGCCAGAATTTCTGACACATACTTGCAATGGCAGTGTGGCTGCTTGCATCCTGTTCAAACTGTTCCATTATTTATTTCCTGGAACCTGAGACATGAGTTCTGACATCCTTGTCTTTGTAATACAGAATTTAAATATGTCCTTAGCCTGGTTCTCAGCAAAATGGTCTGTGTGCTGACTGCAAGAATGGAAACTTCAGCACGTGCCCTGTAAACTTAGAGGAGCAATTACGTTTTTCTTACCTCTTGGTGAATTTTCCCACCTTTCCTGTAATTGCTGCACAGAGTCCCCATGTTTCATGTTAATCAATAAGGCTGCCCAAAGTTCTCTACCTCTCACAGCCTACAGTCAAAACACTGAGAAGAGTATTTATGCAAGGCTTGGAATTTGCAAGAAAACTTAGTCTTTTCAGCATAGAATTAATTTTTGGTATGTTCATGTTTCTGTAACCATGGGGATCCTCCAGTGTGCAGTAATTCCCTGGTCCCAGCCACGGTGACAGCACAGAACTATTCATAAATAGGAGGCAAACTGAAGGGAACAAAGATACACCTTTTGTAGTTGGTGATCATTTACAAATGGCATTTGTATATACAGCCAGTGGACTTTTTTGTACAAAATTGGTTTGTTGAAAGATTGGGCATACTGCTAGTAAGCAAATTTTAAAAAATTAATAAAAAAGCAAACTGAACAAACCTTCTGAATGTGAGAGATGTCTAAACTTCGAGAAAAGTTGTTGAAGAGGAGGATGTGTGGATCTTCCTTTAATATGGACTTCTAAAATATTTTTGTTCACAATATTAAATACAACCAAAGAGAAACAAAATCAAATGCCTTAAAAAGGGGGTTTAGAGGCGTTGACATGTTTTTTAATGACATAATAAATAATTTCTGTAGCAGAAGCTGAATTACGGGAGTTACTTCTGTGTTTACAGTGAATTCTAGGAATATGCTCAGAGGCCTAAAGGATAGAAATTGTTTAAATAGTAACTCAGAAGTGAATTGAATGAGGTTTTATTATAGTACCTGATTGTTACAGATTCTGCACAACTGTGTAAATTCAATCTTGAGTGGGTTATTGAGCAGGGTTATCTATGTGCAAGTAACTGTAAATGTGATGGAACTACTTTTATTCAGTCAGTGTACAAGGCTAGAATGAATTCTAGCAAAAGACTAAAGGAGGTGTTTCTCTGTAGCACACTCTTTCATTTTAGCCTTGTTTTGAACAGCAAAAAAGATGAAGTTTTTGTGCTTGCAGGCTATGAGCCTGCTTGAGAGTTCTGTAACCACTGGCAACTACAATAAACTCTCCATTTAGAACCTCTAACTTAAGTGGTTTGTAATTGTGAATATTCCCTCCTCGTTTAGAAGGACTGTGTCCATGAAGAGTTGTTCTCATGTAACTGTTGTTTTCTCTGACATAAATATAAGAACCCAAGCACCCTGCTCTAGTTGATGTCCCTGCTCATTGCAGGAGGGTTTGACTAGATGGCCTCTGAAGGTCTGTCCCAACCAAACCATTCCAAGATTCTGTGATATTTGGGAGTTCCTATGTGAAGAGAAACCACCTGGCTGAAGAAAGGTCCTGTTTTAATAACTTGCAGTGCCATACTCAGGTTACTCTCCATATGCTTGCTTAAACCTGAGCTGGTTTCTGCTATAGATCCCAAGCAGATAATGCACTCCAGACAGAGTATTGATCTTTACAGCTTGTTCCTTTTCAGGAAATTAAAAGCTTATACTGGAATTTCATCATACCTCTTCCTAATCACTGCTTATTTAGCTTTAGGATTTTTAAAACATTGTCTCCAGTCTTTCAGCAGACTGAAGTACTATGTTGTGTGTGCCATCACTTAGTTTTAAAACTTGTCATACATGTGATGCTTTTGCATCAGCCTGTCTTAAAGCAAGTAATTCTCTTTTTGTCCCAGTTCTGTTATTACTGGGCTTTTGTTGTATCAGTGAGGAAGATTTACACTTGATTATCTGCTCACCCAGCTCATTCTTGTTTGCTTTCTGTCCAAGGGGTTTTTTGGGGTGTATTTCTGGGGTGGTTTCATTTTTTTTGAAGAAACCATCATCTTCTGGGTGATGCTGTTTGATCCAGGGCTATGACAGAAGCCTCTTGAAATATTTGCATCTGTGAATAAACTTAATAAACTTCTATGCATATGACCAAATCAATACAATCTCTTACTTTACTAGAAGCTATTGCTAATTACTGTAGGCCACAGAACACAACACTATACCTGGTATTTTTTTAGTAGCTACAGCCTTACTCTACCTTCAATAAACATGCAACTTCTTTAAATATCATGCCCTATATCCCTGATTATTCCTGTGATTTAAGTCTTGTAAAGGGTAATCATACCCTGAATTCCTGTCAAACATGCCAGCACAGTTGATACTGTGAACTTTAACATGTCTAAAAGTGAATTACTCACACTGGATTTTAAGCTTTCTACTATGTTGTGTTAACAGAGATTGAGCATTTCAAAGAGGCTTCATAAAACTCTATTAAGCTTTGTTCTTTCTCATCAGGGCATTTAGAGGCTGATACATTGGAATTTCACTTGGATTTTTCATTCCAGATACAGTATCTAAAAATCCGTACCTTTCATAAAATTCAGAATTTCTTCCATTTGAACTACAGAGGCAGAATACAAGTGACTGACCAAAAAAGTTCTCATAAAGGTGTCCAGGATAATCTTGGAAGAAAACGGGGCTGGAGTTTGTGGCCCTTGCTCTTTGCAGCAGGAACCAAAAAACCATTTGTTGCCATTTGCCATTTCCCTTGTGGACAATCCCAGTTTTAGCAAGCATGCTGGCAGTGTCTTTGCTGAGGTTGTCTCTGTGGAAGTGCTGTCTCTGTTCTCAAGCCTGTTCTGTTTTTTCTCCGTAGCTTCTGGGCATGTTGTGTGCCTGTGTAGTTCTATGTAGGAGGAGTCGGGATCCTGCCTACGAGCTTCTCATCACTGGCGGAACCTACGCCTAGAAGAGCATTCCGAGGTGCAGTTCAATCTGACCCCACTCCTGTGGAAGGTGACTGGGCCAGCTCCACTTCCATAGCTTTTCTTGCCCCACGCTTAGTCCAAGCACACCTTTCAGAGCCGAGGGCAGCGGTACCGTGCACTGGTGACGGGCAAAACAACTCAGCTTTACACAGACCCGTATAATTACCTGTGACTTTCACTGTTTTAGCCAGCTATTCATGTATCTCAATGTTTTAGTATACTAGTAAACTTTCTAATTTCAGAGCCATTTGCGAGTTCAGTGTAATTTGGTTGCTATGAAAGTCAAAGGATGTGTGCCTACTTTGGTGGATTACCTCTAAGCATTAACTGGCTGATTCTTGCATATAGAGAGAGGATGTCTTAAACCTTCACTACATGGAACTTTTTTTGGCCAAAGTTGTACAAAGGAAGCCAGCTGTATTTAATTTGAGAAGAAAAAATATTTTAATCTTGCCCCTCACCAGTGTCACTTTTAGGAAAACAAATTATAAAAGGAAAACTCTTAAGTGAAGTCCAGTACACTTTATATATAAAAGAAATTGTAAAAAAAAAAAGGACTAACCGATTTTAGGATTATGTTACTGCAGTTTTGACCTTCAGAGATCCAGTCTTTCAAACATTAGTAGTTTAAAATACAAGCTGGCTTTTCAGGAGTATAATGTATGCACTACTGTTCTATAATGAAATATTTCATTTTTCTATGAAGAGCGGTTTTATGTGTTGAGTGAACCTGTTAGACTGTAGACCTTCAATTGGTTTGGAAACGATGTAGCCATGTAGAGTAGAAAAATAGTATGTGAAAGTGATCTCAACTGTAAATAGTAAACCTGATTAAATAAATCTCTGTATATCCTCCCTATAAACATGTGTTGTGTTCTTTTTAAGATTCCGGTGTATTTGGTCAAATGAAGTCCTGGTGTGCTAAACACACAAGCTTTAGTGTGAAAACACCGGTTTTAAGTGGCTTCACTTCATAGATTGCATTTAGGTGTTGGTGGAAGCTGTGTAATATTTGTTCATTTTATTTGAAACAATACTTGAGAAACATGGCATAACAAACTTGGTTGAACTCGATGGAAAGTTAACATCTTGTGCATACAGTTAAGGAAGAATCTGTTGCCTCTCAACAGCAGGTAATGAATAGCCTTTACTAGAACTGCTGTATGTTAATTATGTTTTAATGTGTCTTATATTATTCAGATGCTTAGTCACTGCTCTGTTTTCTGTGGCTGCAGAAGCCAGGAATGTTGAGAATTTCCAGCAGTTGCTGATGTGCTTTTTCATGCAAAGCAGACATGCTCAGCTAAACTGACGTCAACATAGTATTCTCAAATACCTAAAGAACATCTCCCAGGAGAAGATGATTCTAATATGCACAGTCTGTTTTTTAGGCCAGTATATCTTGTGGGGGATTTAAGTTTCTCAGAACTGTAACACTGCTATAGAGTTGTACTTGTGGAATTCTGTACTAACTTCTAGAGGTGGGTTTCAAATGATGTGCCCTTGGGGTTTAGATTTTCATTCTTAGTACAGTATGTGGCTTAATAACCTGAAAGGCCTGACTGTGGCATCGAATTTCCTGGGTGCAGTAGCAAGCCTGCCAAGAGAATCTACTCTCAGAAGTGTTGATGAATTTGATTATCTTCATGTTGTATTGCATATTGTAAATATGAAACTAATAAGATTTGAGAAGACCCTGGCTTGTAAAAGTCAGAAAGGGGGGGTTAAAATAGACCTGAATAAAAGCTGAGGATGCTTCAAAAAGTAGTCAGCTCTTAGTTGCTACAAAGCAGAAATAAGCTCTGCAGTCAAGAGCCTGCACAAAGGCCTTTGGAGTGAGGGTAGTTAGGGAGAGATACAGTTCTTGTTCATCTTGCTGGAAGACATGGATTTGAAATAGAGATGACTTGACAGTCTAGCACCAAGTACTCGATGTAAATCAGGGAAGTCTCTGCTTCCTCCTGAAAATGCAGAGAATTCATGCTGGACTGGGGAAACTTTTTCTGAATCTGCTAAAATATTTTACATCATTTTGGCATAAAATTCAATCTTAACAAAGCCCAACTGAACTTTTAACTGTTGTGAATTAGTTTTTTCTAGGAACCAGTGACTTTTTGCATTGCACAATTTGTCAGTAGGTCTTCAACGTGCGGATAAAGTTATGGTGGTGTGTTGTTTGGATTTTTTAAAAATACAAATCCAAACTCATCCCCCCCAAGAAAAGCCAACTGAACACAAACTTGCAAGGGTCTAATACACCACATTTTGTATGACTCACTGAAGCTGGGAACAAGTGATGTAGGTCCACCTTCCAGTACTGACCAGCCTGGTTGCTCAGTAGTGCTCTGTTTTGCAGTGGAGGCTCTGTCCAAGCCATCTGTTAATTTGACTTGCTCAGTGTCCCTGGCCTGCACTTCAGTTCTTTACCTTTCTCACTGCCCCTTTCCCTGTCCTTCCTACCTAGCTTACAGTCCTGAAACTTAAGTTTGAACACCATTCTCCTTAACACTTTGAACATGAATTCTTCGTTTCTCTGCCGACTTTAGCATCACTGATTAATGACCTTTTTTCTTCTTCAGGCATAGAATCCACATATATTCACTATTTTTAATGTCATCATTCTAGCAAAGGGAATATTACATTTCTTCCCTTCTTTGTGAAAATCTTGCATATATTTGAAGATTATTTTTTTCCATGACTGTTGAAAGAAAAAAATCATGTTTAAATTATAGCAAGTGAAATACAGTTGATTCATCAGGAAGTACTTATTTTTCCTTTACTAAAAAAAGGAATAAACTTTGGATTGCATTAGACAGTGTTGGTGTGGCTGTAATTTGGCCTTTCTAATACATTAATATCTCCCAGTGTATTTTAGGGGACATGGGGTGACTTCGTTTCATTGTAGCTCTTTTTTTGGTGATTCCTGTGTCTGATATTTTACGTTCCTGTTTGAATTTCTTCTTGGCTGTGTTGCAGCTGAAGAGGCTGAGAGGGCTCAGTGCAGACTGCACATGAAATTATTCAGTGATTGAATACCTGTATGCTGTTTGGAGCTCACAAGCAGCTAGCTTGCCTGCAGCAGGAAGTCTTACCTGATCCAGAGGGTTTTAATCCATGGGATTAGAATTACCTTAAGGGTTCTTTTTAATTGAGTTTGTTTTTCTCGCCGCTATTAGAATGACTTAAGTACATTGCAGTGCAAGTGCTGTGCTTTACTGCCCTTCAGCAGCCTAATATGAGGCTCCTGAGAATTGCAGAATCTCATTCAGACTCTAGGTCTGGTAAGGCAAGATCAGGTATGTTTGTTTTACTAAACAGGGAGGGGGGGCATGGTCTAACAAGCTCAGTTTTCTGGAGATTCTTCAGCACTCGGAGTTTCAGAGAAGATTTGAGATAAGTACTTGTGCTAACAGTGTTAGTGATAGCCTTCACAGCACAGAGCTGGTGGATCTTGTCACTGCCTTAATCTTGGGCCCGAGATAAATCCCACTGGAATGCAATGGAAGTCGCCAAACTGTCTTGGTTTTCCTGTGTGCTGCATCCTCTAACACAAGCACACACAGCACACACCCATGGGTCACAGCAGTGTTCAGCAGACTGACACCTGAGCCTTTGAATTGCTTCTTTCAGTTTTTGCTCTTCGGTGCCACCTGCACTGATTGGAGCAGCTGATCTTTCTACACATAATAAGCTTATTTCTACTCCCACAGCCTCATTCAAAACTCATCTTGCTAATCTTTTCCTTGCTGATCTCTGTGCCCTCTGATAGCTGCTCTGTTTCCTCTGGAGCTGGATGGAGTAGTTAGAAAGACACTTGGGGGGGGCAGCATCTTTTAAAACATGATGCATGCTTGGGTTATTGCTAAAAGGCAAGAGAGCCGACTGCCAGCTGTGCTACATCTGCACTGGTGCTGGGACAAAGCTGCCCCTGCCAAACTGCTCCACTTGATGTGGTGACCTATAAAGTGGCAGCAGGAGGTTGCTACAGGCCATGCCTGGCTGTGGGATGAGAAGGTGCTCAGATTCAGCCTGTTTCCCACTGTCTCACATATCATTCTCATTTCTGGACTGCTTCAGTACTGATCTCTCATGTCTTGTGATAACTGGGTATGCAATTTGTCCATCTCAGTTGTGGTGATACTGGGGACTGATTAGGAGAGGGCAAAATCAGCAGCAGGTACCAGAATTGTGTTGCTGCTGCTTTGTTGGAAGTGTGGGTATGAACTGATTTTGATAGGGCAGTGCCATAGTTTGCCTGTGCCCTACATAGCAATAGGTGTAAACTTTGCCCTTCTACCTCCCCATGAAAAGAGTCTGCAAAAAACCCACAAGGTAGACCTGGGGTAGTCCTACAACAAGTCATGTTTCCTTCTGTATACCAGGTTTAGTGCTCAAAAATAAGGCTAATTTCAGGCTGCTTGTTATTAGGTGGAGGAGGAGGTGGTGCTGGGGAAGCACAGCTGTACAGCTGCTCCTGGTTCATGTGTTGTACCCCAGACATGTTTCCCAGCCTGGCAGCTGTCTGGGGTAGCAGAGGGAAACATCAGCTACAAGAGTTTGCCCGCCTGTTTCTTTACTTTCTCACTGTGGCAGTTGCCTTCACAATAGAGGTTTTGTGCTCTCGATACATATTTAGTCCAGGCAAGTACCTCTGATTTAGCCCTTGCTGTGACTGCAGTAATCCCTGCTGGATCTGTGCCTGGTGACAGATGTTGCTTCCCTCTGTGTCTGGCCTCCAGGGCAGGAGTTCAGCTGTGTTCTGTGGGGGGTATTTACACTGCACATGAACACCAGGTACAGTTTACCCATCATCTGTAAGTAGGGCCAGGTTTTGCAGACCATGAACTTCAGCTGCATAAATGAGAGACCATTGGAGCTCAAGTCTGGGGACCTGAGACTCAGTGATCCTTCTGGAGCAAGCAAAGAAGCACTTCTGCCAACCTTCACCTTCCTGGTGTTACACACTGGACCACATGTTTTCTCTCACCTGCTTCTCTTGACCCTGAATGCTAAAGCAACCTGTCAAAGCTTTTGAGTTGAAACCTCTTCTTTCTTTGCCAGAGGGCAGCCTGCAGACTGGGTTGCTACTGGTAACTGGTGAGCCACAGCAGTGTGTGGCTGTGGAGCTGTTCCTGTTGACGCTCCAGAGAATGGACAGCTTTGCTGTCATTTGGATGTGTGGTGCTTTAGGCACAGCTCCTTTCACTAAATGGGCTCCTGCCCCATTTCACAGAATAAATGAAGCGTTTTCCAGGATAGCATCAGGCTGTGACTGAAGAGCTGGAATGCGTTTTCCTCATGCAAATAGAATGCTTAAGCAAACCACTGACAGTTGTGGGGCTTGGCAGTATCTAGGGTGCCTTGCATGCAAAAGCAGTCTGGTCTAGAAAACAGCTTTTGAACCAAGTTCTGAAATTTTTCTCCCACCTGGCCAGAGGAAGCAGCAAGATCTGGTCTTGCTTGCCATTGAATGAGTCTGCCACCACACCAGGTACACGGGGGTAGTGTTCATTCATTCTCAGCTGAGAGTAAGAGATGGATAAGTCATCTGTGGCAAAGGTGGCACTGAAGAGTCCTGTGCCAACCTCTACTAAGTACCTCGCAGGCAACTAGACAAGATTTTATTTCCCTGTACACACTGCAGAAGAACCAGGCACAGCACTTAGAGAATGCCCCATCCTTGGGAAGCGTATTTGGTGCTAGTAGCCTGGCACTCTGCAAAGTGGTTTTTGCCTTTCAGTACAATATCCACTTTAAAAGCTTAAAACCACCATTTAGCCTGACAGCTTTGTTTCCTACCCCCCCCCGTACACTAACACTGAGGGTACATTACAGACACTGAGCAAACCTAAGTTTAGAGCTTCACAGCTGATAGGTGTTGTGGTTACAGAGGTGGCACAGGACCCTGCAGAGCAGGGAGGATGCATTTCTCTAGCTGCCTTCTATCCCTCTTTGGTTTTGAATCCCCCCGTGGCTGCTGAATGGAGTGGTGACCTAGTAAACCTTTAGCTGCCACTTAGAACAAAGTCACTGTCGCTTAAGTCTCCCTTTCCTCACCCAGGGCTCAGACACAAGAAGGGCTGTGCAGCCCTTCTCTAAAGACAAAGCATTTCTCACGTCTATCAGTGCATTGAAAGCTTTCCCATTCACACTTATGTTAGCATTCTTATCCTGGGAAGGTTAAAGTTCACCAGTTTCCCAAGAAGTTCCTCCATGGGCTGTTTTCGGCTTAAAATTTCAGAACAATTCTTCTTTAGATGCAGCTGTTGAGCGTTTGTGCCCTTGCAGAGTGGAAGGGAATGCACTATACCCCCCCACCCGCTCCCTGCAATGAGTGTGAGTGTTATCTCATGTCTGCAACCCCCTGCCCAGGAGCCATCCAGTCCTATTGCAAAACAAGCCCTGTGTACACAATATAATTTGTCCTTTTGTACAAGATCTTCCATTGCAAATATTGATCTGACCAGCACCCAATGGGAGCTTGTTTAGACGGCGTCTGGGATTGAACAATCACCAAAATGGGTGTGCCAGGAGAATTTTCAGCTCCTGACAGAGTGCATTACAAGCTCCCCGTGATGAAAACTGAGGTGTGAGGTGTGACTTCTCCACTCATACCTTCACTTCACAAAGTCATTTACTTATTCAAGGGTTTAGCCTGGGCTGTTTGGACAATCCAAGTGTGTAATCCCTCACTCAGGAAATTTCATTCAAGTTTAGGCTGGAATGTCTTCAGCCCCTGCTGTGAGTCCATTTACCCTCAGGCAGAGGCTGCGGGGAAACGCCTGAATTTCAGTCAGAGTTCAAGTCAAAGCACCACTGCTGCAGCTGTAGTTCATTCAGTATTACACCCATGAACACACAGGTTACTTCTCTTTCTGTCTGCCTTGATCTGGTGGTTTAGTTGAATCCTTGTCAGGCCACCAAAGCTGGGATATGTGTGCTGGTTTGTTTTTTCAAATCTGTTCGACACTGGCTCTTTTAGATCTGGTAAGTAAAATTCCTCCTCATTTCAAAGATCCATAGATACCTTAGGATATCTGTTTCCAATCACTCGCCCCCCACAGTTGTTTTTGTACCCTCTTTATCCTCAAGGTGACATGTGGAACCCCTGGCTATAAATTGGTAGCTGTGTTCAAAGTCATGTTCTGTTCACCTGGTGGGTTCAGATGATTTTGTCCTTCCCCTTAGAAATTTCAGGGATGTCAAGTCTGATTTCTACCGATTTTGCTGGGAGGTCTCAGTGATTTCTGTTAGAGTTTTATATCTAAAAGCAAGACTTAATCTGTGCTTTCAGTCAGAATAGAACAACACAGTAACTCTGCCTTTGGGGCCAGCGTGTGGGACCAGAGCCACGCGGCACTGATAGGCTGTAACTGTGCTCTGAAGGGTGCCCCGACAGCTTTGTGCCAGATCAGGTGTCAGCTGTCCTTCAGCAGCTGGGAGAAGGACAAGTTGAGCACTGTACCATGTGTACTGGCTAATTTGATGGAAATATGATTATCCAGCCATTCTAGGAACAGATCAAATTTGCACTCTGCGGGATCCAGGAGTGCACAAATCTGGAGATAACGGTGGCTCTGAGCTTCCCTCCTCCAAAATGAGCTGGCTGCTGAAATTAGCTAATTGCTAACAAAGAACAGATAATGGCTAACAGTTTGACTAGAAGTTCTTTGCTTCCTCTGCTTTCTCTCAGTGGATGGGGCATTGTCATTTTGTTGATAACCTAGTCATAGGCAGGACACTAATTCCTGTTCCTCTTCCAAAATCTAATTTCTCCACATAAGTATCCTTCCCCCTGCAAAACCCAGTCCATCAGCCCTTGCAGCCCCTTAGCAGCCATTTACTTTCCAGAGGCCCAGTGTGACTCAGCATCACAACTTTGTCTTCTTCCTGGGGAGCAAAACCCCAGCTATTCTGTCTCCTTTACCCTCAGCTCCAGTGAGCATGCCCAACACATCACAGCTGCACTGCAGAAACACTTGTCATGGGTACTGGCATTAATTTAGGAAGCTGGTGAAGGGTGGTGACTGATCCTAATGCTGCTTTTAGTTTAGTTTTTTAACACTCTGCTTTCCTTTGAGGAAGGCTTGGCCACTTGGTTGTGCCCATAACAGCAAGGAGACATGGCTCTTCGGGTGAAGATCAAGCTAAGGGGGTCCTCCTGCTCTCCTTGCTCACTAGCTCTGAGTGTAGTTTCTCTTTGAGGACATGGGAAGTACTGTTAGCTATGTGGCTGGCAACTGCTCTTGCCTTCAGTGCCCCAGCCATGCAAGCTGGAGAACAAGAAAGCCAGGGAAAAGAGATGGTGTTGAGCAGCCAAAGCTGCTTTTCAGGCCTTCACAGTTTGTCTTGTGCTGTGCAGAGTTGTTGCTGCTCCGCACTGAAGGCCGACAGTGACTCTCCAGTGCAGCAGACTGTACAGTAGTGATGTGGAGTCTCCTGGACTCTCTACTCCTGCACAGTTAAGTCATGTTGCAGCAGTACTGCCAAGAGGCTGTGTTGTACCAGAAAGTGTGTGAGTTACCCACCAGTGTTCAGGGGAGATGTTTCTTAATGCCCAGCCAAGCTCCTGTTAGACACCACCTGATGCCTGGCTTGTAATGCATCTCCTCTTGGCATCCATGTGCTTCCACTTAAACTGTATTCAGCAATCAGGGACGTATGAGCTGCAACTGGGACAAAATTACCTCTGTGTCGTGGAGGTAATCAGCTCCAGGGGGGGAAAAAACCACATAAACCCACGACACGCTGGAAGGGAGACTCAGATCTTGAATGCACTTCTTGAAGAAGCAAGACGAAAAGGAATCCAAGGTAAGAGTTGCTACTGTTTGTGTCTTACATACATGATCTGTGACCACTCTGGCTGATGTGTGCTGGGGTTGTTCACACTATAGAGCTCGAGCCAGGGTCCTCAGGGCAGTGACAAACACTCCAAACCTTGAACAGTCACTGTGCTCCTGCTGTTGCTGACTGCTCAGCTGGGAAGGGGCTCATTTCTTCCTTTTAGTTGCCCAGTTGTCAGAAATGCTGGAAGCTGGATGGCTGTACAGACCTGTGAGCTTGGCAGGAGCCCTTTCTTTGTGGTTGAGCACTGACTCTGTTTGCTATCTTAGAGTTGAATCTCTTGGATCTCTGTTTCTCATTGATACTACTATGTTGCTACTGCCTTGTGGGCTCTTAATGCCACAAGCAGCAGCTGAAATCTGTTCTGTGCAGAGATGGGCCTCATGCTGCACTTGCCATTTACTTGTGTGGTTGTCATTGGTTAAATGTTATTTTACACAGATTTTCCTGTTCCTCTCATTAATGAACAGTAATGTGGTAAAAGAGAACAATACACGTGCCTGAGTGTGGTTTAAGGTACTGTTGGGCTGGACTGCCTGCTTCAGTCTTTGCATTGTTGTTATGGTTAAAGGAATAATAGAACAGATTGCCACTACACTTTTTTGTATCACTCTCACAACCATATTCCTCAAATCCAAAGTCCATTTAATTATCTATATTTAATGGTTAGATGATGCTTATTTCTTACAGCCCAGTCAAAATTTCCAGAGTTAACAAACTGAAGGCCTGCAGTGCCAAGTCATAAACAGCTCACTTACTTCCTTGTAGCTTCTCTTGAATTAGTTTGTCTGTCTGTACATACTAGTCACAGGCTGTAGGTCATTCACATGACAAACAAACCTTTGCCACTCTTTTGCCCTCCGTGCTGCTTGGCACCTCCTTGCCAAAAAAAGGTAATCAAAGTGAAAGTGGAGACTTACCTGAAGTGTTTGTCCGAAGAGAGCTTTAACCACAAATGTTGGAATTTAGTATAAGAATGCCTCCCACTCGAGAGGGCTCATTTCAGTTTCCCATCTTAGCTGAAAATTGAATGATAACTTCATTGTGTCGGTTTTGTTGCCCGAATTTTACCAAACTGGAGAGGAAATGTTAGTAAGGCAATATTCTTACAGCATTAACCTACAATTGTCCTTCCTGCGTTTCCTACTGGTGGGGGTGGGTGGATGACACCTATAATGTGGGTGTACTGAGAGGGTGTGGGTAGTTCTTGATGTCTCTGTTCTGTTTGTGACAAGTGCTGCCACACTGATAGGGCAAACAGAAGAATTTGGGGTGATAAGTAGTTACCAGGCCTTATCTGGACGAGGACAGGATTCATGAGAAAACATTGCTGCTGTGTTTTCGTTTCCTGAACAGTCTGGAGTCAGCATGTGGCACCCAAATGCTGTGGCACCGGGTAGATTTTGAAACACCTACAGCCTCTTGCCTTTCAACGGTATTTATTTGACAGAAGAAGAGAGAGGTAGAAAGGAAAATCGTTTCCTGACCTTAACAGGAAAAATATGGAACGACTTGATGGGACAGAAACAGCAGTCGCTGTTCCACTGTCAGTCTGTCGGTGATGTGGACCATGTGGTGCATGGAAGCAAAGATAATCTGTAATAGGATTTCAGGGTAATCAGGACTGGGCACTGCAGTGTCTTGTGTGAGGTTGTCTGGGCTCCCAGAGAGGTGAGGAATCCTTGCAAAATCCACGTGTCACACAGAATTGGAGGAGATGCATCTCAGTGGTTTACTTTTTCTGTTTAATTAAGATAATCTGCAAAATACCTACCTAAATTTATTTGTTGTTTTATTACAGTTCTCTTTTGAGCATTCAAGAAGTCAGTATATTAAATCTGCCATGTTTTAGGTGTCCTTTCCTGCTGCAGCTAAGGAGTGATGCTGCAGTTGTCTGGCAGCCCCCACTGGCAGTGCCCTGGCCAAGCTGAAGGTTACTGTGCACCTTCTATCACTGCTCAATTCAGCCAAACCTGTCATTACCTCAGCCTGGGCAAGCACTGCTGTTCTGACACTGCTGCCTGAATTGCCATTCCAGCTCCTCCTGTGCCTTCCAGCCTCTGCTACTGCCAGGTTCTGGGAGCCCTTCAGCACTGATGTGGATGTGCTGCATAATAACTTTGGGAAGTGAGGGAAGGACAAGTGCAAAGGACTGTAGGGAGCTAAAGAAAGGGCCTGCAGCAACTGCTATTCCATTCTTGAAGGAAGAATTAGAATAAGGTACTGCAAGTGCCTCTGACCTTCACTGTGCTTCATTTAAGGAATAATTGCATTGACCATTACAGCTTTTTTCTTTTGTCTAAATTTCTCTTTGTCTTTCCTCCTGTGTCTTAGCTAACAGTTCCTCCCTGCTCCATGCCTTTTGGGTAGCAATTTGATTAATTTGCATTGTCTTGGTTCAGTTTTAATACCTGAAAGCTTGGCAAAGAGGGTCATTCTGCCCCCAGAAACAGTTCACTCTGATTCAGATTAAATCACCGACTTTTATTTTTTTTTTAAAAGGGAAGAGTGGCAGAAACCATCCATCAATCCCTTGGTAAGCACAGTGACATTCTTAAATACTGAACTAGAAAGACTGATAGAGCTGAAATCTGTGAAATACAGTGAACCTGCACAGTGTGACTTCTGGGAAGAGGGATTGTTGAAGAACAAAGTGCCTGGAAAGGAGCCAGGATGTGACTGTGGCAGCAATCCCAGAGGTGCAGAGGCTGTAGGCAGCAGTAGGAGACAAAGAAGCCTGTGAGCAGGAGAGGAGAGGCTGAGCCAGGTGGAAGGGAGGGTGCCCTGGTGACACTGGGCTGCAGATTGTGTGACTGGCAATCCTCTGCTGCTCAGAGGGGGATCAGGGCAGTGCAGCCCTGCTGGAGGCTTGGCTTATCTCCTGTTTGTGTTGTTGGGTTTTTAAACTTGAAAATCCCAGAGAGGTGTTAGGGAAACTTTCAACCAAGGCCTTGGGCTTATCATCTGTCCAGAATCCAATGCAAAGCAGAGCCATGGGTAGTGTGGATTTCATTGTATTAGGGGATGGTCGTGGTGGGGAGTGCCTGAACTTTCCTTGCTACAGATGTGTCTCTGTCCTTCAGGTGCTCCTCTCTAGCTGCACTCACTGATTTTCTTGTGTTCATCAGTGACCCTGATAAAGAAGTCAGTCCACTGTCAAAAATACCAGCATGACCTGTGCAGGGAGAGAAGGGGATCCATGGCTGCTGTGACCATGAGGGTGGCTCACAGGCTGGCTGGGGACAGTCCTCCATCCTGCAGAAACTGCACTTGCTTCTGTGACCTTTTTCCTTTAGTGCAGTGAAGGTCTGAGCAGGATTTCCCTCCCAGGTTGGCTGAACTTTACGACACTGCTGGCAGGACAGTGTGCTGAGGGTGGGAGAACCGGGCTAAGAAAAGCAAGTCCTGATCTCTCAGGGCTGAAGATGGATTTTGCAGACAGTGTAGGCCAGGAGATGCTGGAATGGGGTAGGAGCAAGGAAGAGGAGAGCACGGTCAGTTGGTTATTTCCTGACTGGTAGTTGCAGAAAACAGTATTGTGGGATGCCCTTGGTCATCCCTGAAGCAGACCTTGTGTGCAGGTTGTTTTCAGTAATGGAATATTTTTAAAGTCTGAGGGCTGGGGCTTCTTTTCATCAAAGCTTTTCAAGATAAGACCCTGGCACAAAGCCTCGCTGCCCATTCCTTTCTGCTGTCCACCAGCCATCCTCGTTTTCTTCAATGACAACCACGATGTCTCCTTCACTGATGTCCAGTTCATCCGTGCTCTGAAAGGAGACAGGGGAAAGCAATGTGGTTACCCTGAGAGCACAGGAGGGCCCAGGCATGTATGTGGTGGGACTTTTTTCATCCTGCCCTCCATCAACAGTCTGCTAGTGTCCTTCTGCTTGGAATGAGACTGAAATACCAGACAGTGAGGGATTAAGCATTTTGGCTATTTCCTTAAGATCTTCACATTTGCCCAGCCTCCGTGGTGTCTCCTCCTGTGCAACTCGACAACATCAGGGAAGGCCAGAAGGGGTTAAATACAACTGTCCTAAACCAGCTAACCATGACCTGCATAGTCTGCAGGTGTTGCTAAATAAAACAGAGCACAGCTTAATTCCCAAGGGAGATAACAGTGTCTCTGTTAATCCATGCCTTAAATAGGTCTCCCAGTTTTTTTAGCAGGGAGCAGCAGTGACCAGTGGAGGTACAGCGACTCTTCCTGATGACAGTGACTTTCATCTCTGACACAAATGCAGAGGCTGCAGGAAAGCTCTCCCTGAGCTCCCAGGCAGCTATCAGCCCCTGCTGGCCTATTTTCCATAGGAAACCACTTTGCTGCCTGCAGCGTAGTAAAATAGAAAACAGGGTAAGAGAGGCTTCCAGAGATGTTTGACGTGTCAGCTAAAACTAAATTTAATGTACCTGAGTGGGTAAGAATGGACTCAAAAGATGAGAGGTTTCAATGTACAATATACTAAAGGTAGTAACAGGCTCTTTTCTCAGCAGGGAAAATCCGTGTGTGTCATAGTTTTAAGGCAGCTCTCAGAGTAAGGATCTCACAAAGTGATCCAGGAGTCTCCTCAGGGAAACTGCCTTTAACAGTGAGGTACTTTCAGCTGTGCTTAGATGAAATTTCAGTAAATAATAAAAGAGTGTTTAAAACAAAGCAAAAAAATTATAATCTAATAAAAGGAGTTGGAATACTGCTGTACCTAAGAGACAGTGCTCCTTTTGAGCCCTTTCTCTGTTTTCATTATTTATCTGGCTCTCTATTTTGTCACCTGTCAGCATTTCTTCACTGTTGGCTATTGATGGCAAGTCCCTTGGTGTGATGCTCTCTCTGCACTGTAACATAAGACCTCCTGGATGCTGTCCCTTCTGTTAATCTAAAGCTAATAAGGGGAACCCTTAAACTGACAAGTAAAGCAGCAGGCTGGAGTCCAGGTTCTGGAGTCCATCTGAATAAGTAAATACTCACAACTGGTCCATTCACCTTTTACTAAAGGTATTCTGCCTATTTAGGACTGAAGTCAGAGTTCAATATCTCAGTAAAGGATTCAGGGTGCTCTTTGTAACAATCCTTTGACAGAGAAACCATATCCACTGTGATTCTGTAACTTGCAACATGGGAGTGTAGGAAAAGAGTGTCATTTATAGGGAATCAGTCCTCTCCAGCATGGAGAGCCAGTAGAGCAGGACAAGTCATGGCTGTAAAGTGACAATAACATCTCCTGCACAGAATTAACACTTTCAAGATGTTTGAATCAGCATAATTTTTTTTTTAAATCTGATGCTATGAAATATTTATTTTGGAGCCTTGTTTTACCTGGGCTGTGTAGTCATAAAGTACTCTGTAGTCCTGTGATGATGTGATCCCAGCTTCTTCATTTACAAAAATGGATGCATAGACTCCATCTGTTCTCTCTGCTAGGGGGGGAAAAAAATGAGGAAAAAATACCCACCACAGAAACAAAGAGTTCAGTTGCTTATAAATGCGTGGGATCATATGCAAGACTTCACAAATACAAGGGTTTCTGTTCTCTCTCTGCCTGGAGATGTACATGTATAGAAAAGCTGCTGTGAACTGTAGGTAAAGTCTTGCACAAAAACTGTCCCCCATTGATTAGATGACAATACACCCACTGAACTTTGTGGGAGGTCAGAAAGTAGCTTTAGCCTCATCCAGGTTGGGAAGAATGTTTACCCTGGTAAAACACAGTCCAAGGAGGGCAATGCTGTGATTAAAATGGTTGCTACTGGGGGCATAAAATTCTAGCAGTCCAGTGACTCACCCAGGGCTTCTCTTGTTCCCTTGAGAAAAATGGAAAATACTCTGCCAGTGGGTCACCAGACATTTTCCAGTGGTTTGTATAGTTCTCAAATAGCTATTTGTCATGGGTTTGCAGATGTTTTGTTTTATTCCAGCTTGTTGTAATCAGGGCAAACTCTGATTCCTTCTCAGCATCTGTCTGGGAGCTTCCCCTGCTGAGCACCAAACGCAGTAAGTGAGATAGTCTGGGCTTTGTTTTTGGGTGCCTAAGCAGGCAGGCCTGACAGAGGCAGTTGATTTTAAAGCTGTTGTTTGAAAACAACTTTTTATTTTCTTCCTGCTGTATGAATCACAGTTAAAATGGTTTTATTTACTATCAAACCAATAAAAATGCCGTAAGCTGTTACTTTCTATGAAGTCAAAATACCGTGTTTTAAATATCATCTGATAAATTTCTGATTGTAAGGGTTACAAGACAACAGTGTAGGTGTTAGATGAGATGGATATTTGCATTCATAAAGCATGAACCTGGTCTGTTAAAAGCTTTATGTATTCTCTGGGGCTTTTTAGAGGCAGTGTATTCCACACAAGGAGAAAACTAATATCTGAGTCAGACTGTGCTGCTCTGAATCTACAGTCCCCCCTTGCCTAGATGGAGGTTTTGAAGAGTCTATGGATTATTTGGCACTTGAAACTGGGAAATTTGTTTAATACACATCCAAGCAAAATTCATTTCCAGACTATTTTGACTCCCAACATGTGAATATCTGCTGTACAATGTCTGCCACATGTCAAAGCCTGATTTAGCAACGTGATCTAAACCAAACACATCTGGAAAACTGATTTCCTGCGGAGTCATACCAAGAGGAGGGGCTGAAGGAGTGGCAATTTCCATGTGGTTTTTGCTGCTCCCATGCAGTAGTCCAGAGAATCTGCAGAACCAAGAGAAGCCAATGACAAAATGAGTGAACAGGCCTGGGTATGAGCATTCCTTCATCTCAGCTCTCTGACTCAGCCTTTCCTCCATCTGCTTCACACTGAGTAGATGTCACCTCTTCCCATGGCCTTCTATTTTCATTTATGCTGTAGATATATTTATCTTCAGTTAGAAATATATTTTTTTAAAGTGCAGCAGAATACTGAACCATCAGCCATCACTAAACTGTGCATAAATGCAGCAGGATAGTATTTTGTTGTGGATCCAAAGACTCATAGTGTGAAACTCCAATTATTTCATAATGTTAATACCACGAGACTTGTCAGTTGTTTACAGGAGATTAACATATATTTGTGTTTAAGGAAAACTGATACAATTTAAAATACAGAGCTTGTATAACGAGCCTTTCTAAAAACTGTGAGTTTAAGTGAATTTTTATTTTAATCTATCCCTAGTTATTTCCTCTATCACAGCTGGGTACTGGAGACTAAGTAAAGTGAGAAAATGGGTTAGGATTCTCAAGCAGAGATGGAAATAGCATTGCATGCTTAAGGCACATTTAAACAGTATAATTTTTTCAGCTAGTGAACACTCGATGTGTCTGGAAAATGGATATCCTAACTCCACAGTTCCTGAAAAACTCAGACTGAGTCTCTCTAGGCTCCTTGCCCATGCAGAGCACAGTTGTGTTCTAAATGGCAATACAATTGTCCTATGTAAGTGCATAGGATGCAGCATTGAATTCATTATTATAGAAGATATGGTTTTCAGCAGAAAAACAAAGTATTGTGTGTGGTCCTGATTAGCTCCCTGACAAGCCTGCACCAAATGGGAGATCACAGCCTGCTTCCTGTCTTTGCCATGTCATAGGGCTTGTCACGACATAAATCTCTTGTGCTTTAACTATGATGCGACTCCCACTATGAATTAGCCTTTTCAGTAAAAAATATTTAAACCAATAGATCTACCATGCTGGTGTAGCTACATCCACATTCCAACATTTACCAACAGAAATGGATCAGGGAAAAAAAAAAACAAAACCTCCCTAATCATCCCAGTTATTATTTTTTCCCTTTGGTCGAGATACAGAGAGCAGCTCTTTGTTCCGCTCAGCTGAGCAGTGCAGGAATCCAGGAGGGAATGCCTCAAAGGACAGCTCTCCCCAGCCTTTGCCCCTGGCCAGATTCACCTTTGCCTCCCTTGAACAAGGTGGTTTTGTTGCTATGTGCCCTGACTCACTGGGAGAGAGGAAACCAGTGACTGCTCTCACCCCTGGCCGACTAATTGTGTGATGAACTCATCCTGTGTCACTCTTCCCACCAGGCCATGGCAAAACTACTCTGACTCCGGTTTTAACAGATTTACTTCTTCTGTCAAGTTACACTTATTGATACGTAGCTGCCTCTTGCTACAGTGAAGGAAGTAATGACTTTCCAGGTGCTGTTTTCTGTCTTCATACCTTGCTGTTCACACTGAGAAATACCCGTGCTGGGAACTGAAGGTTGCCACTCACCTCTTCATCATCCCGCAGGACTGGGTGGGGCTGCTGTTGCGTCTGTTGGGCTCTCTGGTGTAGTAGTTCTCATACCCTATGGCATCTGCAACAGGGCAAGAAAAATGAGATGTTCAAACAGGCACAACTGTTTTCTCCCTGCCACAATGCAACCTGGGGCTGCTGGAGCAAACAGCAATCCAGTTTGCAAACCTCTCTGCCCACACCTGGAATGTGGCTGGAGCAGCTCAGGGGCACCTGGGGTCTTGACAAAAGCCATTCCAGTGACTGTGAGCAGCCGTGTCCTTGCTTGGTTTGACCCGAGCTGAGCACAGTGGAGGTCCTGCAGCACCAATTTAAGAGCTGTGGCCAACCCAAATTAAAACAGCCTTTCCTCCTTGGCTGTTTCTTTTGTTGAGTTAAAGCTCAGGATTTAAGGGAGCAGAGCGTGGCCATTGTGAGCCTCGGACTGTGTTCGTGATAGAATTGGCTGCAACGTTTTGTTTCTTTTTTTCCCAGTGTATGGAGTCAGGCATTTTTGTCAGAGCTGGGGAAGATTTCGGAATGTTCCTGCCAGCAGCATTAATGAGCAATTTCCTGCTCTGTGCCTGTGCTTGTGCTTGTTCCCCTACCTATCTCCCCCAGCCTCCTCCTGAGAGCTGATTTGCTGTTTACCCAGAGATATTTGGGTTTTGTTCTCTCAAACACAGTTATGTTACATTTCCTTCACTCTCCCCTATGGTGTCCTTAAGGGTGAAATTGAGACCATTTCCAACTCTAACTTTACAGATGGATTTATTTATTTTTCATCTCGGAGCTCGCAGTGTAGTTGCCTGCAGCTGGTGGCCACACACTCCGCCTGCCTGCTGGGGGTTAGAGCTGAACAAACATGAGTGAAGTCTGGGATACTGTGTTATCTCAGACCTGATAGCAGCAAGTTAACAAAGACATTGGTCTTGGGCTAAAGGTTGTGTTGACATTCTTGCACTGGGTCAGCCAAGATAATAAGCAGGGCAGGCACATACAGCTAATGAGTGTGAAGAATCCCTACAAATCAGACTCACAGTAATTAAGGAGTTTTCTGACTAATTTAAGGGTCTCCCATTGCCCTTCTAGATTGTTACCATGGTGCAATTTCCAGTCTATAGGGCATTGTAAGATTAGGTAGAAGAAGGGAATGAGCAATAGCATCCAAGGATTGGTCAGGATGAAGCTCTTCAGCCACCCAACACAAAACAACACATGGGTTTCCTCCTGCATTTTGCAAATAATAACACAGATCGACAGCTCACCATGTGCTACTGTGCAAACTCAATAGCCAGAGCTGGGGAGATACCAGGATACTGCTTCCAGAACATGTCACCTTCTCCAAGGTGGCAAAATAAAAACAACAAAAAAGAGCAGATCAGGTTTTTCTTTCCTTTTCATAAAGCTCTCAAGGGTTTTCCCCACCTATTTCTCATTTGAAATGACTTCTGACATAGCCAAGAACTGTTTGCAGAAAATTGCCTGGGTGACTGGAGAATGAGGAATCTCACATAGGAAAAAAAAACCAAAAACAACTAGCTAAGAATTACTAATTTCTTGGTATACAGAAGTTGTTTCACACTCTTGCAAGACACAGCTCTCCCTTCTGCCACTGAAAATGTAATTTTCCCTGGGTAAATGCTCCTATATTGGTGAATTTAAATCTTGTGTGTGAAGAAGAATAAACTATAGTAGCAAAATACAGTGCAACAGTATCAATGTTTTAGTTTAAAAAAATTCCCCAAGTCTCAATTTTTAATTATCATAAGAGTAGTGTCAGAAAGGCTGAGTGAGAAACAGGCCTCAGGCAGCTCAGTGCTGAGTTAGTGGCAGCATTCAGCCCTGCCGTGGAGGGTCCTGGGGTGTGGTTGCTCTGCAATGAAATCAGAGGGGTGTAAGCTGTTCTTGTATGACATAATTACCCCTCGGAATGGGCCTTCACAGTGCTGATGTTTGTACCTGTGCAACTCCTCGCACGGAAGGGTTTTATCAGCATAAAAGGTTTTTGGGCCAGTGTAGCTTATTGGCCACTCTGGCTGGCAGGAACTAACCCCTGTGGGCAGTGCTGAGGGCTCCTGAGGGGAGTTTGCTGCAGCAGAGGGGTGTTAGAGCAGGCACTGGAACTCAAACAGTATCTGTGCACAGATCTGACAAAAATGGAACAGGAGATCTTTCCAACTAGATGGAAGTCATCAACTAAGGAAGAGATGAAATGGGGATTTTTCTCTCCTTTTACAACTGCTGAGTCTTTGTTTACTGCAGCAGCTGCACAGGAGTGGAGCAGTTTGTAACTATCTTGTATTTCTTTTTGAAGTACATGGGTGTGGTGTGTGTTTGGCCGTGTGAAACACTAGATAGGCTCCTTTCCCGGGGTGTGTTTGGAGAACTCCTACCCTGGAGCAGCGTGTTTTCACTTTACACTTGCGATTGCCTCTTTCTGGGCCAGTCTGCATCCAGCCCAGAGGTTTTGATCATTGAAGTCAAGGAAAAGGCTGCTCTGGTTTGAATGGCAGAGTCTGTGAACCTTAGAGCAGTTCTCTACAGCACTTCTGTGTGCTGGGGCAAAGCCAAGTCCATTCCCCCAGCCAGAGTCTGGGCTTATTCAAACAACTTCCTGAGAGGACAAAAGTTGTTATTTCCCATTGGACACTTGGAACAGACGAGAAAGTTGGGTCTTCTCTGTGCTGCAAATGAGGAGGTGACACCTCTGTCAAGGGGACACCGGGGTGCAGTTACATTATAAGTTGTCTCTGACTTGTCACCGCTGCAGGAGACTGAAGTTGCCATCTCTGCAAAGCAATTTGCCACCTCCTTAGAGGTGTCAGTTCAGCTGTACTGTGAAATGAGCCTGGTTGCAGAGCCAAAATGACTTTTTTTTTTTTCTTCTTTGGAGGGTTATTTTTAACCTGGATCATTCCAACATCCCACTTAGTGCAGCACAGGCAGCAACGGTAGCACAGAGAGGGGGAAGTGAGCCCGGCAAGTGGGAACAAAGAGCCGGAGCAGAAACTCCTCCAGCTGGCTTCACCTCCACAGGATGTGCACTGCACAGCTCCAGCCTCAGCCTATCTGGCAAGAGCAATAGGAATAATTACCTGGAGGTTGTGTTCCTGTCATTTTTGTCTTAATGAAGTAGTCTATGTCCGACTCTACAACACAGTTCTCCAGGCTGACCCGAACCTCTTCATACAGCTACAAAACAGAACCCAAGATTCTAATTTAACTTTTAACATTTCACATTGAATTAACAATTAATGCTCTTCTAACAATTTTCCCCTTAAGAGGCACTTTATATTCGGTACATGTCTGACCTGGATGATCTTCGGCCTGCCCCCTATACAAATATTCTTGTAAACACACTTGTTTATTTGTGGTCTGGATATTCTTTTAAGAGAGGACAAAACTCCAGAGCTTTTCAGTGCAATAAAGAAATTAATAGCAGGAAACAACCATTCAAAGTCATATCTAGTGTATTCTTTATCTTCCAGTCTTGAGACCATGACTGGAGGCCTTTTTGAAAGCCGTGTCAGAGCCCAAACATACTCGATGGTTGAGGTTCAACCAGGCCAAGGGCCGGGTCCTGCACTTTGGCCACAACCACCCCTGGCAGCCCCACGGGCTGGGACAGAGGGGCTGGAAAGCAGCCAGGCAGGAAGGGACCTGGGAGTGTGGGTTGACAGGAAGCTGAACAGGAGCCAGAGTGTGCCCAGGTGGCCAAGAGGGCCAATGGATCCTGACCTGGCTGAGGAAGAGTGTGGCAGCAGGAGCAGGGAAGTGATTCTTCCCCTGGACTCAGCACTGGTGAGGCCACACCTCGAGTGCTGTGTCCAGTTCTGGGCCCCTCAGCTCAGGAAGGACATTGAGGGGCTGGAGCAGGTCCAGAGAAGAGCAACAAGGCTGGGGAAGGGACTGGAGCACAAGTGCTGTGAGGAGAGGTTCAGGTAGCTGGGGCTGTTGAGCCTGGAGAAGAGGAGGCTCAGGGGAGACCTCATCACTCTCTACAACTCCCTGACAGGAGGTTGTAGCCAGATAGGGCTTGGTCTCTTCTCCCAGGAACCAGCAGTAGGACAAGAGGGCATGGTCTTAAGCTCTGCCAGGGGAGGTTTAGGTTGGATATTAGGAAGAAATTCTTTACAGAGAGTGATCAGACACTGGAATGGGCTGCTCAGGGAGGGGGTGGATTCACCATCCCTGGAGGTTTCTAGGATGAGACTGGATGTGGCATCAGTGCCATGGTCTGGGAACCATGGCAGGGTTGGATCAAGAGTTGGACTTGATAATCTCAGAGGTCTTTTCCAACCTGGTTGATTCTATGATTCTGTGATTCTATGCCAGAGTGTCCTGGTAGCTGAGAGGGAGACATGTAGGTGTCATGGGACTGTCATGTCAGACTGTTTAAGGGCAGACATCTGTCTGGTTTATATCTAGGGAGAACAAGCTGCATTGAAAATGTTCCCCAGGAGACAGCACGTGCAGAGAAGGGCAAGCCAGTGCTGTTGTTGGAGCCCTCTGGCTCCTCCTCTTCCTCCTGTGCCCGTGGCTCTCCTGGGCAGTGCCCGCAGTGGCCGTACCTGGTCGTCCTTGACGCACTGCAGGGAGAGCTGGTTGCAGTGCACCCACAGCGAGTTGCGCAGGATGGTGATGCGGTCGCACTCCTGGAGCTGGAACACCTGCAGCCAAGGAGGAGACGTGACATAGTGACACAGCCTCGTGGCACTCAGTGACCTGCACTGCAGGCTGTGGCAATGCTGGGGCTGCAAACCATTCTGAAGGCTCCTTTCTCAGCTACTGGAGAAACTGCATCTGCTCGTTCAGGCTCAAGAATTTGTATTAATTGATTGCACCAAAGTAAAGTTATGTTTTATAGACAAAAACAAAGCAGGGGAGAGGAATCCAGGTCTGGATTTGACTGCTGCCTCTACTGCAAGGATTTCAGAGTCAGGGTGCTGTCTGCCTATCACACTGAAATCTTGATGTTTAACAGACCAGTAGAGTAGTGGCATGAAAGGGCTGTATTTATGTTAGAGGTAGAGCCACCTGTGCCATCGAAAATATCTTTCTAGACTTTTCTCTTTTGAAACTATTTGAGGCTCTCTGGAGTTGCCTCTATGAATTTCTAATGTTACTTTTGTCGTAAAAGGAAGGCATTTTTCTTTCTTCAGAGTTTATTCCCTTCCTGCATCCGTCTAATTTTCTCATGTTGTTGCACCTCTTGGGAAGAATGAAGGGAGAAGAGAGAAGTGTGAACTGAGCTGGGGGAAGAGGTAGATAAACGCTTTCTTTAAAAACTTTAAAAAACAACAAAAAAACCCCCTCCCACCCTGATCCCTAAGCTTTTCTGTTAAAAGTAGAACATCAGTTTTTGATTTTCTAGGAGGTGTGAAAAGCTCAGATGCTTCCAGCCATCTGTTTCCATCTCCATTTGCTAGTAATTATGTCCAGAACACCACAAACATACACGATATTCAGCAGAACACTCAGTTGGGTACACTGCCTGCCATCTAATAACTCACCAACCAAAAAAGAATCTGTTGAGGGAGTAAGCTGGTGTGGGGACCAGTTTCTGAGAGCAAAAGCTTTTTAAAGAGAGCCTGCAGGGTGGAGAATGAGTATTTCAATATCCCTTGTGAACAGAAAGCCTGTGGCTGCAGCCCAACCCTTCAGGGCTGCGGAAACAGCACCAGAGCCAGCCGGGAATTTTCCAGGTAAATAGTGTCCTGTTGGGAAGTGCAGCTGATCAAAGAGGGAACTGTGGTGACTCTGAGCTTGTCAAGGCCTTGTCAACACCCAGCAAAGTCCAACTGGGTGGTGTTTGACACATCCAAAAACAGTATCATTTTTTCTCTCGACAAACACCTTTAAAAGAAGGCATTAAAGATGCCCTTCCTTTACCAATGGTTGTTTGGATTGAGCAGTGGGCAGGCCACAAGCTCTGTGGGCACATCAGGATTTAGCCATGTGAGACAAAAGAGACTGTGAGGTTTTGGAATGCTTTGCTTGTTGGCTTTTTAAGAAGGAGAAAATATTCATCTTGGGAAAGCTAAGGCTTGGCATAATTTCTGTGGAAATCTGTGTGCCAATTGTGGACTTTTCAGTCCTCCTAGATAGGGAATATTTAAGAGGAAGCAGAGAACTGGAAAGCTATATCCTGGCATTTTATTTTATGTGGAAATAAAGCCTGAAGCAAGTAAACACAGCTAAATCAGATTTTAGCAGATGGGCAAAGGTACTTGAAGGATTACTGTGACCAAATTTGGATGCCAACCAGTTCCTGGAAATTGTTGTGCAAAACTTACTAGCCAAGTACAAATCTCCTGTCCATCCTTGGCATAATATAAACAGAGACTTTTCCACCAGCACCAGCTTTCATTTGAAAGATTACTCCATGGCAGAGGACAAATATTCTTGCAGGTGAATATAAAGTGCTATGAAAAAGAAAGATTCTGAGTGCCTTGGGTATGTACCAGTTCACATATTGCTCCACCTCTCCCACCTCTGCACCTATTCCCCTCCTTTATATCTACGTAGTTATGCTGACCCAGCAGGGAGAGTGTCAGTGATGCAGCAGCAGGTATGTCTAAATCAGCTCTAGCTTTTGCAGTAATTTTGCAAAGACATCTACTGAGACTCCACATAAAGCAAACAGTAAAACCCTTGGGATGATGTGTCAGGTCTTAGACTGATCTCTGCAAGTGGGATAAAATAAAGAGCGCGCAAACACATCGCTGTAAAAGTCAATGTTTACCTCGCAGGTTTTGATATGTTCCTGTTCCCACTCTGTCCTGACCTTATCCAGCTGCTCGATGTTCTGTTTGTACACGTTCTCTGTAAATACAGACACACAGAAGAGAAACATAACAGTTAGGGGAAAAAAGAGACACAGCCTTTCTCTTTTTCCTGCTGTTGGGCCTTTGCTGCGGTTCTTATACTTGGGGCCTGTGGTTTGCTTGACTATCACAGGAATGTGTGAGCTTGAAACTGGTGGGGCAAAAGGATCTTTGGGGTCTTTTTTTTGCAACTGTATAGTACAGGATTCTATACTATAAGGATTCTTCTCTGTATGGTCTGCAGATCATTTATAAACTTTACAGTAGGGATGATGCACTTCAGAGATGAAGAGCCTGGACCATGCTTGGGCACTGAGCATCCTTGGGCTCCTTCCATGCCAAGCCAGCCAGATAAGCCATGTGATTTAGTATAAACTATTCCATGAGCAGGGAGGGACAAGCCTGAACTCCTGAGCCAGCTCAGATGTGTGCTGGCCTGTCCTGGACTCCCAGTGTGCTTGTGGCTGGAGAATGCTCCATGCTCATGTACATGGGGATGGTGAGTCTGGTTTGGGCTGGCTGGGGGCAATTTGAGTGTCCTCTGTGCTTTCAAACTTGCTTCAAGGAGAGCTTTTCTTTCCTGGGTGAAGTCCCTAAAGGAGGTCTTCTGTAAATTCTTTAATGAAAGCAGGACAGTTGCATTTCCACAAAGGTTAGAGAAAGCAGATGACTGTCAGGTTGCTGTTCTTTAGAGGTTTTTTCATTAATCTTTGGGTGAGTGACTTTGGGAACCTTGACTTCAAACAGAGACAGCTTGGGTGATTTGGATGGTGCTCTATCCAGACCCTGTGCTGGTAGATCCCTGCTGAGAAGAATCATAATGTTCAGTTGCAAATAGAGCATCACCTGCTTCATTTGCTGCGTCTCTGCATTGCTTGGCTTTGTTCTGGCTCTGAAACAGGAAAAGAAACACCCCAAATTAATTCCTGACAATATTTTTTTGCGTCAGCCCCATTTTTTTTGCTGCCTGCTCTCCTTTCCCTCCTAGGGGAAAGGCTCTAAGTTGCAAACACTTCCTGGCTCTCCTGCCTTTATGCCTGGTTCTGTTGAAAATGTGCTATGGAGAAGAAGGGACCAGAATTTTCCAGGTGCAGCCACAGGTCCACTGACTTCAAGAGAAATCTTTCCATTCAGACATCCCTGCCACAGGAGCTCAGAGCCAGCATGATCCAGCCTGAAGCTGTGTCTGCTGGCTGAGTTGTTTTTTCTCAAGTGTTTGATGTGCTTTTCTAATAGATATTTATAAGCAGAAATAAATGGCAGTTAAAATTCATCTTTCAAGCTCCTCATGTAATACACAGATGAAAAGAGCACAGCTTCTAAAATACTTTCCAAATGCCAGATTATTTCCCATAACACCCCAGAAGCCTAAAAGCGAAATTCACTCTAAGTAAAACTTTTCTTTTTTAAAAACCTGCAGCTTTTAACAAATGAAAATGCAGCCATTATTGACAGCTCATTACTCCCAGGTCTTCCTGCCCTGATGGTGATGGTTTCACGTTCATGCACAGCTCTAGACATCAGGGTAATACATTCTTCCACTCTGCCCTTGAAGGCAAGGCTCAGGTAGGGGTCCCTACGACCATATTCCTCCTCACAGCTGGTTGGAAAACGTGTAGTAAGCTGGCAACAGAAGCTTCATTCTTACTTGCTTCCTGCCCCAAACTGTTTGTGAATGCTGAGCAGAATTAAACAGCTTGTGAGCTGCCTCTGTGCATTCCAAACGTGCTGGCATGTGCGGGGAGGGAAGGCAGTGAGCACCCTGGGATCCTTCTGGGAGAGGGGCTGCAGCAGGTTGAGCTGCCATTGAAGCTGCTGAGTGTTCTGGGGTAATTGCAGCAGAGCCAGGATTCCATCCCCTCTTTGCAGCTTAACTGGAGGGGTTCGTTCATCAAAGATTAGTGAATGCTGGAAATAAAATGTATAGTTCTGATGCTGTTTTTAGAGTCTCCACCCACCCCACTCCTTGAGATGATTTTTGATCCTTTTTGCTTACACTGCACTGATTTTTACCGAGCCAAAGGGAGTTCATTTATTTTGTTTTCTCCATCTGTTCTGCTGTAAAATGTTCCCATTAAAAGTTAGTGAATTGTCAGCTACAAGTATCAAGATGATGCAAAGAAGGACTGCAGTGCCTTAATTTCCAACGATTTATTTTTGAGTCTGTAAATTTAGCTGAAATTAAACTAACCATAAGGAGGAAAATGTTGAGGAAAAATATGCATTTTAGTGTAAGATTCTATGCCTACTAAATGTAAGAGACCAAAAAGCAAAACTAAATGCATGACATCCTTCTGACTTGTCTCTCTTTTTTTTTTTTAATGAATAATTTCAGAGAAAAATCTCATTCAGTTTCCTTTCAGGATTCATAGAGCAATTGGATCGTAGCCTGGGATAAATTAATTAGATAACTTAGCTCTTTCCCAGGGGATTCCGAGGGGTTAATTAGAAGAGAAAGCAGCCCCTGGCATCCTGCGGAACGGGTTGGTTGATTGTATTCTCTTGAAAAGGTAAACCCCACAGTTTTCTCTTTGGGTAGCACAGTCATCTGAGGTACCTTTTCTGTTTGCTTTGGGTTGCCTGAAGCGCTGGTCCGTTCAAAGGACTGCTCCGCCTCGTCCGCCTCCCGGCACTTCTGCTCGTAGGTCTTCTTGGACTGGGTGGAAATGGAACCAAACGTGAGGGGACAAGGCTGGGCTCTCTCCAGCCTGATGTTCTAGACAATGTCTGGTTTGCAGCCTGGGGGAGCAAATCACTGCCCAGAAAAAACTCCCAACGATGCCATAAGGAGACAGAAAAATAGAACTGAAAAACTGGGGTAAGGGGCTGAGGGCATAAATTGTGTTCTTTTCTTGCAGCCCTGGAATTGTCTGCATTGTACAGCTGCAGCTCCCTCCAGGGGTGCTCAGGAATACACAGGCAGCTCCACCACCATTGGGCCGTCAGGTCTGAGCAACCATGTAGAGGCAAAATTAGGAGCCCCCGTTCCCAGGGTGCCCGTGGGGTGGGTTGTCATTTCTCCACTGTGACTTGGAGCATCAGGTGGCCAAAGTCAGTGTGCTCCCTGCCCACTGCTCCAGGCTGTGAGGCAGAGCCAGCACCCCACAGACAACAGCCTTGGTGGAGTTCTCACAAGCAAGAGAAATCCTTATTTGCACCAAAAGATCTCTGTGTCTTAGAGATTCGCCTGAAACAAGCACATTTCAATAAAAATTGTCAGTACAGTACCAGCTGTAGCACTGACAGGTCTGCAACTACTTTCCTTTAGAGGCAGTTGCCTACTGGAAACCAAAACCAGCTGCCTCCAGTTCCTGTACCTCCATGCTGTCCAGCTGGAGAGGATTCCTCCTTCTTGTGAGATTCTCTCACCATTTTTAAAGTTGTATTTACACAGATTGAAAAATTACATTCACTCCTGTAAGTACTCTTGCCTAGAAAGAATGAAATCCTGTTTGACCTGGGGCATCACTGATCCCACATTAACTTTCTGGAGACTCTTCAGTGGATGCAGCAGGGAAGATCAGCTTTCTCCTCAGAGCAGGAATCACATCCTCTCTCTCACACACACACTCCTGCACACTCACACAGCCTCGACCTTTCTTTAAATGTAGGTTATCCTGGAGCCAGTTTTGCATCAGGAAACCTGCACAAGCCCTCCTTGCTTACCTCCATTGTTTTCTTGTAATGGGACAGTTTGCTCTTCTGCACGCGCTCCATTGCAGACTCGTACTGTAAGAAACACACACAAGTCAGCATTTCTTGCTTTGGACTTCTTCCCTCCCTTTCCAGTGGCAGGCTTAGGAAAGCCATTGTCAGGGCCTCTCTATAAGCCACCTGTCTGTGGGGAAAATGACTTCACTCTGCTTTTATAAATGGCAGGTTTCTAAGTGATACAGAGAGCATCAAAGTGCCAGGTAAAAAATAATCCAAGATCATTCTGCTTCAGTGGTTTCCATTAATAGCAGGGAGGATGTAGATCTTCATTTTCTTCCTCCTTTTTTTTTCTTAAGGATATGAAATAGTGTAACACCCAGTCACAGTGCCCACGGGCTCTGCCAGCAGAGTTCCTTTGCTGGTGCCAGAGCTTGATCCTACATCTCTGCAGACCAAACCACTGTCTCGCCCACATGAGCACAGGTACTTGTCCACTTTAAACACAAACAATCCCTGTTTTTATATTCCATTGCTTCTGGCAAATTTCTGCTCAGTACAGTTTGATTTCCATGCTGTCATCTGGTCAGTGTTGGAAGGACAGTGCTGGATTCTCTTCCATGGCTTTAGTTGTGATATGCCCAGCTTTATGTGGCAGTGAGATACTCTCCTACTTGGCAGGGGATGGGTTTCCTCAGTGGGACTTTTGGTCCTTTAATTTTTATATTCTGCTCAAGCAAAACTGTCTCCAGGGCTACCCAGAGGCTTGTTTCATACTGGGCACAGTCCTGAGAGCAGCTACAGTAAAACACAAATCACAGCATTTTGGGAGGTTACCAGAAATGCTGACACCATCCAGCATATCTAATGCTGGCTTCCTCACAGCCACATGCTGGACAGAGAAAAAAGCTTCTCTGAGATTCCAAAGCAGTTTTTCATTGTTTTCCAGGCCCCTCTAACTGTTCCCAGGTGAGTTAAAGGCTTGCTGGTCTCAGCAGGAGAAACAGCCCCTCTGCAAATCCTAGTGGCCAAGGGAGGGAGGATACAAACACTCACGAACCTGGTGCCTGCCCTCTTTGAATGGCCTGTGTGCCTCATCAGATTGCTGCACACCTCAAGTCTCAGTGGTAGCGCTGGTTTCACCTACTTTCATATTCAGAGTTATTTGTTATTGCAAGTTCGTGTGTGTCAGGGACTTGTAGACACAAGATTTTTGTTACGTCGGATACTGGTCATCTGCATTTTCATTTGTTTCAAATCAGCAAAGAGCTGAATATTTCATTTTACTCCTCCATCACTCAGTGTTGTAAGGGTTAAGTGACTCTCCCATCTTGGTCTTCAACACCACAGAAGTGTGAGAGTGACCACTGTTGTTTCTATTGAGAACTGTTTTTCAAGGGACTTAGACCTTGATAAGATCATAGGGGATGAAATGACCTTAAATACACTCCAATTTTTATTAGATGACATCAACTAGATGCTACTTATTCCATGTATTTGTAATTCAGCATATATTGGTGTTGCATTAAGCATGATATTCGTTTGCTTTTATGTTTTTAAATGTTTGTGTTACCTCTTTATTTAGTGCATGTTGGAGATCATGCAGGATCAGAGCAAAGAAACCCATTAGCAAGGGTATCAAAAAGAGAAAAGGAAGGATTAAGTTCTTACAGGAATAACAATAACAGTATCTGCAGTTACACCAGAGAGTGTAAAAGGGACTAAAGCCTCTGGCTCCTGCGTTCAGAGCACCACTTTATTTCCAGCTGGGATCAGAAAGATATCTTTGTTCCACAGTCTGGTCTATAGAGTGAACAGGGCACACTGGGAATGCTTTATCATCTTTTGCAGAATTCCAGCCTGTGGCTGGAGACAGGTCATCAGCATGGACCATTTACCCAATTTGTTTCAACATTTCTCTAGTTCCTCACCTTTTTTCTTTGCTCCTTCTGTCTTTCTCGGAATTCCTCTATTCCTTTCAGTTCATCCTTCAGCATTACTGCCAGTTGGATATGAGAGTTTCCAACACTTTCAATTTCTAAAGCAAATCAGAATTCATATGTAGTCAGTGGAAATCCTTTAAATACAAAGTCGTACTTTTTAGGAGATGTTTCTGTGCTGTGGCTGCCCCGTGTGACTTGTTATGAACAGGGTGACCTTAAAAAAGGTCTCCCTGTCTTTCTGCAGGCACTGCCATTGCTGAGGGTTCACCCAACCTGAATGATGCTTATTGCAGGTCCTCCCAGTGCCTGCACAGGGCAGGGGCAAGAGCCCTCCCTGCACAACTGGAGCAGCACTCGAAGCAGCCTTGGCTAGAGCAGAGCCAGCTGCATTTCTTCCCAGCCCCATTTACCCCATGTATCCCCTTCCTTTGGGGCTGGAGATCAGGTTTAGTGATGCAGAGGGAGGGAGAGAGCTCTGACCTCCACCTTGACCCCGTGTCTGCTTTCCCTCTGCTGTGCTGCTGGACTGTCACTGCTCTGGGAGCTGCCTGCTGGTGGTGCCCAGTCATTAGATGAGGCTGCACACTGAGAGTTCCCAAGGGTCAGCAAAGATGGATTGAATTTCCCGGCACCTGGCTGATGCTGTTTGAAATGGCTGGGAAATTCTCTGCATTTGTCAGCTTTGGTGTCTCTGAAATGGAATCCCACATTTTCCAGAAGCGTTGGGCTCCCCTCTCCAAGCTCTACAAACACCTCAGTTCACCAGCTGCTTCTCAGGACGGTGTTTTGGGCTAAACAGCAGGTGCCAGTGGCCAGGTCCAGTGTCCCACTGGCTACAGTGGTGCTGCATTTTGTGTTTTGAGTCTTGGGCACATTTAGAAAGATGCTGGTTTGGTGTCAGTGGTTTGTGGAAGAGGGAATAGAGCTCATGTTTTGTGACTTGATCCAGATACAACTTACTCGAGGAACAAGCCATTTTCTTTGCCACCATAGGGTGGATTGGGTGCCCAGCCTTGGAGAATGCACAGTGAGCATCCTTCCCCTCCACACTACAGACTGGGATAGAAAAGCTGGGAATAGAGGGGGGAAGAGGATGAAGGAGGGAATGAACACATTGGGTGCCCATGTTTCTCAGCTCAGAAGGGAAGATGTAAATACTTACGTTGCTTGAGCATCTCGAATGCTGCCTTCAGTGTGCTGTGGGGCAGAAACAAGGCACTTTATTAGTATTGGTTTCTATGTGCAGGTTGTGAATCCAGGGGAAAAACCTTCCCTTGGAATCTCAGAGATCCATACAGAGATAAAAACCCTTAATAGTCTCTTAATAAAAGTCGACCATGCCAACGAGCACAATGGCATCAATCTGTTACCGTCAGGAAATGCAGTAAAATGCTCCATGAAGCAAGGAATTGCACTGCTCCTGTGCACCCTCTTTTTGAATCCCACTGTTAACAGCCATTCCTCTCTGGCCCCTTGGCAGTAGATACGAGTCAGCCGTAGGAAATGCAGTGGGCCGAGGGGAATTGGGGTTTGGAGCGGTGGTGTGACGGGTAGAACCCGGTCCCCTCTCGGCTCGGGATGCAGCCCCGGCCGGTTCCTCCCCGGCTCCGGCCGCAGCATCCCCGGACGGCGCTGTCCGAGCACCCCCGTGTGGCTCCTCCGCTCGCTCTCCTCCCAAACACCGGCGGTGCCGAGCCCTCCGAGGCTCTGAAACCCCGATGCTCCCGGGCGTTTCGACATCCCGAAAGCACGGCATGAATAAATGATGCCGTGCAATCCGGCCTCGGCGCTGGGCTGCGCCGCTCGGCGCGGAGAGGAGCGGGAAGCTCTTCCCGATGGGCTCACATCGCTGGGCGGTGGGGTGGCAGAAGGGCATGGAAAAGGAACCACAGGTTGCCTGGTGTTCTGTCCTTTGGCTAGCCAGAGTCCGCTTCGAGAAGGCACCAGAGATACCAGCATAGATGTGAGGGAGAGCAAAAGGTCTGTAAAAGGCATTTTCAACTTAATAAATTCCTCTAGCTCAGAATTTGCAGAACCGCAGAGCATTTGCAGACACACAAGCCAGGGTGTGATTTGGAGGTTTATCGTGTTTAGAAATCATCTCTTCAAGCCCCAGAGTGTCTTGTTCCCTGAAGGAAACAGTTCTGGGCTCTCCATGGAGCAGAGAGGCAGAGCCCAGGAGGAAAGCTGGGCAGTGAAGAGCTTGAGGTCTCCCTGGCTGGAGCCTTTCCACCAGGAGAGTCCAGGGGAGGATCCATATCCCTTCCCAGCCATGTGTGACTGCAGATGGGGAGGGAAATCTGCGTCTCTTGGGCCATTTCGGGAGCCTTAAGAGACACATGAAAGATCCTAATTGCCCTGTGTTAATTTAGGCTGGACATCTGTTTCCTAATCAAAGCTTGCTCTCCCAGCAGTGAGATTGCCTTGCCAGGCATAAAAAGAATGCACGGGCAAGGGGAAAGGCTGGGCCTGTCCTCAGCACTAACTGCCCTGAAATCCACTTCCAGATCTAAGCAGAAATACAAGGAAAAGACTTTCAGCCAGAAAAGAAGAGCTGTTGGATTTTTTTTCAGATTTCAATTAGATTGGTTGTGGTCAATCTCCAAAGTCAGGAAGAACATACTAGATTGAGTATTTTTAACTATTTTTCTAACAATGCTTAAACATTTGAAGGTTTATTTTGCAAAAAAATTATTCTGGTGTGAAATTTGGATGGAAATTAAATTGTTACACCAGAAAAGAAACAAAGTGTATTCTTTCCAGCTAATTAAAAGCTTGACATTTAAAGACAAGTTGAATATCAGCAGCAGAGAAAACTTTTTCTCACCTAAACACTCTAATGGATTATTTTGAAAAATTAAATATATACAAGGAATAAAATTTGCTTTTTTGGTGTGTAATTTCCAATAGGAGGTGGGGAATGTGCAAACAACTTCATGCCTGAAATGTGTAAATACTGGAATTTAAAAAATAGAGAACACTTGCAAACTGCACATACTGTTTGCACTCTGTGTTGATCTATTGTTCCCAGAGATCTTTTTCCTTTGCTGTTGGTGATTCAAGTTATGCAAAAACTGGCAAAATTGCTATAGTGGATACTGAAAAATGGCACTTTCTCAGTATATATCACGGAGAAAAGCAATTTGCTGCTCTTTTTGGTTTCCAGGCACCTGAGCTACCAGAGCAGCTCATGATGATAAGCCATCCACAGAGCTGTTCTCCTTTTTGCTGGCTCTCTGCAAGGCTGAGGGGGTCTCTGGTATAATAATGCTGCTGGCAAAGAGAGACCAATTTGCCTCTTGCATGGTCTCTAATGGCCTTTTCAGAAATCCCTGGCCTTTTCTTCCTTGTATGAAGGATTTGTCCAGCCAATTCCCCAGCTGCTGACTGGAGCAAGGCCACAGGCCATCAGTGGATTGGAACAGACTTAACCCATTTCCTTCCTTATTTTTATAATAATTTTCTATAATCAGTGAATCGGACCCCACATCCTTATGGGGCTTAAGGGGTAGAAAATATGTCATCGTGCCAAGTTATGCATGTGGGAGAGAACAAATAAATCAAATTTTGACCTGTGGATCCATCAGGACTCCCTTTATGACCCCTGGGCTGCAGCAGCAGCACCATAGATTAGCTGCTCATTGCAGCTGGATGCTCTGATTATTTCAGTGAAATATTTCAGTGCTTCACAGGGTTTAGTGGAAGCAACTCCTGTAGCTGATGTACAAGTGGGTTTTAATTCTGTCTGTGCTGGTTTGGATGTACCTATTAATAGCACCTGTTACCTATTGCCTTGGGTGGGTTTGGCTCTCTAATGGGATTGATACAGGCTTTATTCTGAGGCATCCAAAGTGAGAATGTCTCACTCCCATGGACACTCTGAAGTGTTTTACCCTCAGTATGTGATGCTGCTTAGCATTCTGGCAGTAATTGGATTTTTTGTTTGTTTGTTCTGCGGCTAAATTAGAAAACCTGCAGTTGAAAACAATTCAAGCAAAACTGAAAATCTGCTATTTGCCTTTTTTTTTTATTGCTCACTTCTGAGATTTCCGTGTAAATTCTGGAAGACTGTTAAACCACTCCAGCTAAAGACAGAGCTCCAGCCTTCCCTTTGGGCACCCCTAGATGGAGGCTCCTGCACATGTCTCCTTGAAAATAAGGTTGGACAACAAATTTACTGTGCATGTTTGTTAAACGACTTCCCGTTGTACATTTAAAAAATGGATTTGTCAAAATGAATTTCGGGTGAAAACAGGATTGCCTGAATCTGAAATAACAGGGAACAGAAAGAGCCTGTGCACCAGCCACTGCAGCAACTTCGGGTAGTTTTTGCCATCTAGTGGCTACAATAATCTTGTCGGGTTGGTTTGGGTTTTTTTTTGGCTTTCTCTCTCTTTGTTTTGGACTTTGTTTTTGCTGGAGAACAGGCTGTGCTGGGCAGCCCTGTGTGACACGAGGACCACCAGGAAATGCCCTGTAGGGAGGGCTCTGGTTCCCTTTGCTCCACAGCCACCCAGAGCTGAATTTCCTGGCCCCAGGGATGCAGTGGCAGAGCCCTGTCAGTGGCAGTGCTGAGGTGACAGCTGAACTCACTATGTGCACTGTTACAGCACGCTTTTATGGTTTTGTTTAATTTTTTTCAACTTTGAGCTTGATAGTTTGGGCCTTTTTTCCCAGTACTTTGCCTTTAGAGACTGGGTTAACTGAGTAATTCAGAGTTCTTTTATATCTTGTACACAGGAAGGTAACACAGGCTCTTCTAACCGTAAAACCACATCTTTCTTAATTTTCTTTGTTTTCTACCTTTGCTTGGTGAATAGAAGTGCGAAATAACCCCACCTTCCTTTCTGGTAGGTTGCTATTTTCACATCAGTGTGATCTACACTGTTCTGTTCTTATTGTAATCTTTAAAAATATCCTTTCTGAATTTGAGAGAGGTCTCTGCCAGACGAACTCTCCAGAGCACTTCCCTGCAGTCCCGTTCACCCTCTGCCTCTGGGAGCTCAGATCCCAGTTACACAGTTGTGAAACCACCCCGGTGACAGTCCCCTCTGGGGCCACAATTAACATCTGCCTTTCCTCCTGCCACACAGGGTAGTCCCAGTGGGGTTTTACCAAGAATTCTTTTTGTGCAGCCCAGTCATGGTGAAACAAGTCCAGAATCGTCCGGTCTCAGACAATTTGCACCTGGGCCTGTGTCTGCATTGCAAAAGAGAAATGAAGAGGGAGGGCAGCAAAGGGGATGACAGCTCCATGTACCTTCTCCTACCCGTTCATCTGTGCCCACAGACAGCAAATTGTGACTCCAGAATGAACTGTGCCATTCGAATCAAAGGCTAAAACAATCAAAGCAACTTTGGTACCTTTAAAATAAAACTAAATTTCCTCATGTCTCTTCAGAAAGAGAGTAGCACTGCTCAATAATGCCTGTCCTGATCACCAGAGAGCTTATTTAGATTGACTTGAATGGGAACTGAGCAGAGGCTTAGGTCCATTTGCAGAGTCCTAAAAGTTCAAAGAACGAGTGTATAAATTCAGTGTGGGTTCAGAACGTTTGAGTGGAGAATAATCAACCATGGAAGGATGTGACCTTCCAAACTGACTTTTAGCTGCAGTTCAAAAATGCCTGCTTTGTGTGGATTAATACAGAGGATTCTGTATATTAAGTGACAGATGCACTATTTTTATACCCAGGAAGCAGCAATTGGCATTTGGTTACAGATGCCCTCACCTCACACTCACTGCAATGTTCTATTTCAGGGATTGCAGAGAAAGGCACAGCAGACATAGGCTTGAAGGAACTACCCTTTCTCGAAGTCTGAAGGAGATGGTAGTAGAAAAGAGGGACAGAAAATGTAGGGAATCATATACATGAGAAGAGACAAGCAGAGCAAATGACAAAAATAGATGTTGTCAGACTAGGCAGAATATAACCAGCCACTGCGTGTTTACATCAGTGATTTTACCCAAGAACAGAGTTCCCAGAGGCTCTGCTTTGGCTGCAAACTGGGCTCTGTAGCATATTCTGTTTTCATGTTGCTCTGCTGAAGAGTTGCCCAAAGCCACTGCATGGAAATTCCCAGTCACCTTGCAGCCAGAAAGGTGCTTCCTCTTAAAGGCACAAGCTCTGCTGAGAATCACCTTAGTGGTGTGTGAGGCACCACCACAGTGTACACTGCCAGCAAACACTTGGAAACTTGATCTCAGTTTGTAACTTGGCTGAAAAAATGCCCAGTTTCTGTCCATCCTCTCCCATGTGTGCACCTCGGAATATGGAGAGTGCAAAACCACACTGCAGTTTCAACTTCAAAACATGTAGTTCCCTCTCCCCCGCTGGATATGGGTATAAGCTGTCATTTGCCAAGAAAACACGGCTGTGGGTTTGTAATAGTCTTTCTCATAATTTCTTTTATGATTAGAGACTGTGAAATGGTGATGCGGATTTAATTTTTTTAATTTAAAAAGTGGGATAACAGGGGCAAATTGGTTTGCCTTTAAGACTCAGTGGATGCTAAAAGGTTTTGGGGTTTCAAATAAGAAAGAGAAGAAAAGTCCACTGGGGGCTGCTCTGTACAAAGCTGCTGCTGCTGTGGCAGCTTCTGCACTGCCAATTGCTGAGGTTAGGAGATGGTTTAGAAGACATATTTTCATATCCTTGCCCTGTTCCTTTACTCTTCCCTCGGGATCCAACATTGGGGACAGAATATTAAGCTGAAAGGATCAGTCTGAGCCTGCGTGACCTGTCTTGCAGTCTTGCACTTAGAATCAAGTGTGTGGGCCTTCTGTGCTTTAGAAGGAACTTGCCAAGGAACTGCTGAGTTAGAGCTGTGCCCTGGCTTGGGAAGAGGATCTCTGCCTCCCCTGGAGCCAGGAGGTTGTGCTTGAGTGCAGTGCTTGAGGCAAGGGCAAGCAGCCAGAGCGCCTCAATCTGCCTGAATCGGGCTGGACTGTTGAATGATGGTGTCCTTTGGCTGTTAGACAGCACTTAGAGGGAACTTTTATTTCTTGAGCTGGAAGCTGGAGTGTTTGTTTGCTACGTCCATGGTAACCAGCACCAGCTTCTTTTGGAAAGCCCTTCTTTGCTTTATTTAAAAATAAGAAATCGGATAAAAAGTGGTTGCAGGATGTCTCCCTCACTGCAGTGTGTCTGCCTGGCTGGTGTGAGTGCTGTCAGAAACCTTCTTAAACCTGTGGGCTCCCCATGGCCAGTTGTGACACTGCTGTGAAAGGCACAGCGAGGGCCTCCCTGAACTCAGTCTCACCTCCAGGGGCAGAGCTACAACCCTGTTCCCTGCTGGCTCTCGGGTCCAAGGGATCCTCACGTTTCTGGTGCACAGGTGGAGACACAACATGATCCTCTTTTCCCAGGTCATGGTGTTGAATCCCTGCTGATACAGTGGAGTGTCCTGGTCTGCAGCTGTCCCTGCCAGGCACGAGCAGTGCTGGTCCCTGAGGGGTCAGCTCTCCATCAGAGGAGCTGCAGTGATGGTGAGGGAACAGCCCTGGACAGCACATGGGATGGGATCCTGATGACTACTGTCACCTAGAGCTTTCTCAAAGCAGTGGAAAGTGGTCCCAGAGTTGTTGTTACATTCCAGTGACCCTTCCCTAATATCTTTCTTTTGAGTCAGCAGCTTATTTCTTCATCTGTGTCTTTCAGTAAATAAAACAGGGCAGTTGACTCTATTTATACATTAAGCTGAGTTCAGCAATTTGCTCCAGCTGAGGCAAAATTTTGGGGGAGAAGGGACGAGCCTGAATAAATGTTGAAATTGTTCTTTAATTTGAGTCAAAACTAAAAGTTTTTAAAATATGGAGAAGGCTTGAGGGAGAACTGTTTTCTGCAGTGATAGCCACTACCTCATCATGCTTATTCTCTGTGCCTTGTTGTGCCTGCCCTGATTGCTGAAGTGTCAACCTGGGCCTTACAGTTGTTCCTGTTAAGGTCTTCTGGGTATTTTCTCGTACTGGAAGGGTTTGGGTGGTTGTTGTGAATGGATATTTTATGTTCCCTTTATCGACTTTTTGAAAGAGTATGAGGTGCCTTCCCGATATCGAGAACTGCTGGGGTGTGAAATAATTTCTCAGGAGAAGTGACAGAAAACCTTAGTATCTGAGATGTTTAAAAGATGGCTGAATTTAAGACCAGAGGATAATAATTTTGCATTAGAAAGAAAGTGACTGAGTGTTCTAAAATTAGTAATTCCTGCTTCTGTGCCATACATAGGAAGGTCTGTAAAACATTCTGCAAAAAAACCTGGAAGCTACTTTTTTTTTCTGGTGGTTGTCAATTGGAAGTTTTAGGTACAAATTCATTAGACTTTGTTTGAGAAATGCTGCTACCCAAAGCTGCTTTTAAAGATGTGAACAGCCCTGTTCAGCCTGTCAAGTACTTGTACTACTATTAGGACTCAGTGTGCTAGATGATAATAGGAAGTCCTATAAAGAGGAAGCACTTGGAAAAATGCACTGGGACAGTTGTAGCATAGTCCTTTCAAGCTTTTCTTATTATAGGCAGTGCATAGATTCCCTCCCTCAAGTCTCCCTGAAGGACTGACCTTGGGAGCAGAACTGCTGCCAGAAATCAATGTCATATAAACAAACACAAACTTCACAACGTGTCAACAATTTTAAGGCATTAAACCCAAACATTTCATTTTCTTGAGTTGTTCCAGCCCTGAACAGACTGTAGTTTTCTCTGATTTTAAGTCTTTGCTCTGGAGAAATGCCCCTCATGGTCCATGTGTGCAACTCCTTAAATGACCAGAGGATGCTGGATGAGAGAAAGCCAAGTATCCTCTCTGCTTCAGGACAGCTACAGTGAGACACTTGCTCTGACAAAAACATCAGTGCAAAGCTGGTCACTCCCCAGACCAGGCTGGGTTATGGAAACACAGTAAATCAGCTCTGCACCATGCTTTGTTGGTATATCCAGCCTTCCCTCTATGCCAAGCTATAAAATTGCTAGATCAAAGTGGAGCTGGGCCCAAGGCCAAACTTCCTCCAATTTGAGGGGAGCTTGGATCCATATCCCAACTCTGGGACTTGGCTCTGCCTCTAAATCAAGCTTTCATAATCTCTTAGGAAAAGTCAGATCAATGAATTATCCACTAAGTCACTGAAGAGCAGCCAACCCTGGCTGTTGCTGAACACGTTTGCTCTGCCTGCCCTGCACTGCCAGTAAAGTGTTTAGGTGGAGCCTTCCTTTAATCCTGGAATGCTGATCTTTGGTTTGGGGAGAAGCCATCCATCCTTAATCTGATGTTTTAATTCTGGAATACTTCTTCTCCTCCTTCTTTTTCTTTGGTCAAGTCAGTGAATTGAGACACCAGGAAGGCAGAAGCCGTGTCCCAGGAACTATCTCTGAGCGCTGCTCAGGGGGAAGGCAGAGATGGATCCCTGGGAGGGGGAGAGCTTTGCACGTCCTCTGGAGAGAGCCTTAGTGCCCAGTTTCCCTGTCAGCCTGGATGGACCACCACCAAATCCACAGTCAGTGCTGTGGGTGATTCCCTGGCACTTCCCTGCTGTGGCCATGCACGGCTTTGAGGTCAAGTTTTCCCATAAAATATGAAGAGGAAACCAGGCTTGCACTGAGAGTGATGAATCGGCACGGAAAGGAGACTGCAATTAAGGAATGAGAGATGGGAGGGATGAGGGCAGCAGGCCCCAGGGATCAATAGAGCTGGTTTGTGTTTAGATTGAGGTCTTCTCTTTCAGGCTTGTCTTCTGTGACCTCACACCTTCATCCTCTGCCACCTTATTACTGTATTATTACTTGTTACAATAATGGCAAAATGTCTCATTATTGCTGCTGCCACCAATAATAGCAGCAGTTTATCAGCAGTGTTTATTAAGTTAAATTCCATGCCAACATATATCTTCCCCTCCCAACACAATTTATACGTGATTTAAGATCGCAGTGGAGGAGACAGAGAAAAATATATGTCATCTTAGTGCATTTCAGTAGCTCCATTGATTTATTTCATATTAAGTCCCTTCAAAGAGATTTAAATTTTGCATTCCTAAAATAAGCATTTTTTCCTGCTGCTGAAACTGATTTTTGGGGTCTTTGCACTTGGCATTTGCTCTGTCCCAGTCTCTCAGGGTCCACCAGCTTCCCAGAATTGCCAAGCCACCATCCTAAACATTTCACCACCTTTTCCTTTCCCTTTCCCTTTTTTCCCCATCACTTAGTTTGCTTTTGGAAGCAAATATTAAACATTAAGAATCTTGAAATGAAAAAAATCTCAGGAAAGTTTCCAAATAGAGATTTTGTGAATCCTTTTGTGAAGGACAACGGTGTTCCCCCACTTTTCCTGTACATTGTGAAGTGCTGTGTAACACACTGAAGTGAGCAGCTTGTGATCCCATTCATAGGCAAAACAAAGGAGTCTGATATTTCTTCCAAAATCACTTTCTTTGCATGAATAATGAAAGAGTTCCTTACTTGATTTCTGTCTGTCCTCCTGCTTTTCGGGCAATTTGTATCAGCTCTTTCCCATATCTCTCTTCTGCTTGTGCTCTGTTAAAAGAAAAACTTGCTCAATTCCTCTTAGTGGTATCAGGATCACATTTACACAGATCTTGTAATTGCATCTGAGGTACAAAGCCACGAGGAATACAATTTATTTTATTTCTCCAGTCCTAGTGCTGTTAGTTAACCTCTTAAATAATCAGGGTAAGCTATTTCCAGAAGAAATGAGGGGAAAACAGAGCCCATTGTCGTGGCTTTGATTACTGTGGAGTGCTCCATACAACTCTGCCCCCCAAATGTGGATTCAATTAGAACAAGAGGTGCACAGAGCTGAGGTGAAGATGCTCAGAACACAGGACCTCCTTTGCAAAAGGAACCTAAAACTGATGGCTGACCCGACCCATTAAAATACTGGCAAGGAGGGGAGCGAAGAGTGGGTTCCACAGGATCCATTTAGGAGAGGCTGAGAATACATGGGAGCCAGGAGGAGCAGGAATATACATAGAAACCTGAGGTGCTGCTTGCAGAGCTGCAGTGGAGATGGAGGGGAAGGAGCCTTGCTGGTTGTTGGGTGAGGCTGGGGCAGTTCAGTGGAAGGGACAGTACGATGTGGTGTCTCACCTAAGGGGGAACTGTAACTGGTGACTCAGGACAGTGGTTCTGTTTCTATGGTTAATAAAGAAATACAAATATTTTCTTTTCTCTTCCCCCCCCCCCAGCTCTGGAGGACATTTCTATTTTCTGTTCAAAAGAAGTATTTGTACTAAATATGTTACTACTTCCTTCCTCCTGGGTGCAAGACCAGGGCGGAACCAAGTTTTCAGTCTTTGAGTAGCTGCTAAAAACTACTGAATGGTCAATAATTAATAATGAACAGATAGCCTGGTGCTAGCATTTGGGGGAGGGATGATTTTCCCCCAGTCCAAGGAGATCAGTCAGGCTGGTGGACCAGCAACCCACAGTCACCACAGCCCGGAGTGGAGGGTGTTCCTGGCCTCTTCCTTGGCTCCCATGTGTCTGACACTGCATGTGCTCTCAGTTAATTGCTCTTCTCCCACACTAGGAATTGCTGTGCTTTAGTGGGGTGTTCCTCCATCACTGCTTTGGGATTCCTTCTAAAGGAACAGGGTGCAAACTGCAGTGACAGGCCACACCACTTCATTGTTGTGTTAAATGAATGAAATGTCATCAAAATGGAAATATACTCCAGAGACACATAACAATGCAGAAGAGATTAATTTTCTTCTGATCTTAGTAACGAGAAACACTTTTATGTCAGAGACTTTGCTTAATGCCAGTGCCTATACAGGAATGAGAATGACTCCAGTGCTGCAGTCCCACTTTGTTTGCTCAGTAAATAATATATGATGGGAAAAAAGCATGGCCAGCTCTTAAGCCAGTCCCAGCTCCTGTAAAACCCTTGGGTCAAAAATTCCTGAAACCCCAGGCATGGGACTGGCCTATCCCAGAGTCGGAGGAATTTGGCAGGAGGCTGACACCATCTCTTCACATCTTGGTGCTGCCTTTCCCTCTTTTCAGTACACTTACACCCAGCCTCTGGGTTTCTCTGCAGCCATCCAGAGCTGGAACGTACTTTGTGTTTTAAATCCAGGCTTTTGCTCTGCAATACAACTGCCTTCTCACTCCCACACCACCCTTCTCCAGGCCAGGCAGGGGGATCTGTGGGTGGAAAACTGATCCCATGTTAGTGTGGCCAGGGCAGCTGGTTTCAGGACTCAGGGCAGCTGCTGCAGGAGTCCTTGTTGCAATTCCAGCACGAAGCCCATGGTATGGGCAGCCTCTAGGAACAGAGATTCATCCCATCCTTTGATCTTCTCTCAGGTCATTCCCATGAATGATGTGAGGACAAACTGAAACAAATATCCAGCAGAAATAAACTGGAAATCATACCTTCCTCCTTAACTCAGTGCCCACTTCTCCTTTCCCTCCTCCCTCAACGTGCACATACACACACATACACACACTCACTGGAATGTTTTGGGGGTGTAAAAAATCTCATGGAAACATCAAGGGTCAGACTTGATGATCTCAGAGGTCCCTTCCAACCCGGCTGATTCTCTGATTCTACAATTTGCAAAATGACTGTACATGTATTTTTTATTTCTTTGTGGAAAGTCCACCACAAACTAGGAAAAACCTTATCCTGCAAATTGCAGAAGCCTCTGTAATGTTTTGGAAAGAAACACAGGCGTGTGCAGCATCCAATGCAGAATTCCACTGCCTGAAGCCTGCAGTGTAGTTCTGATCCCTATAAGTTATGAGGCACAGAGGAGCTATTTTAAACATTTGCAGCTAAGCTGCCATCAGGCAGATGTGACTTTAGGACTCTGATGTGCACCAATATAAAAAGCTTCCACTGGTGGTCAAGAAAAGCAATTCAAATTCAAAAATTCAGGTTTTGATGGGAGACTCTTCACATGCTGTGAAACACTCACCTTTCAGTCTCACAGCTCACACCCTCTGAAAGTGCCAGGGCTTGAAAAACAGCCTTCAGAAAAAAACCCTAAACCAAAAAAACTCCATGGGGACAGCACAGAGAGACAAAGCAGGCTGTGACTGAGGAAGGCAGAGCAATATTCCTAAGGAGGCAGTGCTGAGATGAGCTGCCCCAGGATTACCTGCTGTGTATATAATCCATACTTTGTGTGACCTTTCCTACATGTCATGCCTGAGCATGTGTGTGCCTCGTGCTACATGCTGGAACTGTTGAAGCCACTTAAAAACAGAACCAAATTTCAGATTTATTTTCCTAAGTCAGAAGTACAGAAATGAATGGCAAAGGAGCCCAAGCAGCAGTGTAATATATTTTCTCACCCACAGAATTGTCAGCTGTCCATAGCTGCTGCTGAGCAGCACCACAAGAAGCAGGTGAGGAGGGACACAAACTACAGCATTGTTACTCAAAGCCTGGTGAGGTTGGCAAATGATGTGGGCTGGCTTGGGTGTCTGGAGAAGGCTTTAGGCAGCATTTTATGTAGCTCTGTATTTGAAAAATGGCTCATTTTTGGCAGTGGCAGGAAACTGAAACAGTGCTTGTGGCAACAGCACGTTTAAAGAGAAACAGAAATGTGCAAGTCATTTTTTCCTGTAAAAGGGGAAACTTAGAAATGCCACTTGTGGATGTTTGTGCTGCCGTGGGATCTGGAGCGATGACCACGGTCTTAATGGACCTCTGGGTTTCTGGCTCCTTCAACCTCCTCTTCCCTTCTCAGATCTGAGATTTCTATTTGTTATGTACCTTCACAAAGCACATCACAAGGCTGGGGTTTCAATCAGGCTTTTCTATGTAAACTCATATCACCACCTAATCAGAACCAGGCTACCATTCCTTTCCAGACGCCAAAGAGGAAAGAAAAAGGAGGCTGTTCACACTATTTTCACTCTAATTTTCCTACCTCTGCTTGAGCAAATCCTCCACATCTTTGCACATCTTCTTCCCCTCCAGCAGGCGCTGTACGAGCACCTCGTAGCCAGTGTGGAAGGTGAATTCCTTGCACTGAGGACAGAAAGGAAAAGAGTTGAGCTGATTTGGGCACAACAGTTTGCAGGTTTAACAGATACCAACTGTCTGTCATATGGAGCAAATTAACTTTCTGGAAAATCCAAACGGACCTTTAGATTAGCCCAGGGCTAAGGGCAAAGGTAGGGGTGAAGTTTCTCCAAAGTGAAAATCTGTAAAAGTTTTTATCAAATCAACTTTATTGTTTAACACTGAACAAAAGTTGTGAAGTGGGTCACAAGTCTTGCTGTGTGGAAAGTGGCACTAGCTGTCTTTTTGGGGAAAGTCATGTTTAGCCTTGGGTGTGGGACCCCTGCACAGCACAGATCTATTGTAGCTGTTAAGAACAACAGCTCCTCTTACCATATGTTTTCTGAAAAGAATAGTCAGAGTCAACTCAGTACAAGTATCGATCCGTGGGGTGGTGACTGTGCCACCCAGCCAGTGGAGTGTGTTCAGATGAGGATTTGTAACACAGGGAGAAAGGATTTCTCCTGTACTCCTGGTCCTCCCACTGCCTCACAAGAGGACTGGGACAGGCCATTTTTCCTCAGAGTGCCTCAGTTAAGCAGTCCAGAGCAATAATGTTATTGAAAATGCAGTGGTGAATGTTGCCTGAGCTTTATGTTACAGCATTATGGCAAAATCACGGGCTGTGTAACCATAAAGGGAATGAGTGTGTTCCTTCCCTCAAGCACTTTATCTACAATACAAATGCTTATATATGAACTGAATGCAGTTTATACATCCATCCACTGTCCCCTAAGTAGTTATCGTTTAATAAATGGGTTACTTTATTGCTTTCCACCATGACTGTGAAGAAGGCAGCTGTTTAAGTTTTGGGGCTTGGAAAAGATCCTCTGGCAAGCAACTGTTGGGCACTTGAGCTTTGCTTCCCTATTGCTGGGGCTGGAGAGGACAGGGGAACACTGAGGATGGATGGTGCTGGTTGATGGCAGCCTTGGTGCTGCTCACCTGGGCCCTGGGGCTTCTCTGGAGATTTGCAGACCTGGGAGTGGGTTGTTTTTTTTTGCTTCTTCAAGAGCCAGGATAAATTTCTGCAGATAATCTCTGTAAACCTACAGGTTGTAGTAACATTTCCAGTGCTACAGTTTCTTGACAGCAGTAATTCCTTTTTCCCTAATGGACATTCTTATCAGGAACAGAGGGGAGAAAGGAAAGGCAGTTGGATAATGGTCCAGAGCAGACACAGACAAATGGCTCTACCAGAGCCAGGAGAGATAATGATGTAGATAAAAGCATATGGAGAGGGTGCAATGGACCCACTGTTATCATTGTTGCAACCACAGGACAATGATAGGATCACCCCTTATGAAACAGGATCTCAAACCCAAAACATTAGTTTTCCTAATGTTTCCAAGGGCAAGTTACACACATACATCCCAGGGAGGGATCCTGCTGTGGAATAAATGAGAAGCAGCAAGCTTTGCCATTCACAGAGGAATGTAGGAAAGGTTCTTGATAATATCCTGGCAATGGACTCATCACTTCCCCCCCTCTCTCTTTTTTTTGAGAACATTCCAATGGCAGAAGGCACCACTGCTGTAAAAAAAAAAAATTCTTATAAATGGCTCCCTCTGCCTGGCAGAAACTCTGCTCAGATGCTCCACAACCAGCTCACAGTCCCAGCATTTTGATTATATATTTCCAGATGCAATTAGCTACCTCCCATAGCTGAGTACACAGCTTCCTTGTCCCAGAAAAGCTGCCCAGAGGTAAATGAAAACATCATATGGGTTGGTATCAGCCCAGCAGTCAGCCACTGCCACAGGCAGCAAAGGGAGAGCAATAAGCACTCTGTGAAGTTCCTCTGCTCTTTCTGTTCAACATCTCTTTTTTCAGCGAATGCTAAAACTCACTTGGTGTCTCCCCCCAGCTCTTTTAAACTGGCACAGTTGTTATAGTGAAAGGATGGCAAGTTCTGTACAGCTGAGAGAACACTTATTAAGTTCTCTAACCACAGAATGCAGCACCAGCTCGTTATCAACCCAAACCCCACAAACACAGCAGTGTGCTGGGGTCAGCTGCTGACCGTGACCCTCCCAGGGCCTGACAAAACCACCTAATGGACTCGACCCAGCCTTCTGGACATCCTGCTCTAAGCCATGAAAGGCCAGGGGAAGAAGCAATGCCATATTAAAAACAGCCAGCACCTCACTCCACAGCTTTGCTTTCTGTCCCTTGCCTGCTAACAGGAGTAAGGCTTGAACTTGTTAAAAATGGAGCCACTGCAGCCGCCTCCGAAGGAGAGCTGGAATCTCCTCTGATGGAGGCACCAGTTCCTGCCTGCCAGATTCATCTGGGTGTTGCCCCTCTGGCTAGCCCTTGGAGAGAGATTTGGCTCCAGCTAAACACAGGTCTAAAAAGGACTTCCTACCACAGGCACTCATTTAATCTACCTTCATTTTGGAGGGGGATCCATATCAAAATTTGCTTTATTGTCCTCACTATGTGTTCTTGAAGAACGTGGAAGCCCTGTTTCAGAAACCAAAGGATCTGAAATCTAAACCAGGCCTCCCAGGCAGCAGATCTGGCTGTGGTCTGAACAGCACATGCCACTGGCATGTCACAGGCTGCAGAGGGGGGGAGAGGAAATGCCAACAGCCCAGGTTTAGATAAGTGTGAGCTGCTACGGTCGCTTGTCCTGCGACATTGCTTCTGAATTTCCAACCACAATGGAGTCACAAATCATTCAGGGCTAAGTTTACTTACACAAACATTTCACAGAATCACAGAATCAACCAGGTTGGAAAAGACCTCTGGGATCATCAAGTCCAGCCTGTGATCCAACACCACCTTGCCTACTAGACCATGGCACTGATGCCACATCCAGGCTCTTCTTAAACATCTCCAGGGACAGTGATTCCACCCCCTCCCTGGGCAGCCCATTCCAATGGCTGATCACTCTCTCTGTAAAGAATTTCTTCCTGATGTTCAACCTAAACCTCCCCTGGCACAGCTGAAGACCCAGCCCTCTTGTCCTACTGCTGGTTCCTGGGAGAAAAGACTGACCCCCACCTGGCTACACCCTCCTGTCAGGGACTTGCAGAGAGTGAGGAGGTCTCCCCTGAGCCTCCTCCTCTCCAGGCTGAGCCCCCCCAGCTCCCTCAGCCTCTCCTCACAGTGCTTGTGCTCCAGTCCCTTCCCCAGCCTTGTTGCTCTTCTTTGGACCTGCTCCAGCCCCTCCATGTCCTTCCTGAGTTGAGGGGCCCAGAGCTGGACACAGCACTCGAGGTGTGGCCTCACCAGTGCTGAGTCCAGGGGAAGAATCACTTCCCTGCTCCTGCTGCCACACTCTTCCTGAGACATTTCAACAGCTCTATTTCTTCTTTCACATGTTGTACAACTGCATCCCCTCTCAAACTCTTCTTGCATCCAAACAAACCTCCTTTGCCCTTTCCTGACATACTATTTTTTCCTTTCATTGATTCTCATGTGTCGTTATAGCCCCTGTTCAAGGCTGAATAAATCCCTGTTGAACAAGGACGATGCTTTACCCCTCCAGTAAAGACTAACTGATGCTTTGTACCGTGGCATTAATGTCTGCTCTCTGAGAAACACTTCTGCTACATCAGAGGATTGCATTTGCCTTCTTCCACTATCAAATCATAGCAGTGACACCTAACTGAGCTATGATCTATGGATATGCCTGCAATTCTCTCCTCTCCTGCTGTTTTATTTAACAAGGTCCCAGAGTGTATTGGACTTTTTTTGCTACTGATCTCTTACTCTCACTTGGCACTTTGAAACTTTGATTTTTATCTGCTTTCTGTTACCCCAGGCCTGAAGGTTATCAGATACCTCTTGTACAGTACTTCATTCTACCTGTTTATTTCAACCACAGCTATTTCCAGCCTGTTCTTCCTGTCTTAGCCAGTATCCAATGAATATATTGAATAAAAATGATCCTGAGACCAGCTCTCGAGATTCTTTCCTCCAGCTCCAGCATTTCCATTTTGGCACAAGCCTCCAGCATCTCCCCCCGATCCGTGTCTTTGCACTTTATGGTTCTCCTCCTGCTCTGTTCAGTCCTCTTTTGTTTTTCTTCTCTGCTTTCTTGAGGATTTCCTGTGTAGCACCATAACAGACCCACACTTTTTTTGTCAAGACAATCAGACAGCAAGATTGTATCTCATTAAACAACCATCTAGTCTTGCTAAGCTGTCTCGCCTCTATTCTATTTTCCATTTACCATTTTGTGTTATAATTAGCACCCACATTGAATGGTTTTGCAAAGGCTGTTAAGCTGCACTACACAGACAGTGCTTGGTACCTCTCAGCTGGGACTTTCTGATAATTGTAACAACTAATGAATAGTCAAAGAACTATTTTATTTTTTTTTAGAAATCAGAAAAATGCTTTAATTAGATAGTAAATATAGTCATTAAATGTGTAAAACATCATTTGCTTCTACCAAAATCTAGGCAGTTGCTTGGAAGAGGGTGATTTGACTCACCACCAGTAATTTCTCTCATTGCCAAGAAAGGGATTCCACTTAGTCAAAGCGTGTGTGGCCATGAAAGAGGATTTAATCTTTGTTACTTTAATTAAAGAGATTAGTTATTCCTTGTTGTCCAACAGACCTATAATCACTGGTAAGACAGTGCTTGACACAGGGATTTCAGTGTTACAGACAGAGCCGTGTTGTCCTGAGGTTCATCCATTAGTGCTGTACATGTGTCTCTGTACCTGAGCCCAGGGTTTTCCTCCGCCAGGGGAAAATCCCAGCTAATGGAGAGGCAGCATCTCCTCTCTCCTGCCCAAATGTTGCTGCCCTCCAGTGCAACGAGCAGCACTGCTCCTCCAGAGACAAAAGGAATATCAAAGAGGGTATGTGACCGAAAAACACAACTTCCATGCTCTGGTTTAACCAGAACAGCTTTTCCTGGAATACTTGACAGGAGGTATGGGAGACTGCAAGCAGAGGTGTTGACAGTAAGCACACTGGGATAGCTTCCTTCTTTCCACTTCTTTCTCCCTTAGAGGCCTAACGATGCTGCTCCCTCCCATTAGCACTCTTCCAAGAGATCTGTGCCTTGGGACTGCCTGGTAGGAGTTTCTGCATAGGTAATGACACAGGTAAACAACGGGATTTAACTGGGGGAGAGACTCTTCATGGCTCTGGCTCTGAGCTGGATCCTGCAGCTGACAGGGACAGGCTCTGAGGATTGTGATTTGGTGAGGAATGTGCAAGGGAAGGCTGATGGGGTCCGTTCCCTGCCCAGAGGGTAGAAAGTTCAGTGCTGACATTGCTGGGGTGACACAGTTTCACTGAGAATCAGCCTCACTCCAGAGCATATTCCTCTGAGCTGTGTGCTGCTGGGTGCCCAGAGGGCCCAAAAGCTTTTGGAAGAGTCAGTGTCTACATTCTGAAGTGGCAAAGTTACTATTGCAATAATATCAAGGAAGAGAGATTGAAATGCTGGCTTGGTCACTGAAGCACAGTTTTAGTACGTGGCTTTTACAATGGACTGAACTGCAGCAAAACTACCCAAGCACCCATAGAAGGTACACCTTGCATGTCCAACTGGGAATGGTCAGAAAGGGACATGAACCGCTCGAGTCCTTGTGGCTGTGCTGTAGGAACTGTGGCTTTTCTGTTGTGGCTGCATTTCTTGGAGCATTTCTAGCCATCCTGGGACCTGGCTTGCCCATCCAGCACTTTATTTAGAGGTAGTCTACATACCACAACTCAAACCTCTGCCTGCTCCTGCAGGACAAGCCGGCCTGTCAGGATCTCAGCACCCGCCCCAGGGCAGTCCTGGCAGCTCTGCAGCCCTGTGTGCTGTTTGGGGAGTGCCCCCAGCTGCTCCTTGGCTCACTGCAGAGCTCTGGGAGCTGCAGCTCTGGCTGGCAGCAGGAAAGGCCTCGGCCCCGCACCTCCTCTGCAAAGCCTGCAAGGAACTGGGTCCAGGTGGTACATGGGGAGAGTGCTGTGCCCCCACCCTGATGGGGAAGAAGGGCTGGAAAAGAAATAACTACTCTGGGTGCATTGCTTGGTAGGTAGTAGGACAGTGCTGAGCTGCTGTGGGGGTAAAACCAGCATCAAAATCCACAGTTAGCTGGTTTGCACCTCTCAGTTGGGCCGGGCTGCAGTGGTACTGCCACAAGCACTGACAGTCACAGCACAGCTATCAGGGGCTCTTTTAGACTGATGAGCCTTCCTTTAGGAATTATTTGAGATGTCCTATCTGCTCATATTTTAAAAAATCTTTAAAAAACCCCACACTTTCTCTTAAATATGAAAGTATTTAGCTGTAAAAGTTCATTCCGTATCTTTGCTCTTAATATTTTTCCAAGGCTTAGATCAGAAGTGTTCTCAAGTGGTTTTAGACTAAAAATACTAAATGTTGCTAACTCATTCAAATAAAGGGTCCATACAAATTTTCAAAAGAGAAAAATAATTGAAACTAAATCTGTTATGGGTGTCTTTGGAATTTTTTCTCTAAATCAAACTTTTTTGGCATCATATCTTATTTAGTTTAGGTAGGCTCATAACAGTTTTAGTAAGGTAAAAAATTAAGATTCACTTTTCCAGAGTCAAAAAGGAAATAACTACCAATGAGAGGAGGAAGTTTAGAGAGAACAGGGAACAGTGAGTTTTGAACAAGCATCGTTCTGCCAATATATTTGCCAACTGTCCGTAAGAAATCCTTTCTATGCACGGTGGCATCACACATGATACCTCAGTCCTGGACTAAAAGTAAGTTGTTCTGAGTGAGTGGTATCAATTAATTATATCATTATAATGATATAATTAACTGTGTTAGTGGCCCTGCTTAGAAAGAGTGTTTCTAGGTCTTGTTCTCTTGATCTGCCACTCTCCTTGTCAAGTGCTCTACCAAGGGCTTAGTATGTACTGTAGGTGAACAGCAAACAGATCTAATATCCAACAGTCAAACCTGATTTATAATCTCAAAGTACATGCTAGGATATTTCCTACCATGCTGTGGCCTTTCACTGTAATTGAATCACTTGCTTTACATTTTATGCTTTGTGTTTTTTCCCCTGGTATACTTTAAAATCTCCAAGTATTCCGAGAAATATATTCATGAGATGAAGTGTCTCAGGGATTTTACTGCTCTCTTTCTGTGCCGTTCAAGCTGTCCTGAAATAAACAGTGAAATAAAAAGGGATAGCAGTAAGAACTGCTGTTTTATGTCTCTGATGTCCAAGTGATTGTTTAAATCCCATCTCCAGCTCTGCTGTGGTTCAGAGGGGGGTGCCTGGTGCAATAAGAAGTGATTTGGTGTTTAGTGCTTCCTGTTCCACGAGAGGCCATCCCAGCTCTGCTCTGCACCCCTGGGACGTGACAGAGCCTTTCTGCAAAACCAAACCCCGGGTTCTCGGCCTGACCCTCCACTGCCTCGGCCTGGAAACGTGTCAGCACCTGACAAGGCAGCTGAGCAGCCGAATAAAGAGCTGAGCCCACACCTGGGGGAAGGTCATCCTGTCCAGAACAGAAACCTCAACTGAAACATCCTCCCCTGAGCAGAGCTGGGTGTGACACGAGCCCTTTGCTAGAAATGCTCATGTGACAATGAGCTGGTTAATGAGCTTAAAAGCCTTTGACCATGCTGTGTACTGCTGTACTGTGCAAGAGCTCCTTTTTCCTGCTGGTTGAAACTGGTTGGAGTGGGTGGGAATGTGATGGCAGCTTGTGCTCTCCAAGATTGAACCGACTACAGGATTTATACAAGCTTAAAAACACAATACTTTTTTTAAAAGTATATGATTTTTTCCCCATATAAGCAGAAAAAGCAAGGACGAGTAGGTGGTTTGGAGCTGGTTCTATAACATTTCTGTCACTTCTTGTAAATTCACTCTTCGTGCATCAGAAACAAAAATGTTTGCTCAGGATGTAGGTGGCTATCTTGGGACTTTCTGTGATAATTTCAGGAGTTGACTTGGGCATTTTCCACATGAGGCTTAGTTTGCAGTTTTACTGCACCCTGTTACCTAAACCTGACATGCAGCACTTTTCAAGGGGAGCAAGTGGTGTTTATTGGCAGACATAGCATAGAGGTGAACCTTGAATGGGACCTTCAAAAATCAAAGGGAAAAATCATTGCCTCTGTACCATTCCAATTGCTGAGCTGTTTGATTGCCATCTCCCACTGCCCCTGCAGCAAGACAGGCTTCAACTTCAAATGAAAGCAAAGATCCTCGTCAGACTAAAAAACCTGCAGCAGCTGGGATACCCAGAAATAAAACTGAAATTGAGATTTCTCAAACTACACGACAGCATTGCCAAACTGGTAACACTGAGCAAACAAGTAGCTTCCCAGTGGTCTTTTGCTCTTGACATTGTTAATTTTTTTCTGAGAAGGAAATGGTTGTTTTAGAGTTCTGCTGACAGAGGAATTTGCTTCTCAGCTTCCTGAGCCTTTGTCCTCCTCCCTGGCATCTTGGACCTCTCATGTGCTATGTATTAGGCATTCTTATAGTCACAGCATGTCGTTGGGCTCTCTTCACATTTTACTCACCCCATGATTTGCACAGCTACAAAGTGATGGCTGCACAACAGCCTCCTTCACTTCTGCAGGTGAAGTCTGCTGCCTGGCAGACTAATGACACACAGGGAACAGGCTTGGAAAGTCTCAATTCCAGCCTAATAAAAGGACTCTGCTTGTGCTTATTAGCTCCATTTTAGCATCCCTTCTTAATGATTTGATTAAATAATATTCTGAGAATGCACAGTGTTTCCTAGGGAAGAAAAACCGTAGCTTAATTTTTGGTCTCTCTGTCAAGAGTACAAGTGTTCTGTTTTTCTTTGCATGGCAGTGTTTTTACATCCCACAGCTTCAAGCTTTAGCCAGAGGACTGGAGAATGTAATAGTGACCTCTGAACTCTCAGCTTCTTTCAATCATTTCACAGAAGGAGCTTTGCCTTCTGGAAGGCAGAAATAGAGCTTTGCAGACATGCCAGAGAATCACCTCCATTCAGCTGCCTGTCTCTCATAATGGCTCAGTTTAGGAACCCTTCACAAAAGGCATGAGCAAAGTCAGGAAATGGAAACCTTGTGCTGTCCTGTTTAGCAAGAACACCTTCTTTGTACTGAGTAGGAGAAGAGCATCTCTTTTAATTTTGAGATGCTGCCATTTATTGTTTCATTCCAAGTATGGTAAAGCAGCCAGGGAAAACAGTGCACTTTCTCTTGAATTGCACATTTTACCAGGTTGAGATCACCCTTTTTTCCCCCTTTCCATGAGTTTTTGCTGACTTCAGCCTTGACCTTCAGCCTCTTGCAGGGAGGGATCTCTGACCACCTTCAGGCCACGGCATGCTCCTACTGCACAGCAGTTCACACTCCTGCTGCTCCTGTGCCAGGAGGAGAAAGGAGCCAGCAGACAGAGATGCATCACAACAAGAAAGGTGACAAAAAGCTAGGAATCCATTCAGGAAACCCGGATAGAACAAACTTCTTGAACACCTTTGTGATGGGGATAGTGGGAAATGGGACGGGGGAAGCAGAATCCCTCACCAGCTTTAAATGAGAGCTTGAGGTGGCTCTGTGACACAGGGTTGAGGGGACAGCATCCCTTTATATTTTCTCCATGTAGTGACTTTAGACAACAGTTTAATCCATAAAGTAAGGTGACTTCTTGGGGGCCAACAGAGAGGCCAGAAGTGAGCACTTCCACCTGTCTTTCCCAAGGCACAGCAGTGTTTGGCCATGGTCCTTCCAGAACATGACAGATAAATGTGTCAGTGGTGAAATCAGACATTGCTTCAGTCTCTTATTGAATAACATCAGCAACACAAGAGAAACTGGAAGTAAAATAAGGAGAAATAGAATCTTACAAGTAGAGGATACTTCTGTTCTATACAAAATAATGGTCAGAGATTACTTTTGTTTCTATTCCTCTTTAGTTCATCCACTTCCAGGTCCCTTCTCTGTTACAAGAGAGCTCCTCTCCTGCAAGCACCGTGGGCTCAGTCTCAGACCAGTGTGAGTGAGGCAACCTGGAACAACCCTGACTTGCCCAGGGACAGAGGCAACTGTTCACCAGGCAACAGACCTGCTTATTAGTTGGTACATTAATTTATTAAAAAAACTATATATCTTTCTCCCCCTTGTCTTAAAAAGCTTAGACTTGTTTCCTGTTAGTCCTGAGAAAGGCACTAAATACAGCACACTGCTGCACCCACACTCCCTGCCTCCCCTGTGAGCCAGACATTTTGTTAGTGATCTTTCCTGGCACATGGAGAAGGGAAAAACTTGAGGAAATATTCCCAGAGCCTTGCTGTACAAGAGGAATGAATTAGAGGTTTACTTCACTTCTTAGTGAGGGTTATTCCAGTAGCTGCGTTACCACTTCCATTTTATGTGAGATCTTCACCACCTCAATCATCACTTTCAACATATCCCATTACTCAATAGGATGCAACATATTCTTCCACTCCATAGTGTGGTGTATGACAAAGACCCAGGGAATTGTGCAATCCAACAGAACAAAAACAGCTTTAGGTTTTTAGAAACTCTTAAAACAGGAGGGTTTCATGTCAGTAAAGTCAAGCAGTTTGTCCAGGTGGGAGAACCATGCCAGTATCACACTACCTGTGTTTGCTCCCACCTGCATAAATGTCTGTCCTGCCTTACACAGAAATAACTAAAAATGGATTAATGCTGGTATTTTGAAGAATTGCTGAATCAATGAGCTGGATGCACCCCCTTTCTGCTGCAAACTCTAGAGGTTTGGGAAATGGGCAAGCTCTAACTAAGTGTGTACACACACCAGCACAGCTACTGCTGAACCCTTTGGGCTGTTAAAACTGTTGCATCAGCCCGACTGTCACACACAAGATGTCCAATCACTCACAGCTGCCTTGTCCATTAACCAGCAAAATTCATGAGCTTCTCATATGAAAGAGAAGAGCAGAGTGAGACAGTTTTCTTGCCCTGCAAATTATTATATAAGGTTTTAAAAGTCCACATTTCACCTCTTGAGGACAGCAGCAACAGAAAACAACAAAAATCCACATTCACACTGATATAAGGAATACATTTCCTCAGGATCCAGCAGATCTGATTGAGACACCCCCCTGGCTCAGCTGGCACACATCCCCCATCCACTGCCTGTGCAGGGAAGAGGAATGTCATTTTAATCTCTCCTTTCTCCAGCTGTTAAACTTGTGGATGGATCTGGTGGCATGAGGGAATACGTGCCTGGACTCCAGGTGCAGGTAATGGGCTGTGGGCAGTGAAAGCTCCAGTTCCTGTTCGTGGCTGTGTCTTCCCCTGCAGAGCTCCCAAAACCACAGAGGGTTTTTATGAGTCTGGTCCCCTCCTCTTTGGTTAGAAACTGCACTTAATCCTCCATCTCCAGAGAAAGCCTTCACCAGATGTGAACTTTTTCATCCACATCCAGCTTCCAGTAGAACTGGGGGGGGGTTGTGTTTTCCCATAAAAAAGGTTTTGTCAAAAACACAAGTCCTAACCAAGTGTGCAGCCAGGGTCTTGCAATGGCAGGTGCCCCCTCTCCTTCTCCTGGCGTTCCTGGGGATTCCCATCCTGCTGAGCAGCAGCCCCAGGGCTGTTTGTCTGTCCTGACTCGTTAATAACCCTGCAGTAATTACAGCACTGAAGTGATGAGACTCAGACCTCAGGGCTGCTGACCATCTATTTTCCTCTTTTCTTTGTTCTCCACCCTTTATTTTTTATCTTTCTTTCATTTTAGGAATAGATTAGGCCTGGACAAATTGGGAGTAGCACCAAATAGCTTTTTGATTTGAAAAGCTCTTGCTTTAAAGAAAAAAAAGCTTGTCTTTATTTATTTATTTACCCGAATGGAACAACAGGAGCTGGTATCTCTAAGCTAGACTGAGCTGGGACGTTTTCACTTTATTCTCAAGACTGTTACTTTTCATTTCGAGCAAAGATAAAGTTGTACCAAGAACTATGGAACTTTTCAATTCCTCAATCTTGTTCAGTGACATTTTCCCACCACTTTAAAGAAGTACTAAACTCCATTTATAGTAAGGGAGCAGTTCTTTGGAGAACTGAAAAGCTGTTGGGATCTAGATGTGTGTTTTCAACATGATTTTGTTTCTTCACCCTGACACCCTGAGTGATCCCTATGCAGAGCCCTCACCTCATCCCAGCCTCAAATCCCCAAGCTTTTACTGAACAGCACAGTGAACTTTGTACATTATTGCAGTGTGGCTGCTGAGAAAAGTTTTATTACAAAATCTAGATTAAATTGGAGATGAAACTAGTGTTTTCTGTGCCATCTGCCAGCCAGAATCTGCCTTGCCACATTATGGCATGGAAATGAAATCAGAAGAAGGGTTTTTTGAGCTAAAAGGAGCTGAAATATAAGTAAGCAGCCTAACTTGCCTGTCATACAAGCATGCAATGAGAGTAACTGGATTGAAATTCCAGGTCTTGCCCTGTGCCTGCAAAGCAGCACAAGGTCCCCAGCCAGCGAGTGTAAAATCTGAAGGAAGACAAGCCTTGTGTGAGCCTTGTGGGGGGAAAGGGACGGGCTGTGAATCATCCAGTCCTGCCGGGAAAATATGTGTGGAAATGAGATTCACAGGGAGACTCTGAGATTCACCCTGGAGAATCTGTCATGGGAGGAGAGGCTGAGAGAGCTGGGACTGCTCAGCCTGCAGCAGAGGTGGCCCAGTGTGTATAAATACCTGCAGGGAGAGGAGGGGAGATGGAGCCAGGGCTTCTCAGGGGCAACCGGTGACAGGGCAAGAGGCAGTGGGCACCTGTTGAAATTCTAAAAGTCCTGTTTAAGCATAAGACGTTTTTTTTGCTGCAAGGACGGTGAGACGCTGCAACAGTTTGCCCAGAGAGGTTGTGGAGCCTCCATCTGTGGAGACATTCAAAGCTGGGTGCTGCACAAGGTGCTGTGACCAGCCCTGCGCTGGCTGAGATCTCCCCTTCCAACCTCGGCTATTCTGTGACTCTGCCAGCAGAAAATGCACCTCAACAGGCTGCTTTAGCAAGCCAGAGGACACCCTCTTTGATCTCTGTTTGAGGCTCCATTTCAAGCTGTGTGTGACAAGTGCTCGTTTAGGTGCTGTTCTGCTCCTTAGATGTGTCTGTGTACGTGCACTGAAAAGAGAGTCGGTGACTCACCTACTCTGTGTTTAAAATACATACTCATGGCACAGTTAAAGTTGGCATAAATAAGAATCCTCCATTTCTCTGAGCCCAAGCAAAACCAAACAACTTTTGCAGAGCAGGATGGGTCCAAACGAACCAGATACAACTGTGTAAAAATATTAACAAATTTGTCACAGTGACTTACTTCATTAATCAACTGATTTAAATAGTCAAACCCCCTCATCTGCAGCATGGTCATCAGAAAACTGTAATAAAATGTATTTAACTGTCTAATTATTTCAGTCACTGACCTAACATGAACTTGCTGTAAACCCATTCATCTAGTGTTAGTTCATTTGAGCTTCATTTTAGCTGTTGTGCTCTGCTCAGCAGTGACTTGTGAAGCATTTCCATAGCCACAACGACTAATCAGGTTTTCTGCTTGTGATTTCCTCTGGTTTCAATGACTGCTGTGGTTGCCCCCACCTCATGGGTGCTTCTCATCGTCCCAGTGAGCCAAGTGTCCTTCCCAGAGCAGGTGGGGGGATGGAGGAAGGAACCACGTGCTAAAAAAGAGTAGAGCAGCCTCTTCTGTGGAGATGAAGTGACCTCACAACACACACAGACGTCAGCTGGGCAACTGGTTCAACTTTTCTGAGCTGGTTCCCCCTTTATTCCCCATTTCCACACACGTCCCTCAGTGGTGACCTGGCCTGGATATGAGCAGGGCTGTGGCCATACATCTGCCCCTGGCCCCACTTCTGGGGCTCAGGGCGATGCAGGACCATGCTGGCAGCAGAGCCTGGCCCACCCAGGGGCTGGGGGATTGTTTATGTGCATTTGCCCTGTGTCAGTAGATGCAGATGCCACTGGTGCATTCTGATTCAAATAGAACTCGGTGGGAACCCCTTGCAGAGCTGGGATGCCAGGGGGGAAGGTTTGCCAGCCATGGGGGAAGGTTTGCCAGCCAGGGGGGAAGGTTTGCCAGCCCCCTCCCTGCCTGCCCAAGCTCAGCCGTGCCTCGGTGCCAGGGCTGGCAGGACCCCTCCCCACAAACCTGCCCAGTCTCACTTCCCCCTCACAGACCTGCTGCAAAACAACGGGTCCTGCAAAGCTGAACCTCCCCAGGAAAGCTGAGTAGCTCCCAGTAGGAAAAAACCTTCCTGTTTTGAGTAAAACAGGTGGTGGTGGGTTTCTTCAGTACATTGCCTGGTGAGTCTAGAAGGTAGTTTTAGTTTTACTGTGACTTTTATCCTCATCTCAGCACTCTTGTTCCACAGTTAAGAGTCTCATTAGAAGTTCAATTATTTGTGAAGCTAATTACATCTTTTTAGGCCTATATAATAGACCATTGTGTGGAAAAGCTACAGTAAGAGTTGAGAGGCTCACCTACAAAGTCAGCTTTGCACTGAACTGAGGCAGAACACAGCCTGAAGCCAAAGCAAGAGAGATTAGGCATCTTTGTAACAGACTCTTTTCCTGAAGCACTTTCAAGGCTCCCTCTGCTGCAGTGTCTGACCAGAACCACAGGGGCTGCACAGGCAGGGATGTGGTGCAGGCCAGTGTGCAGCAGGGCAGGGAGGCAAATTGTGCCAGCTCACATGTCAAAATTTGTCTTTGCTGGCCCATGTCTCACTTACACTTTTAAATCCGAGCTGTGAGAATCCACAAGCCCCGAGCTCATCCCACAGCTGAGAAGGAACAAGCCTTTCACACTCCAAGCACGTCCTTTGAAATCTGAAGGACCTGAGGAGCCCATGGCATATTTTCAGAATTTACTTGGCTGCTTGAGTTGGATTCAAAGCTGTCCAAGGGAATAGATTTGCTCCCACTCAGCTCTGGGCCCTTTGGAGCCTGCCCCAAAAAGCAAACAGCTCCTCTGAAAGTCTTCCTCGTTCCCCCTTCCCAGGGGGGTACAAAGCCTGGAAATGGTGCAATAATTTCCTACCTCTTGGCCAGAAATAGCTGCATTTCATAGGTTGCAACTGGAGTGTTGAGCAGCACGTTGGAGGGAAACAAAACAGAAGGAAAAGCCAGTGACAGGAATTGCAAAGGAAAAGCAAATGATGAGTGCAAGAACATAGAGAGAGACTGAGAAAGACACCCAGTATTTCTGTCTGAGGGGGAAAGATTTTATTGGATAGTGGTTTTTGTAACAAAAAACATTCCTGTTGCTCAGAACTCGGCCTGTTAACACAACCCTGTTAGCACGGATCTCAGCTGGGATTGCAGACATACTCCCCATTAACGTGGGAATTTCCCTTCCTGTCCCTTATGATGCTGGAGAGGACAGGTAGCATCTATTACACTTGTACAGCAGCCCAGCAGAATATTAATCTGTTAGCCCTGCACTGGTTATCAACCCAATCTGAACTTTCATCTCACTAATGTTTTCCAAAAAATCTTATAGAAGGATAGAAGGCTTCTGTTAAGAAGCACATTTTAGTGCAGGCTTAGAGCAACTTAAACTGTTACGGATCGAGGATATAGAAATAAAAAATTGTAATTAAAAAGTACACGGGTTTTAGCCCAGGCCATGCTACAAAGAAAATAAAATTAAACAAAGACACAAGTGTGAAAGTTTTAGTATAGTACTATCACTGCTAAATTTAACAGGGGGAAAGAGAGGACAAAACTTAAATCTGTTACGAGGAACAATTTGCATTTTCCTGAAAGACAGGACACTTTGTTCTTACGAAATCTGAAGATCATTGGAGAGGAATCAATGGTGTTCCTTCTCTGCTAGTTGGGGAAAATCTCCTGATTTTAGGATTTCTTTATGTATTTTACATTGAAACTTCTCCTTATCCAAAAGTTTACTGATGATGGAGCAGGGGGTTGTTGCTCAGGGATACCTGGTCAGGGTGTAGTACAGGGAGAGGGTGCAGCAGTGCCCTTGGGCAGCAATTAGAGATCAGGGATCTGTGTTGAGTCACCTGCCACGGTGCAAACACACTGTGTTTGGTTTTCAGTCATAAAGACCCTTCCATTCAGGGAACAGATCAAATAGAGGAGATAACTGCTCACTGAAGCAAACCACGCAAATACATTTTCCTCTCACTAATGGGCATAACAGAGCCTCATGAACGCAAAAATAATTGCTGATCTGGTGATTTGGGGGGCACGCTGCACGCTTGTGCTGCATTGTGCAATATCCTGGAAGTTTGCATTTTAAAAGACTTATTATTGCACAGCTAAAGCTGCCATCCTGCAACCGGATATGTCCTGCCCTCCTCATCAGGCTGGGTGATAACGACATTTCCAGCCAAAAAAAATATTAAAGCCGAAGATGGTTTCCTGTGAGGAAGGTGATCACTTCAAAGCAAAGCAAGGATTTGAGTCACGGTACCGTGACTAAGCACAGGAGACGAGTTTAGGGAGGAAGAGCCATGAAGAACCGGCCTGGCCAGACTGTCAGCTGGTGTTAATCACCCTCACACTACTCCCAGAGCTGGATTTATTCTCCCTAAACACCAAGACCTCGAAAAGTAAATATACCAAATGTACCAGTTCTAAAAGTCACGTGGCACGTTTTCCAAGTTCATCGACGCAAGAGCAGAAGCTCCCAGGGTGGCACTGGCTCCCAGCTGTGTCTCACCCCATACATCTGTACATCTAATGTGCACTTAGTAGATGTATAAAAAAGGGGAATCTCACCTGGGTGTGGTCAAGCATAGTTAGCACTAAAATAACATTGACTTTTGTATTTCCTCATTGCATTTTTAGTTTGTTTTTTTTTAACTGCTCAGATCCGGTGCTGGAATGGGGGTGGGGAGGGCTTCCTGGAAGTGCCCAGAGGACAGTGGCTCACTGAAATGTGATTTTGCCCCTGCCCTTCTGTTTTCTACCAAGAGAGGCTTTACCCTGAAGGGTGGGTGGAGAGAAAGCAAGCACAAGCAGAAAGAACAGCCTTGAAATGGCAGGAAGAATTCATATGCCTTCATGTCTTTCTTTAAAGCAGTCCTAGATGCTGGATAAATGAATGCTCAGACAATAGGCAACCACATAACATCCTGTTAACCCAGCTTCACAATGTTAGAATTTTAGATTTGAGCTTTCATTTTTCAGTTGCAAGAGAACCTCAGATTACCCTTGAGAGAGAAAGGACTCGGGTCTTTTTATCTTGTAGCTGCAAGGAGAGAGCTTGGAAACAAGAGACCAAAAGGGTTTTCAACCAAAAGTCCAATAACAAGTATGGGGCATGTCCCCTTGTTTTAGTATTCCCTGCTTTTAGGTGAGCTGGGAGTGTTTGGGCTTAGCTGTGGAGAGTCACTGCTGATCCTTTCCACCCGTGCTCCTGCAGGACTCCTGGGCACTGCACGCCTGGTGCTGCCCTCCTGCAGCTCTCAGCAGGATGGACTCTGCAGGGAGCTGAGCAGGAGCATCCTGCTGGCAGCTGCTGCCTTTGCTCTGCACCAAACAGCAGAGAATTCAGCCTGGAGTTACCAGGAGCTCACCTGCTCAGGGGAGCCACTCCTAAAGCTGAGGACACTCACTGCACACGGGTCCTCAGGACAGAGAGACAAACAAATCCATGTCCTTTTCAAAAGCGGTTTCTGGACCTAGCACAGGAACTGGGAATGTCAGTTGTTTTATGGGGATTGGATATATTCTTTACAGTGCATCCCTTCTGCCCAGGGTCAAACACTTACACTACTCAACAGTGGGTTTTTGCTTGGACACAAATTTGGGTTTTTACTGAACTAAATTTAGAACACAGAACAGCATTAAATTAGTTTCAAACTATGTATAGAACCAAGCTGTATTTTAAAAAAACTTTAAATACAGATACCTTGAATATAGGAAACACATAGGAAATGTTCACTTACCCAAAAAGCATCTTTAAACTGCAGCTGGGTCATTGTAATTGCTCTGTAGAGGGGTAGGATGGTTCAGCAAGTCCGTTCTGGGCTGAGAGCAGCAGCAGGCACAGCACTGAGCCTTGTCCCTGCACCCCAGCCCGAGCAGAGAGAGCAGCAGCACATCCACAGACCTGTCCCTCCTCGAGTCAGGCTGGTGCCCAGAGCACAGGGCAGTTCCAGGCAGCTCAGCTTAATGACCTGTGGCTGGGAAGGGACAGAGGGCAAAAAAAGCTGTTGCTCACACACAGATTCATGCATGCACTCAGCACCCCAACCCCAAACCTGTTTCTCTTCTAGTAAACAGTTAATATTGAAATGAGGAAGCCAGGCAATGTCAAATGGTGTCAGGCTGCTCCGTGCGATGGGTGCATGTGAGCGGACAGGAAAAAAAAAAACAGAGGGGGGAAAAAAAAAGCAGTAAATTCAGTGATATGATTTGATCAGCTACAAGAGGAAAGAGAGAAATTAAAATGCAAAGGAAAGCAGTACAATGCAAAGAGACAAGCTGTGGAGGAAATTACAGCTGAACCATCATCTACCACTGTGGTCTCGCAAGGAAAAAGAAGCAAAAGAAAAGTATATGCCCCGTTTCTGCAGCACCTTCTGGGGCTGGCAGAGGCCCATGCATTTGCACATGGGAAGAGTAGCTCAAAGTTGCATTTTGCAACTGAAAAAGGCTTTTCAAGACTCTGGTTAAATTAAGAACCCTGAGAAATGTGCAGGTGTCTGCACACATTTAGGTACCTGGATGTCAATACAGAGAACACTCCTGATTTGCATGCCCTCATGGAAATGGTTGTATGAATATGCAAGATATGTGAAATTTAGAAGTAAAATCTAAAGTCTTGAAAAAAAACAGAGCTAAGAGTTTGTTAGCACCAGGACTTGAGGTGAAGCTTCACAGACCTGTGAAGGGGCAGCACCCAGCACCGCACCCAGCACCCTCTGACAGCAGGAATTTCAGGCAGCTCCCCAGATCAGCTCACCCAGCTGTGATAATACAGCAGCAAATATCTGATTGGAGGGTAACACCTCAGATGCTTCCATGATACACTCTCCAAAATACCTGTCCTACAGGTGAGGTTGCCTCTGTTCACCTCTGTAGGATGTTTTAAGCACTCTTAAATATGTGTTTTTAAATACTCACTGGCGTTTTCGGAGGGTAGGAAAAAAAAAAGAAAAGAAAACATGTGGTTGCCTGTGCAAAAGTGTGTCCTGCCCCACCAAGAACAGGTAAGTCAGCAGGACTGACTTACTACAACTAGTTGATGTTGCTCCTGGGTGTTGCTGGTTCCCTGCTATCCCTGCAGCCCCAGCCACATCATTTGGTCGTGGGGAAGTCTCCCAACTTCCCCGAGCTCCAGTGGGGCACAGGGATCTGCTCAGAGAGCTCTGCAGCAGCTGGTGGTTGGAGTTATCCATCCTCTCTCCATGGGCAATTTGCAGCTGGTGTTTTGGAGAACTGGCAAGTTTCCTTCCTGGTGGTCTGAAGAAGACAGAGAATGTGCAGAGACTTTGAGAGGCAAAATGAAGTGCAAGCAGAACAGGGCAACCAAGAGTCTGCAGGGCAAGAGGAGTAGCAGGAGAAAAGCATCATTGCATGGGAGGGGGAGAAGGAGAAATGTGAGGGTTCACTTTCTGATGGTGCTGAGGAGGAAGGATGGAAGCTTTCTTCCAGAAGGGAAAATTCCCTGAAAAAAAAGTATTCTGAGGGCATGGGCACTAGTCATACTACTTGATCTGCATGCAAAAAAAAAAAAAAAAAGAAGATTTTAAAGTGTTTTATCTCAGTCTTTCTAAAACTAAATGTTTCCTGTTACTATTTCCAAGCTGCAGCTGTGATTTGAAACCAACATCTTTGCTGCTGTTGGGGTTCATAAAAATGCATCGAGGGCATTGTGCTACTTTCTTGTTATTTTTAGTTTGGCCTCCAACCACAAAACCAATTATTTGACTGACCCTCACACTGAGCTCTGAGCCCGCATCCATCCCACCCCCCGGCACCGGTGCAGCACAGTCACCTCCCCAGGGATGCTCCCTCATCATCCCATCATCCCCAGGGATGCTCCCTCATGCCATCAGCATGGGCTGTTCCCTTTGTGCTGTGGGTGACTCTGTCTCCCACTATGAGAAATAAAAATATTGGTTTTTTATATAGACATATCACAAAGTTGTAAGATATCCAAGTTCCAAAAACTGGACTTGAGTATCAGAGTCTTTTTCGGCCAGATAAGGGAAATACAAAAGTTCCTAAAAATTAAAATCTTTTGGGGCCACTTTGTACACAGGGGTTCTTTTCTCTCTTTGGGCTAAGGACAAAGGAAGATCCATCATCTTTGACAGGGGATGCCTTGCAGCCAATTGGAACAAAGGGAAAGCCCCTTTTCAGAGAAAAGAAACCTTTTTAGGCAAAAATTAATACATTAAACTTATTTGAAAAAGGGTGAGATTTTGTGAAACTATAAAATGTATAAGATTTAAACCCAAAGGGTCTTTTTCCCCAGAAATTCGGTGAGAGAAAGACCCGGCGTGCCAAATAAATTCTTCCTTGTTCCTTTGTTCCCTGAGTTTATGCCATCTCTCTAAATTTAAAAGAGGGATTTTTCCCACACCACCCGTGGCTGCAGAAGCTCAGGCCTCTTGTGCAGGTGTTCTGGTGAGCTGTCAGCAATGAGCTGCTGTGAGTTGTAGCCCTGGCTCTGATGAAGCAGAGCTGATGGGCAGAGCCTTGGGCCACTGCTCACACCTACCAGCGGTGCTGGGTCATGTCCAGAGGGTGCCACGCCTTGCAGGGCTCAGCAGGATTTGCAGGGCTCGAAAAGAGGGAGAAAATTATCTCTTACCCTGTCCTCTAAATAGGAACAAGACAACACAGCCTGCAGTTCTGAAATGCCGTATCTCATGACTGGGTTAATATTTTGATGTGAGTGGCCTGAATTTTACAGAGGCTGGAAAGGCTGAGCCTGGCAGAGAGCTCTGTGGGGCTGAGGGAAGGGGGACAAAATCACTGAACGTTCCTATGCTGCTGACTGCTGTAATGCCTTCTACTGAAAATACCTGGAACTGCCTGAAATTTCCCCCTACAAAACAGTGATATCGATACCTTTGTGCCAAACAGAAGCGTTTTCGGTGGGCAGAGGGCTGAGACAGTTTTCAGGATGCTTTGGAAACCTGCAGGGCCTTTCATCTCCACTTCCTCACTCTTTGAACGGGGCTTTTCACCTCACCTTCGCCTGTGGCTCCACTCAGAAATTCAGCTGAGTCAATAATGAGCCTTAAGTGCAACTGTTCCCCAACAGCTGCTGCAGCTCCTGCCCAGCGCTGCTCTGAGAGGTTAAAAATCAGGTTTTCTGTTTGATAAGGCCAAGAATACGTTTCCACAGAGGGTTTTTTTCCCCCCAGTAATTAAATTGTTTGGCAGCAGAATGTACCATTTGGATCTGTTCTGTAGTGGAAAGTGATGAAAAGTCTGATTTTTTTAAAAAAAGTTTGTATTAAAACCCTTCAACTTTTGTAGTTCATTAGAATGGAAGTTTCATTTAATTTTTTACTATATACTGCTTTGAGCAAAGCTTTTTATCAGGGATCTGGGTGGCAGGTTTGGACTTGACAATAGGTAAATATGAAAATAGCATCTACAAACATGTTTATGCTCATCCAGGGCTACAAGAAAGACATTCTTCACAGGGAATGTTTCTGATTTTGGGGAGTCTGAGGGATTAGGCAGTAAATCTTAGATTCTACACAGAAAGAGGATGAAGGAGACTGAAAAGTATGAAGGCAGTATATAAAGAGGTGCTGAACACTCAGATAATCCAGGTGTTAAGATGGTTGTAATTTGCAAAACTCCTCAGGTGTATTGTGGTCCCCTTGGAAAAGCAAACGGAGAGTAGAAGGCGCTGGTGCCTCTACAGCCACGACATGTGTGAGACAGAGCTCACAGCCATGGCTGGGGGGCATCACCAGCAAAGCACAACAGTCCAGCCTCTGGTGTCTCTCCAAGCCCTGCAGCCTGGAGACACCAGCAGCAAGGGAACCACTTCCAGGGGAAAACCAGGGCTACAACAGCCCCACATTCCAGCTGCTGAGCTGCTACAACAGCCCCACGTTCCAGCTGCTGAGCTGTGCCTGCCGCTGCTATTGCCACACAAATGCGGCGACAAATGTTAGGGGCTTGCAAATTACCTACAATGATGCCAATTTAAACATTTTCAAATCACCTTCGGTGGGGAGCCAATCTCTGTTTCCATGGAAACACAAATGGCAGCCTCTCAGCATCTGGCTTGGTTTGTTCCAGCTCCTCTGGACCATCCATGGCAGGGCTGGGAGCTGGTTCAGTGTCTCCCAGACCCTGCGACATCGGCCCTGTTTGGCTCTGAAATGCTCTCCTTTGATTCTTTCAGAAGGAACTATTGCAACACCCTTCCAAAAGCTCTGTTTCACAAAGCAAGACAGCCCTGCTGGCATTTTGCTTCAGTAAAATCAATAATTAACATAAAGACTAATTGCACAGACTACCTTCTTAACCCATATCTAGCATTTCAGAGCTGTTTCTAGCAGAGGCCACCCCTGACAGGTGGAGCTTGTGTTTTACCCAAGACAATCACAGTCTTTGCTGTAATTATGAAGAACTGGATTTCCTCGAAAATTAACACTGTGATACTTTGTGGATCATAAAATTATTGTTTGTATCACGGAAACCTGGGTCTTTTTGTGCTCAGTGCGTGTTTAAACATGGTTAGTGACCAGTCGCACCCCCGAAAATGTCTCAAATACAAAAAAAGGAGAAGAGGAACTGTGGAAAGTGCAGTGTCACTGGAGGCTTGAATAACACAAACAGGATCTGGTAGTTCTTGGGAGAAAAGTATAAGTACTTTGTGAAAGAGAAAATGAAAATATTTAGGTTTCTATCTCCCCTTCTGGTCATAACTTCAGGTACCTGCTGAAATAAGTTTTTTATTTCTCTGCGTTTTTTGTATGCTTTCCCAACATACTGGCTTTCTCCATGCCATTAATTTAAAGGAAATCACTACTTATTTGCAAGTACTGCATATTCATTAGCCAAGCAGGTAGTGCTTGAGGCACTGAAGATGTTTCCACAGCTCAGAAAGGACCCTTTGCATGCTGCTGTTCTCCACAGAAAGCAGGCTCCAGGTTCACAGGAATGGTGGGCAGCAGCTCAGGATACGCTGTGCCAAAATAGATTGTTACCTGGTGTTTTGCCACCTGGTATATATAAATACATATATATATATATATATAAATATGCCCGGTATATTTATCCAGTCTCACCTGGATAGCCAGAAAGAGGAACAGGGAACTGGTAAAAGCATTTTGCAGCATTTGTGCTTTTTGCAGACCTGAAATGCCAGAAATTGGGATCAGTTGAATCACCCCACAGCTCTGAAGTGACGACCCTGGTGTTTAACAGGCACAGTCATGGCTTTCTAGCACTGTTCCTATTGAAAGCAGGGTTCATTGGCTTTCTCAAAACAATTCAGCTTTTTCTTTACTTACAGTGAATTACTTGTGGATTGGTTTCTCAGCTTCTTCCTTTTTGCTTTGATAATCAGTGGGGCTGGTAAAGTAACTTCATGAGCAAGTATTTCCTTACCCCTCTGTTCAGAGATGTTGGTGCACACCCATGTCAGCAGCATTTATGCAGCATAAAGGATTTTGCTTTAAGGACCAAACTGTAGTGAAATTACCCTTTAATGTGACTTTTCTTGTTGTGAGAAAGGCACAACACACTTCACCCTCTGTAGAGAGAAGGTATATTTATATATTCATATGATATACATGTTGTAACAAGAATAACTGCTACCTCAAAACTAACATTAAGGTCAGTGTTTGCCTTCTGAGGGGTTTTTCTTGTACTTCTAGTGAGCTCTGTTTTTTAAAACAGAGGAGGAAAGGACAGTGTGTAGCTGGAAATTCTATGTACTCCAAACCACTTACAATATATAGAGAAATAAATACACATTGCCAAGTGGTTTACACAAGATCACTTCAAACAGGATTATTTGTGCCTCCTGTTGTGCTTTCGGTAGGAGGTGTGTTTGTAGATACTGAATTTATCTGCTTTGTGTTCAGGAAACCTTTGCAATTCTAAGCTCTGCAATATTGACACTTCATCCACCTGCTGTCCCATTATCCTCCCTTTGCCCTATTCCCTGACATTCTTACACCAATGTTTGTTTAGAAATCAAATTTTGCTAGATCCTTGGCTTTATAGGTAGAAAGATTTCAGGCCAAGCAGAGCAATTCTGTTCTCTTCATTGACTTTAGCTTATATTTGTTCCTCTGAAAGTCTTTCTCACTCACTGTCCAAAGAACCATCCTCGTGTGCATTCCCACAGAGCTGGGAGCTCCCCTGAACCAGGGATAACTCATTTTGGGGATGACCATGAGGTCACCTTCCCAACCAGAATGCTCAGCCTCTCTCTAAGAAACCTGTGTAGTTATAACATGGGGACAAGGTGCTTTAACCAGCTTTAGTATTGGAATTGGGAATTACTCTGCATGTGCTGCTCACAACGTGAGATCAGATGTACCAGGGCAGAGACCTGCAGGATCACAAGGCCTCTTCACCTCAAAACACAGAAAATGTGACACTTGACCTTCACCATCTTTCTTCCTGCTCCTTCTGTAAGTCAAAGCTAAGGTTTCAATTCGGAATTTGAGATTTTGGGGCTTTTTTGGACTGGCTGTTTTGAGCTGTTCCAGCTGACCACAACCTGAACAGTGCTCGTAACCCTTCCACAGGTGCAAATCACACAGTTGAGTTGAATAAAGTCTCATTCCTCCAGTGGGGGTTCTGAGATGAAATGTGGCATTAGCTGAATCTGCTCTTGCTTTCTAAAATATCCCAACAACCTGGCTTTGTTTGGTGAGGTTTGTGATTGCTGAGAAAATAATCAATAGGTGTGGGACTGACACAGAGTCTGTCCCTAAGGAACCAGGCACAAACAGTCCCACAGTTTTCCAGATTCTGGCTTCTTGGCCATCACTGATCTCTGCTGGGTGTGCTGCTGGAGGAGGTACAGAGATGCCTAAGGAAGAACAGTGGGAATGCACTATTGGGCTTCCAATCTCAAAGTGAAGGAAGCCTAATTTTAAAAACATTATCAGAGAACAAAGGAAGCCTGCATTTCTTTACCCTAGGAATTACAGAAACCTTCACCAGGATGCAGCATTATTACAGGATTTTGCTCTTCTCTGGTTACACTAACAATTACATTGGGTTTTTTTAAAATACTAGTTTTCCACATCCTTAACATTAAGAGCTGCAAAATGAGGAGGGCAGTAGTTCTGTCTTGCAGTGAGCCAAGCTCTAACACCACCTAACATGACTGGCTTAGAGAAATATTAAAATTAAGCAGTAAGTTGGATGTTTGGCAAAGACAAAACATCCAATTTGAGGTATATTTCAAACCAACAAAGATCATAACAATTGTTTTAATATTCCTGGGCACACTGGATTTATTAGACTTTAAAAAAAAAATAAAGTCAGATCCCACCACCACCATGGCAAGAGTTGTACTCACATTCCCAGGAACTGAAATAAACAAATATAGGCAGAAAAAAACCCAACCCCTAAAATAGAAGTGTTTTGAAAGTGTGTGTAGTTTTACTCTGCATCAAAATTTCTAACATTCTACTGGTGACAGATCAACACTTGTGCCAAAAGGAATTCCCTCTGTTCTGAGCACAATTAAGAGGTGGTATATTGGGAAGAAAACAAGGCAGAACTAGTTGCTTTTACTCAATAAAGAGAGAGCTGGGAGGAAGGAAAGCATTAGTCAAGGATAACACAGAGAGAGCATTCCAAGGGGTTAGTTCTAGGAATTAAAAAACCCTAATACACACCCCACAAGCTGTTCTGCGAGGCTTTGTCTTTGTTTGGAACACTCAGCTCATTTCTGCGACTTTCCAGGAGATAAAAGTGAATATACAGACTTTCCTAACCTGAACCTGTCATGCCATTAACCTTTCAGACTGTTTCAAACACTTACATAATGGGGCAGTACTCACTTGATGCCTTAGCATTCCATATACCACAAATTAAAAACCAAAACAAACACAATTGCTTCTGCAAACTTGTCCAGAAAATGCTAAATGCACACGTTGCTTTTTTTGACTCTTCTTTAGGATGTAGATGAGATGATAAAGCCAAGAATGTTGCCACTGTACATTATGTACATTGCTCACACCTCAAGCAGTTGCTGTGGGTGACCCGCAGTAAGAAATAAATGTACAAAACACAGAAAGACAGAATATTTTAAGTTTTAATCCAACAAATGAACAGGATCTTGACACAGTAAAATACCATTATATTGCTAATGCTGTAGAATTGTACGTTAAAAACAATTATTGTCTATAGATGTAAAAATAGCAAGTTTTATGATACAGTAAAACACAGTATAGAAACCATGTAAAATTAAGTAGAAACCTCTTAAACAATTGAGGCATTAATCTAAGTGTTTCTCCAAAGGTATTAAATAAACCACAGTTAATACTGACTCTAAACATCCTCCCACCTTCCCCACTCCCCCCTCCCCAATTAAACTGATTAGAAAAATAGTAGTCTCAGTTACTACATTTTGCATTCTTTCAGAACCATTTAGATTCTCCATTTTCTTCAAGTACAGCAGAACAACTCTTCACAATACAGTACTACCCCCAAGTAATTTATTTCCCAACGTTATAGAGTTTTGGAAGTAAGTATTTCAGATTAATTTTGAAGGCTAGGAGAGGCCCGGGAAGTCTGCAGGGGGGCAATTAAATTTTGAATGCAAATTATTTACACAACCATTAGTGTACTGTAATTACAGCATAAAACTTGCAACATGGCTGATGGATGCTTTTAACAAAAGCTCCAAATGAAAGTAAGGGAAAAAAAACCAAAACAGATTACAAAATAAATAATCTAAAGTTCTTCATGGTAGAAACGTTCATCATGAAGCTGCCTACCATAATCTGTTGCTTCGCTGTTAAGAAACAAATCCTGGTTCTTAAGAACTTCTGCTTCAGAAAGTTTTTTGTCATCATTCAAATCCATCTCTTCGATGAGGTGAAGAGCCTGTAAAAGAAATGGAACACCAGGTGCACCAAGTTAAAACAATTCTGATTTTTGGCTTATTTATATATTAGAAAAGGAGGGGAGTTCAGCGGTAAAACAAAGAACCCGGTGCAGAATATTTGAGTTGTAGCTCATTCAGCAGTGTTACATAGTTCAAAGCTAACGGGCTGTGCAGCAGCTTCACTGCACCCATTATTTCAGAGAAATAGGAGTCCTGGTATTACATGGGCTTTGCTTTCATTTGCTGAACATCTACAAATACAGGAATTTAGAGAATCCTTCTGTTCCCACTTTTTCTGATTGGTTTGGCTCAGTGTAACCGAGCCAAAAATAACGGGGACTAACGTCAGCCAAGCAGCTTTTAAAAGCACTCTGGATGGCAGGAGCTGCAGGATTAATATGACAAACATCTTGGTAAACACATAGCAATTCCTGAAAATGAAATATATAGTATTTTTTCTATTTTTATGTGATTTAGCTACCAGGCTTCTCAAGTCATTTTGAAATGCCAAAAAGAAACTGTGACATTCAGCTTTCAAACAGCAGTTTATGACTGAAGTCAATGCCACCTTCTCCTTAAGACATGTGAATTTGCCAAGCCTTCATATTAAGTAAAGAAAAAACCCAGCAGGTTAGAGAAACAAATATAACAAATTATTTCTTGCAGAACTGAGCTATCTCTACAGCACAGCCTTGCTGGAAGCTAAAATTTGAATCAATAGCTAAGAACAGCTAAAAAAACCAAACCAAGCAAACCAATACAGGTATGAACAGACTCAGCACCACACAGAATTCGTGTCACAACAGGGCTATTTCTGAGAATCAACCCCCCTCAAGAGTCAGATGTTAAAAAAAGGCTGTGCAGAGGCTCACAGAGCCACATTTACAAAAATACTCCTCGAGCAACTGAACAGCCCCAGCAGGGCCAGACACACGAGCAGCCGACGCTGCGGCTGCCACGGGGCTTTTCTGTCACCAAGAGCTGAGACAGGCAGGGCTGGGAGCTCAGAAATGAGACCAAGCAGCTCCCCTCTTTCCCAGGAACCAGGGAACCTTGGGAAGACCTGTTGTTCCTGCCATTCTGAACACCAAAATCCCCCAGTGTAAAGGAAAGACATGGAAAATTTAGATAAAAAGTTACTCGTGGAAAGGGAGAAATCCTCTCTACTGCAGCCCGGGACTGTAAACTGCTACAAAAAAATAAAGACAGCTAAAATGAGAATCCACTTAAAAGCTATTATGGTGTTCTACCACTGATTAAACCATTTTAATTATCATCATCAAGGTTTGCTTTACACCATCTTGAATCACAGAGTACTGCCATTTTCTTGTACTTAAGTTTTTAGTTCTACAAATTATGGTGATTTATCCAGTTACAAGAATCACAATCAGTTTCTTTTTTTCAAAATTATGAAGCTTCTTTTTGTAGTGCATCTCATTAGATTTACCTACAATAACTAAAAAATTACTTATTAAAATGCTGTACCCTTGAGTCAAAGCAGATAAGCTGTTTAAACATGTAGAAAAGCACTTTGTTCATTCACACACACACACAATTAGTAGGAACTTCACATTTGCCTAACACAGGTAAAGGACCTGCACTCCTTGTCAAATTGAAAAGAGGTTAAAAATATATGCAAAGAGCTACTAACATTCATTTTCAGTAACTATGACACGATAAATCTGAATGCTTCTGCCATTTTGCTGTGATACCTTCACAATTCTCCTGCAGTGGTTAAACCCTAAAGAGCAGCCAAAACACCCACCTCCTCTTGTGCAATCCCCTGATTATTGGGTACTATCCAGGACAGCAGCTCTTGAGGGTTGAGTTTTCCATCATGATCCTTGTCATAGTCATTCACAAAACGATCCTTCTCAACAAGTATCCACTCTGGATCTTCCCTTGCAGCTGGTAAGACACAGTTGTCAAGTTTAAAGCCACTCTTCACCTTAAAGCAGATGTTTTCACCTTTTCTCCTAAGCAAATTCACTTAATCTCGTAAAACATAACACAAAAGTGATGTCACTAAGCAAAGACAAACCTTAATGGGCAGAGGAGAGCAGGGAAAGCAGTTTCATTTACTGTTGGTATTTATTTATTTATTTGCACACTTGTTTCGTACTTACCCCATGCACTGGCATTGCACAGCCCACCCAGCAAACCTAAACTTATCTCTAGCTCTTCAAGAAATTTAGAAGCAATTCATCAAACTGATAAATATTGCAGACAAGCATGAACAGATATTAAGACTTTCTAGACCTTATGAATGTCAAAAGTATCACAAGCAGATAAGTAAGTTTAAAAACAATCAGGATTCTACTGTAAAAGAATAAAAAAGAATGAAGTCTCTCCTTCCTTTCTAACATTTAGTTTTGCAAGTAGATCATCCCTTAATGTCACAATTCACCATACACTGTTGCCCAAAACCACAAGACAGTTATGAAATCAGAGTCACCATGTAGTCTAATTAGTCATTTTAAAGTGTGCTGGAGGAACACCACCTGCAGAAGAGAAGGTCTTTTGGAGGAAAGCTGAAGTAGCTTGTACTGATTCTGAATTCTTGCAAACAAGTTGTAATGCAAAGCTGTTATCTTCTCTATTACTGCAACAATTTCACTCCTTTCCAACAACTTTGTATAGACTGGCTTGGAAAAGCTTTCTTTCAAGTCAGAGCAGGAAAAAGATAAAGAACCCTGCAGTTGCATCAGAGATCTACTGTTTTTACTGGCTCTGGCAAACAAATATGGTCATAAAGGTGAAATTCCAGGTGGTTCATTGGATTGAAATAAAACAGACTATTCCCCTGTTCCTACATATCCTCCTGTGGCTTAAACAATTTTTCTCAGCTATGATACCATTCAAAATTGGCACTCCTTAGGGCCAAGCAGACTTTCCACATAACTGAACTTAAAGGGCTTTTTGGAACTGGAGCAGTTATTTGTCATAACTTGTAGTGAATCAAATACAGTGTGTAAAATATTTATCGATAAATGTTGATTAACACCAGATAAGTGCCCTTGTTCTTGTTAAAGAAAGAATAGGTCAAATTTAAGAAAGGGCAAGAGTGGAAAAAAAAACCATAACAAACCAAAAAGTGAAGGCAAATATCAGGCTTCTGATCTCTGGTACAGAACCACCTCCTTCCCTTCCCCTCTCCTGTAACACACGTGGCTCACCCTTCCAAAGCCAGGCTCAGAGCTGATCCAGCCCAGGGAAGTTTAACCTCCCATCCCTGCTGGCTGGGTTTGCACATGTGTTCAGTAATACTGCACCTTATCTCAGCTGTATGCCTTGTGCTCAGGAATACACTTCAGTCTTTAGGAAAACAAGAAACAACTCGCAGGGAAACAGCGGAATGGGCCACACACAAAGTACTGCCAAATACACACGGGGCAGACTGAAATAATGAGCTTCTATGCCCAGTTCCAGGAAACAGAATTATACTAAGACAGTCAAATGTTACTCTGAATCTGTAGGTATGAAAAGCTGAAAATAAAGGTGCAGCCAATTCAAAAGCTTTTGTTAGTTCCCTCTTTCATGCCCCCCCCTTTGTTCCTTACTTGGGTCTCTTCTGTAATCACCAAGGAATTCGTCCAGGCTGACAAATCCATCACCATCTTTATCATGTTCTTCTAAAGCCTCCTGAATGACAAAGTCCTTTGTACACATACAAAGAGCAAAATTAGCAACTCATAATCAAGAGAAACAGCACTGAATCATTTTAGAGCAATAAGGAATTCTTTAAAGGAAAGACTCCCTCATTTCAAATCTCCTTTTCTGTTTTATGTAGGCTGGTGCAGTAATTGCTTCCTGAGCAATAAAACAGATCTGCTCTTAGGAGTTTAGAATGTCAGGTTTCATGAAAACCAAATCTGAAAGGTGTCCATAGAGCTGGAATCCTTCAACATAATTCAAAATAAAAAAGCAGCTGAGAAATATGAATATGCACAAAGCTCTATCATCTCATTTTCACTTTTCTTTTTTCATGTGATGGATTTGCTAATTTGCATTTTTGCAACTTAATTGAATTGTTATAATTGGTTTGTCTTTTGTCCTGTGTTTCCCAGTGAAGCCAGTGAGCCCATCCTGTATTTCTGCCTTCCCTTGTTTGTCCATAACTCTGTGCTGTGTACACACAAACAAAGGCTGCTTACAGATCACTCCTCCTGGAAGCTGGCTCTGGCACCAGAGAGCTAAAAATGAAAGCTAAAATCTCACTGATGTATTCATCAGTGAAATGATGAGAGCTAAAACTGACAGCTAAAATCTCACTGATGTATTCCCACCCTAACAGGGTTGAGAGGTGGCTATGTCAGACCAATTCCAAAAGTTTGGGATAGCTGTGAAACAGCTTAAAAGAACATTTCAAAGAGCAGCACTGATCTCCTGCTCCAGCTCCTGACCTCCAGCACCGGATCCTCAACACACTACCTGATTTTTCATTTGGGCTGCACAAGCAGTATCCAAAACTGCTCCACAGCCCACTGTGGGACTGGGGCCAGGGCATGAATAAAAAAGGTGGTGTAGCTACACACAGAGGCTGAGACAGCCCCTGCCAGGATCTCACCGTCATGTATTCCACTTCTTCAGGGTGCTCAAAAGCCACGTACTCATCCACATTCAGGGCAGGGACATCATCTCGATTGGCTTTTTCAAAACGCTTTTTCTCCTTTAAATGAAGCTTAGAAAATAGATTTAGTTAGAGCCCTTAATGAAAAGGAAAAACAACATTATAGTAGTTGGCTATAAGCTCATTAGAATATTAATTGTTTCATGTTACCTACTCATATTGTACTGATGTTATACCTTCACTAAAAAGAGCTAATTGAGAGCAGTGAGAAAAACACTTTTAATTGAGGTTTTATTCTAAGAATTGCATAAAACCCTGTTTGTTTGTTTTTTAATTTAAGGAGCCATTTAAAACATACTCTTAGCCAAGGTTTCAGAAACACAAAAGGGAGATAATGAAAAGACCAAGAATTCTTATTTCCATACATGCATCCTCTTCTAAAAGTCCCAATTCCCAAAGTAACCAAGTGGAGTACAATGTTTATAATTAATGGCAGCCACTGCAAATTCCAAAATTTACATTTTAACAACATTTAACCTTCTGGATCTATATCTTACTTATATCAAGGGCTGTCTGCAGTTCACAGAAGGTCTTGAAATATCACATATGTAAAATGTCTTTTCTGAAGCCATTTTAAAGGCTGAAGGATTTGCCAGATTCCTTTATTACAAGACTGCTGTCCATTACACCTGAGAATTTCAAAGGAAAGTCCCTTCTCTAACCCGTTTTAAGTACATATATTAGCATGTCTTTAAAAAAGAAATAATATCCACAACAAGCAGGCAAGTTCTTATTCCTGAATGTTTGCACTTCCTATTTCTGTATTCCAAATTTGAAAAAATTCCCTTTTTTTTTTCTCACTTCATTTTATACAGTCACTTTAGACAAAATACAGACCCTCACCATTAAAAACTGATCTCAGCTCAAACTGCATGTGACATGAACTAGAACCACCTTGGAATCCCATCATTAAGTGTGTTGTGCTATCAGTGTGACTCTGATCTGGGTAAGGAAGCAGCCAGAAATCATAGATCTTAAATGCTTTAAAAAATAAGCATTTGAAATTGCACTTCTCATTTATATCCTATCTGCTGACACTTCTCTCAAAATGAGGCTACCCTGAAAAACACAGAGAGTAACATGTAACAAGTGAAGGATAAGATCTTAAATATTCTTCAAAATAGTTTAATTTTCTTAGAGAAAAGCTGACCTTGGCTGAGGGTTTAACCAGGAAGGCAGTTCAGAAGGACTGGCTACAGACAGTACCAGACTGTAACATAAACTTACCCTCTTGAGGGACAGTCTGGTTTTGCAGTGATTTTTGGGAAGTGATGAACAAGGCTGCCACCTCCTGGTAAACTCCTGTGGTTACTCGATGTCAGTTCTAAATCAACACCCTGTCTTACTCTTCCATTTTGCTCAGAGCAGGCCCACTAATTTCCAAATGTAAGGAAAATGCTGAGGATGGCTGACCTATGGTACCTGTAACACGCTGCTCATTTTACAGCCCGTGCTGAAGAAGTCAGCCAGGACAACCCAGCAGGCAGTCAAGTCACACCATTAACCAAGCAACCAGTTCTAACTCAGCTGATGTATCTATAGCTCTGTTTAGATCTGGGATGGCAATATCTCAAACATGGGATCAGTATTTTGACTGGCAGTTCCACTGAAAATCTTGTTTTATTTAAAAGCTATGGAATTATTCAGTTAGGTTAAGCTTTACAGTTTGTTTCCTCAGTGTGTAAAATCCTCTCTCCACGATTTTAGTTTCACTTCTGTCAACAACCTGTATTATCTACCTCTCCTTTACTAACAGCATAAAAAGGAATCCTCACAGAAAAAATACCTCAGGCCAGAATAGTCTAAACACTCATTTATTCTCTTTTTGGGAAACATTTACATGTACTTATAAATGTGTAACTTGAAAGGAAAGTTTTGCTATGTAGTGAATCTGTCCTCCCCTGCCTTTCTTCCCTCTCTCCTTTCCCCTTTTATGCATCTGCTTTCATAGATGAGACTAACCCATAACTTCTGTGTTTAGACATCCATTTCTAGCTACAGGAGTTTCATTTTTATTGCTAAAACTGTCTGAATTGCTATTGCTTTCTCTGTGGGTCTCTAATGGACAGGCAATATTACAGCAGGCTACACTGATACTCCACACTGAGTGCTTGAGCAGCAACCAAAACAGTGCCTAGAACAGTGCAGTCAAAGGGTTAAAGAGTTTCCTTCTCCTCCACCAGCAGTGGTCCTGGCCCCTGCTGAGGGCAGGACACTGTCAGGCTGCAGACCCAACCCAGGGGATTGGAATCTTGTTTTAAGGCGATGGTTGGAGACTGGGCTCTGTCATAAAAGGACTGTTGACAGACTTACGCTCCACTCAGCCAGCAAAATACACTCAGGGGGTATCATTTCATTGTGTCTTAATTTTGTTGGTAGCAGCTTTAATACTCCATTACTTTCCTTTAATTACTCCCCCATCTCAGATAGCAGAAAGTGTTAAAACATATGCCAGCTGCTCTGCTTCCTCTACCCATCTTGTTCCGTCACAATAAACAAAAATTGCTGCCTTTTGCCAACAGTTACAGAAACTGCTGCTGAAACATTTTACCTGTCGAAATGATTCTTCTTCCTGATCCTCCAGGACAGTGTTCTCATCAAAATCAATTACACGATCGTACATTTGCAAATTATACTCCTTCCACGACACCAATCCATCACCATCTTTGTCATAGTCACTGAAGTGTTGCTTTGCTTCTTGTGTAACATAATGCTTAAAAGACTGTTGTATCCAGGAGCTCAGCTCGTCTGTGGAAAGCATTAAAAATATCATAAAATAAAACAAAGCAGAGTAATCTCCACTGTGAAAACTGGAAAGATACCACAGATCTATTCCATGTGGATTACACTCTGCAGTTGGGATGTAAGCAGGTAGGCAAGAGGTTAGTTAAAGCAAACCAGTCTGTCTCCTCCATGCTCAGGCTTTTTCCAAGTTAACTGGATGAACAGATCCCAGCAGCAGACTTCTGGTTCTTTTTGGTAATGATTATGTGGCCACGTTTGAAGCAAATCAACACTATGGCATCCTTTTTTCCCCTTTTCTTTATGAAAATGATGCTGAATTTGTTTTAGACAGACAGCTCAAAGTGTAATTTGGTACCCCAAAAAACCCTTGTTCTCATCAGTCTGGGGTTTCTTTTGAAAAATCCACAAACTGAAATAAAACTCAATTTACTGCCATTGCCTTAATTACCCAAAATAAAATATTAACAGCTATTTTCCCTTTACCTGGGGCTGAAATCAAGCCTTACATAGTTTGGAAAGGCTTTTAAGCTGCTTGTTTTAATAGAAATGTGGCTAAAAGAAATAAAACTTAATATACCAATGAACTGACACAAATACATTAAAGTTACTTTATTTCAAGAAGATTGGGAGAACACATTCTCTCAGTATCTCTCAGTTATTTTCAGGTGCCCAGAAGGGAAAGACATCTTACTCTGCATTGCAAAAATTATGTATCTAAATCAACTCAACTGAAATCCTGCTCTGAAGATTCATGATGACTAATAAAAAAATCCTATAAAAATTACTACTTTGATGCAGAAAAATCTTACGGCATTTTTCAAATACTAAAGTATCTTATCCTGTCATTCTTGGCAGAAGCATCAATACAACTTCATTAGATTTAAATCTCTTTGAAAAGCAGCATGAGATTTTTAAAAATACGTTTTGAATACTGTACTTGTATTAGCAAAGGAACCAGGTTTCTAACAGATTCTGTGAGTTGACTGAACGTGCAGAGGTGTGTGGGCACCAAGGCTTGTGCACAAACCAGCACTGCCTTACAAGAAACTGCAACATTTCTTAAAGATGGGCAACATGTAATTTATGGTTTAGGACCCAGCATTTAAGGCATCAGGCACAGCCATCTGGACACATAATGTCCAGTGCCATTAATCAGAAATATTTATTGCTCCAACATATATCCCATCTTCTCTCTCTGTCAGCCTCCAAATGGAGGCACCATTAATATGGAAAAAGTTCTCAAGAAGAATTTTGCAGTACTGAGAAACAACTGAGCTGAAAAAAAATCAGTACCATAAGTTTCTTAGTGTTAAAACACATTCCACTGTGAGTTTTCCTTTGGGAAGTGAGAGCAATTCAAGTCTTCATTAGACTGAGAACCAGATGCAATATATGGCATAAGGATGGAGTATGGGTGGAATTCCTACACTTTAAATAGACTTTTCCCCTGTAGCCTTCACGCTGTGAGCTGCCTGTTCTGTATCACAGGGATTAGCCATCCTGCCAAAGCTACAGACTGTCTCAGCTCTACACAGTCCATACAGACACACTGAAATAAGGGTGCAGGTCATTAAATTCAGCACATAAAGTGAAAAACATTCAAGAGGGATGGTTGATCTTGCCTTTAAAACCATATTTTGTCCTCTCACCTAGAAAGCTTCCCACATGTTTTGTTTAATTTTAATGAAATATTACTGCTCTGGCGTTTGAACAAGGATTCTGTTTACTTTGTGTTTGCACATGAGAGACTTGACTTGTTGTCCAAATCACAGCAAACCAACAAAAATTAGTTTTAAAATTAAGAGTGTCATGATGATGTACTGAAAGGAAGGGCCTGAGTTCACCATGAAGTTCATAAGTTTGACTGATAAAAACCAGTCTGGGAAGAGCCATTTGTTACTGTGATGAACTATAATCTCTCAGTGTCACTTTGTGTCACTAGGGACTGAAGCGCATCTATGTGGTATTATGGCTGCAATACTTTCTTTGCATCTTAAACTTGCTCTGAGTGGCACAAACAGGATTACAAACACAGAAATCCATTTGATTCCAAGTAGCTTCAGATGTGCAAAGGTGGTACCCGCAACTTGGTACTGCTCTTACCCACACTAACTCTTGTTGGCCCCAGTTTTTCCATCATTGAATCACAGTATGGGTCAGGTTGGAAGGGACCACAGTGGCCCATCTGGTCCAACCCACCCGCTCAAGCAGGGTTATCCCAGAGCACATGGACAGGATTGCGTCCAGATGGTGTGGGAATATCTCCAGTGAGGGAGACTCCACACCCTCTCTGGGCAACCTGTTCCAGTGCTCGGTCACTGCACAGGAAAGAAATTCCTCCTCATGTACAGGTGGAACTTCCTGGGCATCGGTTTCTGCCCGTTCCTCTTGTCCCAGGGGTTGGCACCACTGAGCAGAGCCTAGTCCATCTTGACGCTCCCCCTTTAGGTATTTACACACATTGGTGAGGCCCCCTCTCAGTCGCGTGTTCTCGAGTCGAACACAAACCTCAGGGACTCAGACACGCTCTGTGTGAGCCTGTCGGTGTTTCTAACGCGCTGTGCAAGGGGCCGTGCTGTTTCCCACATGGATTCTCCCCAGCGCAGGAGCCGCGGGCACAGCGCGCCTTCCCCCCCGGCTCCTCAGCCATTACCCTCGCTGAGCAGCCCGTCCGCGTCCGCGTCGATCCTCCTCACGATGCTCCTCAGCCGCCGCTGCTGCTCCTCGGGGCTGAGCCGCGCGTACTCCTCCGCCTCCTCCTGCGGCACAACAACGCGCCGGGTCAGCGGCCCTGCCGGCCCGGCCCGGCCCGGGGAGCACCCGCCCCGCTGCCCCGCCGGAGCCCGCCCGCCCCCGGCCCACCTGCCCTCCGAGCAGCGCCTCCCGGTCGTACTCGGCGCGGTGCTGCTCGTTCGCCGCGCCCGGGGCCACCGCCAGGGCCAGGGCCAGGCCCAGCGCCAGCAGCAGCGGCCGCATCGCGCCGCCCGCCCAGAGCGACCCGCGGCGAGGGGCGGGGAGAGGGGCCGGGGGCGGGCGGGGGGCGCGGCGGAGGGTCGGGCCTGCGGCCGCAGCCGACCCGCGGCGGGGTCTGGGCGGCTCGAAAGCGAGAGCGTTCGCGTTCCTCTCTCTCCTGCCCTGCCCGCGGAAGGCGCCAAATACCGCCCGGATAATACTGACAATTTTCCAACTTCTAATCACCACAGAAGCCTGGCAGACGGAAGTCACTGTTACCAGTGATCACAGCACCGAGCCTGCCAGAGCTCAAGAAGCTTTGGGACAACGCTCTCAGGCACACGGTGTTACTCTTGGGGTGTCCTATGCAGGGCCAGGAGTTGGAGTCGATGATTCTGATGGGTCCCTTCCAACTCGGCATATTCCATGATTCTGTGATTCCCAGAAGTTCAGGCAAACATCCACAAACCCTGCAAGAGGGAAGGATCAGGAAACAAGCCTTGTGAAAGTTTTATACGAAAAAAGAAAGAACACTTGTTGTGCTTGAGGGCCCAATTCGCAAAGAACACTTCTAACGGAAAGAGAAGAGGAAGCGACGCTTCATAAGAGGTGGATCAATACAAATTTTAATAACTGTTCAACGCAGATAATAGAAAGCTGTAAAATAAATTTAACCTCATTGACCACTCAGACAAACTGAAAATACATCGGGTAAATGAGGGGCCTCCGCAGGAATATCATTCCTAACAGCTGTCACATGAAATTGGAATTGCTCTGATCCCAACCCCACTGAGGTCAAATTAATGATTCTTAGTGGATTGAGATTTATGTAGGACCATCGTTAGATTTGTTATTTCTCCTTTCAATACTAGTGCATTTTCAAAACTCCTCTTTCAACCAGAAAGAAGTGAGATTAACCCACCTGGGTTTCCATGAACACAATAGTTTAAGCAGAGCCCCCAGTTGGTGGAGGTTGCCTGCTGTGCTGTCTGGTCCTTTCCATTGTGACAGCATTGTACTGCTCCCTGGTTCACCTCCAATTCTATTAACTGTGAAGAGCTACGACAGTTCATTTTGAAGATCCAAGAGTAAAATATTGCAATAAATCAGTAAACGTGTTATTGCAATTTCCTGCCCGTATAAGAAATGTCTTTCCATTAAAAAATCTAATAGTGAGTTAAGTCTAATACCCTTTATTGGTTTAAATGTCAAATTTCCCACCAGTATTTATATAAATCACATATACAAAATGTGAATTGTCCTACTACTTGTGGCATGTGTAGCCAAAGCAAATCCTGTAAGCAATCAAAACAGAAATAAGATTTGATTAGTTTCTGAAGTAGCACTGAAGATCCTTTGTCTTCTTTTTCTAATGCATTACTAACACCCCAAAAAACCTCTTTGCTGCATATCTCAAGGGTTGACAAGTGTATCACATTATACCTTTCAGTGCCTAAACAACTGTAACAGCCTCCAAATAACAAATTCAACATAGATGTGCAAGACCAAGTTTATTATTATGAAAGTCCTATCTTCTACATCAGGAAAAAAATTGGAATCCCAGCAAGAGGGAAAACACAGGAAATCATATTCTTCTCTGTGTCAAAATACAATCCAGACACTTTCCAGCACACAATTAAACCAGTCATATAATAAATTCAAGATCATTCTGGTATGGATGCAGGGAACAAAAGAGGCTCTTTTGTTCACACCATTATTTTAACCACGTGCATAACAAATGCATCACTATTTTAAGTTAAAAGGGAGTATCAGTGAAGCTATTTTTAAATTAGAATATAAGTCATGCTATATAAAAACTTTTTTATGGGATGAACTTTCTGACTTTTCTGGAAAATCTCCCCTCCCTTCAAGCCAAATTGCATGCAGTCTGCCACAAATCTGTTTGGAGCCACTCTTTTGGTCACAAAGGAATTAATGTTAGAAGGTCATGTTCAACATGACTTCTCCTCTGTGAGATCTGCAAATGTAAATCTGGTCCTCTTAGACCATCAGCATGAGAACAGTCGTCCAGCAGCACAAAAACCAGTTTCTGAACAGTTATTTCTAGCAAGTGAAGTTATCCATTTGTTGTTTACTGTAAGTTTTTGAGATTTCTACATTTCAGTTTTATAAATCATTGCCCACCTTGAATAACCCTTAATTTTCTTTATTCTAATGCATGTCATTTATACACTATTAGATTAAATGTATTCATAGTAGTTTTATTTAGATAGGTGTCCGTTTTTGACACATTCTCCTAAATTTGTTTTTATCCCATGTAAAAATTTTAATCTGCATACGAGACAGTTGAGTCCTAAGACCTGCATGCAAAGATTACCCTTGCATTATAAAAGTTGTTGATTTTGGCATGTGGATTTGAGTAAGGGAAAAAACTGAGCAACAATTCATTTATAAAGATAATCACGTTCAAATACCCCGTGTTTGGATTTCAAAGTGACAGTCATTTGCTTTAGTAGTACCCAAATATGACTTTTTGAGTGTTCTAATTGTTTCATATGACCTCGCACAAAGTGTCCTGAGGTATTTTAGACTCTGCAGACATTACTGACCTGTTTTTCTACTTCTTTGCATTTAGTGCAGTTATTAATACATGAGGAAATAGGTTGTAAAAGGACACTCTTCTGATGTGGTGTCTGATTTGGCATCGAACCAGAACAGCAGGATTTGATGTCAGGTGTGGTATCACAGCGCTCAGCTCAGCCACACACCGAGGAGGCAGCTGTGGGAACTCAGACTGATAAATAATAATCAAGCTCATTATCAAACCATGGCAGTAGAAGGGATTTGGATGGGACCTTCATGGACCTCCTGGCTCAGCTCTCTGCTCTGATCCACGGTCAACCGATGTGTAATTTCTGAGAGATGTTGTTGCTGCTGTTCCTGGAGACTCCAACTGAAGCGTGTATGATCTCCCAGGATGTCTATTCCCATCCTTGTAGGATTTTTAATGTTTTAGAGATGACAGCCTGAGCTGTCCAGGTTACAATTTAGGCCTCTTTCTTCTCACTATTCCTGTCACAGTGAGGGAAATGGATTATTCTCTCTTTACACATTATGCTTTTACATGCTTGAACAATCCTACTCCTTTTGTCTTCTTTTGACTAAATAGATTCAACTTGTCCAGTGTTACCTTGAGAATCACATCTCCCAGATCCCATGAGGAGCGCTGGCCTCTCCACAAGCCCCACCTTTCCTCAGGTTCAGTGCCCAAGCTGGACTCAGCACCCTAAATTACACCTCAGTGATACCCCCCAGGATTAGGTCCCCATTTTGGTATTTGCCTGGATTATACATACACCCCATGTATTACACACAGTTGTTTACAGCTTTCCCAGCTCCCAGTGGAGGGGAAGGGCAGGATGCTGAGGGAGTGACCACCGTGGGCTCAGTGGTCCCATCAGGTCGACAGCAGCTGAACATGAGCCCAGGTGTGCCCAGGTGGGCCAAGGGCTGCCTGGCCTGTATCAGAAACAGGGTGGCCAGCAGGACCAAGGCAGCGATTGTCCCTCTGTACTGGGCACTGGTGAGGCCACATTTTGAATTGTGAGTTCAGTTCTGGGCCCCTCACGATACAAAGGACATTGAATGAGTCCAGAGCAAGGCGCTGCAGCTGGGGAAGGGTCTGGAGCACAAGTCCTGTAAGGGTGGCTGAGGGAGCCAGGGAGGCTCAGCCTGGAGAAGGGAAGGCTCAGAGGGGACCTTCTCACTCTCTACAGCTGCCTGAAAGGTGGTCTCAGGAGCACACGGCCTCAAGCTGCACAGGGGAGGTTTGGGTTGGACGTTAGGAGGAATTTCTTCATAGAAAGGGTGACTAGATATTGGAATGGGCTGCTCAGGGAGGTGGTGGAGTTACTGTCCCTGAAGGCGTTGAAGGAAAGACAGGACGTGGCGCTCAGTGCCACAGTCTGGTTGACAAGCCGGTGTTCGGTCATAGGTTCGACTGAATGACCTTAAAGTCTCTTCCAACCTAACTGATTCTGTGTTTCTGTGACGGCCCCTCAGGGCTGTTTCAGGGGCTGAGGGCAGGCCTGGGAGAGGAACCTGAGGAGCTCAGGGCACCGCGGGGTCAGCGCCCTGGCTGGCGGGCCGGCGCATGCGCGGGGCCGGGCGGGCGGGACCGGCGCGGGTGGCGGGCGGGCGGCCGCTGTCGGCGGGGTGCGATGACGTCATCGCGGCGGGGCGCGCGCGGACGGGACGGCGCGGCGCGGCGGAGAGCGTGAGTGACCGGCGCGCGGGGGTCGCGCGGGGCAACATGGCGGCGGGCCGGGCCCCCTCCCCTCAGCCCCTCAGCAGCACAGCCCCCGGCGGGCCGCTCCGGGACACGGCCCTGCCAGCCGGGGCAGGGACTACCCGGTTGCTACAGGCGACCGGGAGCGGTGGGGGTGGGTCAAACCGTGCAGGGAGGGCTTGCACGGCGAGGCCGGCGGGGGACGGACCGGTCCCTCCGAGCCAGCCCCGCTGGCTGTGGGGAAGCTGGGACCTGCTCCGTGTCAGGGGGACCCCGGTGCGTGTGAACCCGGCGGTCGTCGGAGCTGCCCAGGCCCACCCGTGCTCTGTGTGTGATGGAAGGGAGAGGCACACCTGGAGGGAATTTCACTGTCAGCTCTTAAAAACTGCCACATGGTGTATGAGTATTTGAATTATAAAAACTACTAGCGCCGTCCCGAGCATAAACCAGTGGTCTTCCTTAGATGACAGCGAAAATCACGGCTCCGGGAGCTGACAGCTCAGTAGGTTTCACCGAGTACTCAGGGGTAGGGACTGTCTTCTCTGCACACTTCTCTAAACACAGATTCTTGTTTCTACTTTATTCCCAAATGCACTGCAGTACTGGGAAAACACTTGGGCCCTCGGGTTTTCCCCTCAAATATATATATGTCAGTTTAATGAGCTTTTATTGCACCTTGAATATAATCAGGGTGGTTTGGTGTTCAAAAGCACAGCTTTCTAGGATACCTCAGTGTTTGAAGGTTCATGATGGGCCTGCCCTGATGCCTCAAGTGATGCTGAAGTACAACCTTTGTTTTCAAAATCGCAGCTCCCTTCATTCAGCTGCAGAACATTTCAGGTTTTATGGGTTCAGTAGGTTGTTTTAAGGCATATAAACAACTGCCTGCTTGTTGATGCAGGTTTGGCTATTTACTTTTAGAAAATTTGGCCATTTATGAGAACCACAAGATGTAATGTCAGAACAAGTGAACAGCCCACTGAAAGCAGTGTCATTAATGATAAAGGCCAACAAAATCTGACTTATGATCTGATTAAAGGTTAATCTTGTTCTCTTACCTAATTTCTGATAACGTAAAAGTGTTTTTATTTCCAGTTAGCACATGATTCCTCAGAAGAATAAGATTAGGGTGTTCATGCAGCTGTCCAGAATTTATCAACCTTAAAGCCAAGGATTAAATTTTATTTCAGAATTGTTGACACTGCTTTGGAAATGTTTGATAAACCTATAAATATTTAGTCCTGTGCACTTCTGCACTTGTGGCAATGGTTCTGTATTCACAGCTGGATAAAAGTATTCACTTCCTCAGAGCTGACTTGTGCAGGAATCATCACATTTTAGAGGTAAATGAGAACAGAAGTTTTCCATTTTATTTTGCTTCACCACTAATTGTCTGATACTGATTGTCTATTTGTCTCTGATTGGCTTTTTCTTTTTGAACTTTTCCTTTTTTCCCAGTCTTCTGTTACAGGAAAGATTATTCTCCTTGCTTCACTATTTCAGAGCAGTCCATGCAAAGATTTGTTTTAACATTTTACTATTATTTGTACTGTTTACTATCTTACTACACATACATTCACATTTTTCTATAGGGTCATTCTCTTTTTGTTTTCTTCCTGGGCCTTTGGCTACTTTTAATAAGCAGCAGTGCAAACTCTTTACAAATAAAACTATCTTCTGAAAATCTTACCATGTTCATCTGATGTCCATGACATAAATGCTGCCAACAAGCTGAAAGTAATTTTAGAAGTGGTTGAAGTGAAAATAATTAATTGCATTTGTTTTGACACAGGTATGAAAACTCAATGGGGTCGTCCAAAAATGTGATAAGTGAGCCTGTTGATGCAGAGGAAGGCTATAACATGATGGTAAGATGTTCAGCTACTATAGCAGTATATGGTGCAGTATTTTTCTACAGCAAGAAAAACTAATTTTTCATGTTAGGATTCATTGATAAATCGGTTCATTTTTACCTTCTGTGAAAGTATTGATTCCAGGAGTTGAGTAAATTTAATTGATTAACATCATAAAGGGAAACCTTCAAAAAAGGAATTTTACTGTAGAATAAATATGAGTGTTTCTTTTGTTTTTCATAGTTTCCAGTTGTGTTAGTATGTGGGGGTTTTAGCACTTATTTGTTTTAGCCAATTCCCATTTTAAACTGCTTTCATCCAACCTGTGCTGCAGTGCAAGGCCCTGATGTTTGGTACCACTAACAGAGTGTTCTTTGAAGAAGCTGAGGTTAGATGTGAAGTAATTTCCTTCAAGAATGCAGTGGGTGAAATTGGTAGTTTTGTTTACATCAATATATTTATATGTATGAACACTATTAAAGAAAGAATCCTCATAAAAGATCCTTTAATATTCATAGCCATGTAAAAGAAACAGTACAGACTAAATAACAAACATTTGCTGTTTAAGCTAAACAGTTTCTGCTCAGTCCTCTGGCTCTGTATCCAGAGCACTCTGAAGAAGGTCACTTCTTTAGGTAGTTCAGGAGCAAATAGCAGGGATTCAGGCTGAGGAAGCAGTCAAACCCCATGGGATTCAGGCTGAGGAAGCAGTCAAACCCCACGGGATTCAGGCTGAGGAAGCAGTCAAACCCCACATATCAGCATCAAACACTTGCAGAGGGGGGTGTTAAAGTTTGCTCTTGTCAAATGAAAAGACTGTTGGTACCAACCATGGCACAACAAAAGGCACTTTGGCACAATTTTCTCTTCTCAGTGGCTGTGCATTTCCTCATTGTGAACTGTGCCATCAGGGTCTCCCTGCAGGCTTTGTTGGTTTCTTTTGACTGACATTTGAGTTATGGAGATGAGAGTTTAAAGTCAGGCTCTAGTTTCGTTATACAAAGTACTTTGAAATGTCATGATGAGATACTTACACTTTCCTTATAAGCATTTCTGGCTTGTATAAAAATAAATAATTTCAAAAGTCAGGGTGGTGGGGACTAATGCAAAGTTTTGTACTCTCATGGGAGTAATGATCTCCAGAAATGAGACTGGAAAGTGGTTGTCTTGGTGGCAGCTGTGCAGAAAGGAATGTGGGGATTATAGGAGGTCATATATGCAACAAGAGAAATTCTGCTGATGTACTGGGAAGAGTTGGGTCTGACCAGGGGTTGGACTGGATCTGCAGAGGGCCCTTCCAGCCTTTGTTTTTCTGTGACTATGTAAGTTGTGCTAATTTATGTGTGATATGTCCAAAATTACCATCATTAGTGATGCAAAGGTAATATCATAGTGCAGAAAGTTCCCACGCATCATTTTGAGATGATTAAATGGAATTATCACCTGTAAGATATGCATAACCTGTCCTCAGTGTTTAGCATTGAGAAAGTCTTCCTGAAGTATTTGTGTGTGCTTTTGGACATTGTATTTCAAAGGCAGAATCAGTTGGAGACAATCTGGAAGAGAAAACCCTGAGTGCTCAGATTCAGAAAACTTGAAATCCGAGATCTGGAAAACATGAGTAAAAGGACCAAAGGAGTAGGGATGGTAAGCCTGGAAGATAGGAAGACCAATGAAGGATGAAATGGAACATAACAGCATAAAAAGTAGGGAAGAAAAATTGAAATGGTTTCCAGGTCCCCTGTGTAAGTCAAGAGTGAGTGGCCTTGTGCTGTAGGAGAGCCACAGTCAAATCTTACATAGATTGTGCTGAGTGAACACTGTCTGCTGGTGGAGAATTTGGAAGAAAAAGATGCAATAGCTGAGTAAAGATTTATTTGTTTACTCATGTCATTTTTGGCAGTTATGGATGCTGTAGATTAGCTTTACTTCCAGCTAAGGTGAGTGTTTGGATCTTTGTTGAAGATTTGAGACTAAATTAATGTAAAATAGGGTCTGAAAATTCTTCTTTTGGTTTAAATACACATTTCAGAGGAGATCAAGTTAAAATGGAGTAAGCTTTCACAAGTATTTACATTGGGAGTTTATACAGTAGTTTAAAGGGATTTAAAATAGTTATGTGACATTTGTGGGTCTTAACTCTTAGATCAATGATGGAAAGTGCATTGTTAAGCAACAGGGGATTAAAAACCCAAACCAAACTTGCCACAGCAGAAGTTATCACTTAGTAAAAATTCCTAGTGAGAAGGGGCAATTAGTTGTATAGAATAAGGATAGATTAGAGCCAGTTTTGTATAGATCCTGGGTTTTTTTACATGCTTTGTTTGGCTTTCTTTGGTCCAAAGTGTGTAATATGCTCTATTTATTACACTAGGTTTTCCAAAATGTCACTGATAGCAGTGGTATTTTTATTTTGCTCTTGCTGTGTTACCTGTGGTGTCTGTGGAGCACTAGATGGCACACTGTGACTTCAAAACAGGCAGTTGAGAACAAGTTAAAAACTTAGATAAGTAGTGAAGTAAAAGCAGTTTCTCATTTGTATTGTGTTTCCTACCACCTTAATAACTTCTAGCCACTCATCTGCTATATTCATTTTTACTGTGATTTTACTGTATTATCTTTCTAAAGATGTAAAAGTGGCTGCAGGCCTGAGCTATGTGATGGTAAGAATGAAAAGAAGAAAACTGTACCTCTTGATTAGTCTTATAAAAAATCTGTCTGTCCGTGCCTAAATAATATTTAGGTTTATGTAAGTTCTTTGTGGTTAAATTTGCCAGTGTTTAAAGCTGACTCGGTCAGCAGTTTTGTGCTATCAGGGTCCATAAGTTTATTATTACAGTTTATAGTTTGGTTTTGTTGGAAATTATTTTCTGAGGAATAATGTCACACACTGTAGAAGAGGCAAGATTTTATCTGATTGATATCTGACAGTTGATACAAATACTTTTTAATGCTTTTGGTTTCAAATGTCTTGTGATGGTGTATTTCCCAAGTGCAGAGAAATGTTTATTAGGTAAATGAAGTTCATCCTCAGTGTCTCTCATTCCATCTTTCAATAGTTGCAGTTTTGTAGTAAGAGCCCATCACAGTTGCCAGGAAATACTTTCTAGGTTCTTGTCTTCTCAGTGAAGGAGAGCTGGGGTTTTATACATGGTTCCCATAAGTCTTGTGCCTTTCTCCAGGCTCTCACCAGTCAGCCAACACAAGTATTTTGGTCTTATGCAGCTTTTATCTTGAATAATTAGTTCTAATTAACACAAGGTAATTAAAAAGTTTGTGAAGCCTACTGTGATTCTCTAGCAGCATTGGCAGTCAATTAGATGAAGGTGGTGTGGTCTAGACATATCATACTGTGGGCTGGATAATAACTCCCATGACATGTTGATGAATCACTCTGCTTATCATGCAGAAAAATGGTGGTGAGAATGGATGCATAAACCTGCTTCAGATATGTGATGAAAATTCAGCACCTGAGCATCCCACTTTGGGTGGTGTAACCACAAATTGGAGGAAATTAACGTATTGAACCCAAAATTTTTCTTTCTTGTTTCCCCATCCATGTATTTCTTGTTTTCAGGCTTCTTTCCAACGCTCCAATAGCCACGATAAAGTGAGGAGAATAGTGGCAGAAGAGGGACGGACAGCAAGGAACCTGATTGCTTGGAGTGTTCCACTGGAAAACAAAGAAGATGATGGTATGTGTTGAACAGTCTTACACCAGGGCTTTCCACTTCCATCTGTCCACTGGAGTTGTTCACCTGGAAACATTTTTTTTTACATAGGATTTCCCTTTAAAAAAAAAAAAAAAGGGTTCTGTTTAGCATACATAGAATAATTTAAAAGTTTTTTTCCAAAGTGCACCCTGTGGTTGGCAGATCACTTTATGAAACCTTCCAGCAGCAGATTAAAAATCATTTTCATTTGTCTGTGAGTAACATCTAAGTCTGTTTTCTTGTGCTGATATTATCAAGATATTTGTGTAACACAATAATATTGTCCTAAACTGATCTCTGTCAACTTGGCAATTCAGAATTGTAGGGATGGCTTAGAACAATTCAACAAATTGTTCTCTGTGCTCTAAAACAAAGGAGTTTGGAAGTTGCTCTTGGTATCACTTCAGCTTTGGTAAACAGCTGTGAAGAATCTTTAAGGAAGGGGATATGTGGGGACAGTTTTCCATAATGCAAGTCCTCAGAACAGTTTTGTTACTCTCTTGTGGTGTGATCACTTCAGGAGCCAAGAATTGACTTTTATTTTTACACTGCTCAACCTGTTCTAGATGTCAGAATGCTGTTCTTGAGGACTTCATCTCTGTTTTTGTAGCTCACATGTCCCTGTGCAGGTGCTGCTGCTTTTAAGTGTCTAAAAGTCAATTTATTTGTGCTGTGAAGGTGTTTGACCACTGGAATCAGTTGCCTGGAGGAACTGTGGGCACTCATCTTCCTTGGAGATGCTCAAAACCTGCCTGGACATAGCCCTGGGCAGCCTGGAGGTTGGACTAGATGATCTCTAGAGGTTCCTTCCCACTTCAGCTGCTCTGTGATTCTGCCAGTGGAAAAGATATTTTAAGAAATGTCTAAGTTGCAAGATAATTAACCCTATGTCTGCTGCAAAATTTAAACTGTCTTTAAGCAGAATAGAGTTGGGGCCCAAAGTACTTCCAGATTCCAAATTGCACTTTTGGGGAAGGTGGTGATATGAAGGAGTGTATGTGAAAGGAACATGCAGTGTATTTCTGACAGTATTTTTGAGCAACTTGTGAGTTGATTCACTTTCTGTTTAAAGAGTCTGTTCCATTGTTGCCTGTAATATTCTTTTAGAAACTTTAAGACTTTTTCCTTTAAAACCACTGTCTGTGATGATGTGTAGATGAACGTTTGCTCTAACAATCCCTGTCAAAACATGAAGAATGAATGTAAAAGTGACCTTTAGGTTCCATTAAATAGTGGTTATGTATAATAATTAAAATCCAAGTAGCTGTATTCATTTCCTTCTTTTGGTCGTATTAGCACCATTGTAATTTTTAAATTGGGGCTTTCTTCTTGTTAGAATCTCATCATTAAATCATAGGCTGACCTTTCTGCACAATGCAAGGGATCTAATGATAATTGCCTGATGGAAAATTTCCCTGTGGAAAGGAACTTGTGGTTAGTGAAAGTCTGCAAAGCCAGATTCTTTATCTCTTGACCCTTGCTTGGCATGGAAGGTGTCTGTGTTGGTGTCACTGAGCTCTGATTCATTGTGTGCTGATCTTCCAATATGTATTGTGTCCCTGAGGGATGATCCAGAAATATTATGAATTAGGACAATTCTGGCTCTTTCAAGGGTTGTGTGAATCAGGCCAGAGGTTTGGGTTTCCTGAGCCAATCCTGCCACCCTTCTGTCCAAAGCAGAATTTTGTCTTTGGGCAGTTTCTTCTGCTGTGATGTTCAGAGGTATTGCTTTGGCAGCCCCAGTGTGTGATTTAACATTTTAAATTATATGCTGGTATTCATTAGGAGATTTTTTTTCCAGAAACAGTGAGGATATGAGGATTTTTTTGTAGAGGGTTTATAAATTAAAATGCTGGATTAATTTTTTCCATTTGTATCCTTTTCCTATTTCCTTTAAAAATTGTGTGCTTGTGTCCTTCTTACCATTTAACTCCTCCTCTGAGAGACTGGTGTTTTTATATAGAGTATATGGGCAAAAGGGCAATAATGAAAGAATTGCAATCAAAACCTTCTAATTCCTTGATGGAAATATATAGTTCCTGCCAGTGAGAAATATTTCCTTAAAAAGGAAAGAGATTTCTGGAATGACAGGTGACACTTCTGTTGCATGTTTTGGAGCAGCAAGCACCCTAGTTATGTCAGATCTGAAATTCTAGTTATGAGTACAGATCAGTGACATTGCAGAGGTTTGACACTTAAATGCTAAGAGAAAGTAAGATACCTTTGGAACTTTGAGATGTGCAAAAAATTGGAAAATCTTGTATTTGTCACTGTTCTCTTCTTTTTTCCTATTTGTTTAATATCACTTGGGTTCTTGCCATGTAGAATTCATTTGCAGACTAAGCATTTCAGGGTAAGGAAACATATTTTATTGGTTGAAAGGTACCTGGCACACTTTGGGGAACCTGCAGTGTGTTCCACTGCTTTAACAAGAGCTGCTGCAGCAAGTGGGTCTTGCAGGATGTGATGAAAGTCATGAAACTTGGCTCCCTTTGGCCACGTAAGGAATTGGAAGAGTCCTGACTGCAAACATTGTGTGAGAGCCCTGGCAACACTGGATCTGATTGGAACTGGCAGAAGGGAGGGGGATTCTTTGAGGCTCATAAGTTTCAAACCTTTAATTTTACTGGAATGAATGGGAATCCAGTTTAGTGCTGGTAGGTGAATACAGGGCCATTATATTCTGTATGAAACAGTGACAGTGATTTGTGAAAGTAATTTTGTGCTGCAAAATACATTGCTGTAATTCAATCTGGAGGGGTAAAAACATGGAGAGTTTTGTTATATCCATGCTTGAAGGCAGATCCTTAGCAATGTACAGTTAGAAAAATAGCATCTACTACTGCTCTACAAACTTGTAAGAAAACTTCAATGTGCTTCCTCAGCTGAAAATTATCATCCCTGCTGAAGGTCTGATGATGAACAGTGTCAAAGACAGTGAAACAACACCTGCAGCTGCTCTCTGCCACAACCAGGACAGAAATGAACGCTGGGATTAATTACTAAATTTGAAGGCAATTCTCACACTTCTCATACCAGTAAAACTATCCAAACCCAAGAGATGAGCAGCGTGATTGTTGAGATTTTCATTATAAAAGATACCTTTGAAAGTAGGTTATCAGTGGGGGTTTTTTGGCAGATATGGCACCTCAGCTTTTTGGACAGGAAGTCTTCACAAATCATAAACCCTGTGTGCTTCATATTTAATCACCAGACAGGGAGGAAATGGGCTTCCAGTGTAAAATATGGCTGTAGCTCCCTGAATGCTGCAAAACTTTGCTACTTTATATATTTCACATGGGCAACTTAATAGCTAATGAGATGCTCATCTTGGGTCACTGTTGTTCTCTCCTTACAATTCAGTAAATTCCTAGCAGGTGTCACTGAGGTCTGTGCATCTCACAGCAATGCCAGCACGGTGTAGTTACACCCCAGTTACACCCCAGTTACAGCCCAGTTACAGCCCAGTTACAGCCCAGTAGTCCCTGAACACACAAATAACCCCTGAGCAGTGCTCTTGTGCTCTCACTGCTCGGGAATGTAAAAGGACAAAAGCAGAAACCTTTGAATAACCAGAGTCGTTATTGTAAGAAAAAGAATAACAAAGCCTGGAAATGTGGCTGCTGCTGCTGAAATGCAAAATGTTCTGGCCTTAAGAAAGTTAGTCCTTGCCCCATACTATATTTTAAGTTTGCAAAACCTGCTGTATACATAAGTTTTGTTTTCTCTACGTGTCTGCCTCATATGGAAAGTGCCTGAAAACTTGCTTTTGTCTTTACAGGGGACTTGTTCAGACATTTCCCAGTTCTTAGATGATGGATTGTTACTCTGGTTTTTATAGAATCTGAGACTGCAACTTTATGTGTTCATCTGCCCTTTTAAAATGTTAACATATCCATATTTGTTTGCAAACCTTTTCCCTGTGCAAATCCTGTATGCCATTGCATTCCAATTGTCTTTGCAGAATGTAAATCACATCAGAAGAGAGACACTGGAGATTGAAATAGTTCAGCTATTCTGACACAGAGCTATTCCACATTTTAAGTTTTTTAATGACTAGGAAGATTTTATACCTACAGTAGCTGAATGACTTTTTTCCTGAATGCTGCTGAATTGATTTCAATGTATTAGTTTGTGTCTGTTGTTTCGGCTAATGTAGAATTTAAAAAATGAATTATCAAGCAAATAGTTTTTAATTTGTTTTAAATTAAAAGCCTTGTTGCCTGGAATAGCCAGTGATACAACCCAGCTGTGCAAACCAGCTGTACAACTGCCTGATGGAGACAGGTTTGCAGCTGTTTTCCATAAGCACAGCAATGTAAAACAGCTGGGCTGCGTTAGGGAATTTGGCCTCAGAACTGTTAAAAACTCAACTGGACAATTCTGCAATTCAAGAATGATCTCGTGGTCTAGGGGAGGACCATATTCAACTAATGCATTGATTTGCTTGGCTTCATCCAGCTAAATAATCTTGAAGCTTTTATTTAGATGTAATCTGTGCTAGAGAGCTCTCTTGCCATGGTTACTATTTTGTCTTAGCTATCTTACATTTTTGGTAATTGGATCCTATGATTTTCATGTTGAGCAAGTCAGATACTGAGCTGGAGGAATAAAATTTTTCATATTACCCCCCAGCAAATCTCAAAGATTAAGTGCTGACAGATCAGGTTGGTCTGGGCTAACACAGATTTTTCTATGCCAAGATAACTCTAAATCAGTGAATTGCCACCACCACAGCACTGAGGCCTGGAATCCTCCTTTCTGGGGGTGGGCATTTAAACTGATTTTGGAAGCAGAGTTGCTGAAGTCACTTTGTATAAGCAGTGAAGGGAGGCAGGTACCTTTGAGAGGGCATTTCAGATCTTAAGGGGACTGACTTGTCTTCTGGGAATGTTTTTCTCTCTTTCTTTGGCTCCCTGAATGTCGGTGAACTAAATCCAGGCCCAAGTTCTGTTTTTCCCTGTCTTTCTTGGCAGAAAATACTTAATCTACTGGTGGGTTGAACAGTTCCAGAAAAACTAAATTATTACATTTGTTTTTCCTATCAAATACATTTCTTGTTTTAATTCTGTAATATCTGATCAAACAGTCATTCAAGAGAAGACTTTTTTTTAAATCTGCATAGAGAACTAGTATCATATTTGACATGTACATTGAAATGATATGATTTTCAGAGGCACTGAACACTCAAAGATAGGTTATCTTTGTTTAATGAAGTCTGTAATTCTTACCTATCTTGTATTTTTTTTTCCTTTTTGAGTGTTTTCTGGCATTATCCACATTCTGAACGGTGGGATATATATTTGGAATATAAAATTTGCCCAACCTCTTAACTCAGAAATTGTGCCCCTCTCAGTACGTTGCCAGATGAGATATGAGTGCTCTATTTAATTAAAATCACTGCTGTTGATTAAAATGGTTGCTTCCCCCCACAGGAAAATCGAAATGGCAGTCTGGTGGAAAAACAAAGAGGGTGACTCAAGGAACACACAAGACTGCAAAACAGGTATCTGCTCATTTTTTATTGTGACATCAAATGGATGACATCAAAATGTTTTCCTCTGAGATCATTGATACATTATTGGCTGAATAATACCTGTCCAAAACTGTGCACATGTTGTATTTTTAAAGCATACAGGTTTCAAAGTCAAGAATCCAGAAGTTAAAATTGCCAGAATTTAGGTTATCTTCCTCAGCCTTTGCTTTTGGCCCTTCCTAGCTTCTGGATGCATGACTTAAAGTTATTTTGAGGAAAGTGCTGTTCAGTGAAATGCTACAGGATATTCTTCCTGTAAGCATGCTGCTTGTACAAGGGCTGCCTTTCTCCCCAGTTTCTAATTTGAGGAAATGCTCTTATTTGAAGTCATTATACCCTATTTGGGAAAAAAGTCCAGGTGAGTAAAATTTCCAAGAGTTATGACTGCAAGACAAGTCTGAATGAGAAGTGTAAAGAAGAAAGTGCTCTTATTCATGTTTTTTTTTCTGTGTGACTGACAATCTTTATTCCATTAATAAAGTAATATCTCAATGTTTCCTTGTGTTTCATATTTTTAACCACTGTTTTTCTTTGATTAATGGATTTGGCCATTAGTATGGCTTTAGCCATTTAGTGTTTTGTGGCAGTCTGTCAGAATTTGACAATAAAGCATATGGAAGACGTTATTTTTTGAAAAAAGAAAGGGTTTTGCTTCCATAGAGACGTATTTGCATGTTTAAAACATAAACATGTTATTTTTGCAGTTTAATTTAGTAACTATTCACCTTGTATTCTCTCTTCTCACACTGTGTGTTCTGGTTTCCTTGTCTGTGAGGACTGATTTTGATTGGTGTAGTTGGGGCTCCCTGTAAGGGTTTACCCTCAGAATCTTTAGGGTGTGAGAGTCCTGTGCTGCACAGTTTGGGTTCTGTCTGTTTTGGGGATTATGTAAATACTGAGTTTTCAGGAGATTGCTGTTCACTGGCTCTGTGTGGGATTGCTGTACTAGAACTGTCTTGTAGACACAATGCATTCCTAGTGGGTGCAATTAAGGGTTGAAATGGAGTGCTGACTGTCTGTGCATCTTGGCTTTTCACTTTGGCATTCAGCACCTTTACTTCTGCTGCTTTTCAGACACTTGATACTGCTGTAATTGGTGGCTTTTTTTTGTTGGTTTTGTTGAGTTTTCAGTTTTAATTTTCCTTTACATATGAATGGGCCACTAATCTCAAGAAAATAAACTTACAAGAGCTCTTTCATATGATCTTATCAACCTCATCTTCCTTTCAGTAGAGTGCTGGCAAATCTACATTCAGTAAATTTTGGCATCCTGAGAGCAAAAATATACACTTCATACTTTCCAGAAGTCCAAGGCAAGTTACTGTAACTGTTAGAAAAAAAACCCAAATCAAAACAAACCAGAAAAAACCACCAAGAGGGATTCAGTTTTAACATCACTTTAGTCATCCCCACTGGGTTAGTTGGGATGGAAGGGGGGGTATTCCCATGTTTCTTAACTTCAAAGGTACAAAAGCTCTGCATCTTCTGCAGTTGAAGGTTTGAGCTATCACTGCAAGTTAAAATATTATTTCTAACAACAAACCACCAACTTAATACTACTTTAAACTTGTGTTTACAAGAAATCAGGTAGTTTAGAGGGTTTCATCCTTTCAGAGGTCTTCTGCTGGAATATGGGTAACTGTAAATGTTGCTTAGGTTTTACTGAGACCCTGAAAACTTGCTTACAGGGTAATAATGGAACTGCAGCAACCCACAGAGGTGTTACATGTGCTGTTTTCCTCATTAAAATATGCCTGACATATAAGAGAGAAGATAAATGGATGCCAAATACAGCAGATGGATAACATTTATTGCTAAATATCAAAACATGTTCCATGGCACCATCTTTTAAAGATACATTTGAAAATGCATCTTGCAAATAGTAGGAATTATGCATCGCTACCATTCCAAAACAACCTATCCTTTGGATTAACAGTATTAGCTGGATGATGTAAATCTATTCACTTTATTAAGGTCACATTTTATAAATACAGGCAGCACCAGGTAACAAAGTTATTTTAATATAGCTGTTTATGATTTTCTATTTATGGTTGCATCGTTATAAACTGTAGTTTCAAGGAGCTGTAAATTAGCCAGTGTAAGTTTTGCTTTAAAGGTTTATATACAAGACCTCAGCTAAGGAACATCTTTTCTCCAAGCAGTTTGTTCAGAGGGGGCTGTGGTGCCATAGAAGAAAAAATATGAAACCTCTCTGAAATTCCTGTTCATTGGTGGTTTATGACACGTGTGTTTTCTGAACGTGGCTCTCATGCACACATTGGCTGGGGTTCACCCCGAGTACACTCGGAGCACTTTGAAATCTAAGAGTAGCAGAGATGTTGGTGTGATGGTAATAAATCAGGTTCTCATTTTCCCCCTTCTTACAGAACAATTGGCATCTGAACACAAATGCAGGTGAGAGCATAACCATTTTGACAGCAATTACAAAGTGGAATTTGTGTAATGACGTGTGGTACAGGACAAAAAAGGCTTGAATCCCAGCCAGTTATTTTGCTAATTGCAGTATTTCTAGTTAATGATTAGATATTCTAATTATAAACACTGTGCATTGACTTGTGCAGGGTTGGTTTTGATTGTTTTTATTCAATCACCAAAAGCAGAGTTTTTAAAATGGTATTTTGCAGTAATCCCTACAAGTGAACTGTAGTAAGAATTATTTCTCTAGTTCTGTGTCACAGTGGATCAGTGCATCAAGACTGCATTGAAGGTGCTATTAAAATAAATACATTAATGAAAAAAGCCAATCCAAACCAGACTATTTTAACATGTAGCTAATACTTCCATCACAAAATGGGACACAGTTGGGTGTCACTTTGGGTTTACTGCAGGTGCTTCCACCTGGCTATGAAATGCAGAAGCTTATGGAAGTCTGCTATGGCAGCAGGATTTTTCTGTGTTTTTTTCTGTTGTGGTAGAGAATTTCAAGTTAAATAAAGGCAGTGTCATGAGGCCAAGTGCTGGTTTGGTATTTTCAGCCAAATAAATGTGCTTCAGAATCCTTGGGAATATCCTGTGCAGATGAGTGACTCTGTCAGGGAGATGTATCCCCACGTGGGTCACTGAGCTGTGTGCACAAGGTCAACAGATGCCAAGTCATAGAATCATTAAGGTTGGAAAAGCCCTTTAAGATCATAGAGTTCACCCATTAACCCAGCACCACTGTGCTACCACTGATCCATGTCCCCAAGTGCCACATCCACACCTCTTTTTGAACACTTTCAGGGATAGGGATTCTATCCCTGGGAATCACCATTCATCTCTGGTGATCCCTGGGCAGCCTGTTCCAGTGCCTGACCACCCTTTCAGAGAAGAAGTTTTTCTCAATATCTGACCTAAACCTCATCTGGCACAACTTGAGGCCATTTCCTGTTGTCCTGTCACTCCAGTCTCAGTAGGCAGCATCCACAGCCTTTCCCTCATGCACTGAGCAGGTCACCTGGAAAAATGTAACACTGAGGCAACATAACAATGCTTCCAAGTAGGAACGTGGTGATTCCTGTGTGTGCCAGCATTTGTGAAGAGCTTTGGCTGTTCTCCCTGTGCACCCATCACATTTAGGGTGTTGGCTGTCCCCTGCATCTGTGCAGCAAAGCAGCACTGGATCAGTCAGTCTGTGTTTTAGGGCCACATCAGCATTTCACTGGCATTAACACTCACAGGTTAGAATGAGGGTTAAAAACAATAATGCCACATGTAATGTCTTGGTAATAGAATGTGCCTGTGATGGGGTATTGCTGGTATGTTTATTAATGAAATGTTATTTTCATCTCTGGATGCACACACGTGTCAGAATAAGTAATACAGGATATGTAAATAGAAAATGTAACTTTCCAGTGTGCTGAGGGGCAGAGTATTACGTACTGTTGAGCAATGCAAATATTATAAATTTCAAAGAAACAGAATCTAACTGTACATAACTGCTGCCTATATTTAAGAAAGCGTGTTTTAAGTCAGAGGGTTGATACCCTCTTCTTCAGTGAAGAAGTTCTTGTTTACAAGCGTTTCTATATGTTTAAAAAACGTGTGTTGCACAGAAACCCAACCCCTTACCATACTCCTGTTTGTTGTTTCCCTTTTCCCGTGTATCTTGTTTTCAGAACGCTACCCTAGACTGTAAATTAACAGCAGCAGCAGCTGGAGATAAAAACTTTGACAAAAGCCCAACGAAAACAAGGCAGCCTCGGAAGGTTGATCTGCGGGCTCGGTACTGGGCATTTCTGTTTGACAACCTGCGCCGGGCGGTCGATGAGATCTATGTCACGTGTGAGTCGGATCAGAGTGTGGTGGAGTGCAAGGTAAGGCTGCAGCTGTGCTTTCTCCTTCTCACGTGGCTTCTTTGGGGCTTTTTTTATACTTTAAAACAAAAGGTAAATGAGGAATTAGAGCTTCAGAAACACGTTACTTTTTGATTTGTATTTTCTGAAGGCTGATGGTGTATGTATTCATATTTAAGAAATGCTCTCATATTGTGCAGTGACAATTTTTTGAAGTGTGTAAAACTTGTGATGCACGTGATATTATTAGATCTCAGTATTTTGGTGAAATCAAATTTTGTTTATTGAGTTCTGAGTTTGTTACTTTGCTGACTGAACACTGATTTATTTTTCCCTGTAGGAAAAATACTTTTAGTATTTTACTGTAGGTGGCACTGTTGTGGTTCAGCCTTTTTCACATTTGTTTGCTTCCTGTTAAGTGGCTTAATTACACCCTGCTCCCTTTCTGCAGTGATAGTTATCACTCTTCAAATTTTCTCTTTGTTCAGAAAATGATTGGTTGTTGAGTATAAGCAATGTCTGGTTGGGATGTCACTGTAAGTCACTTCCCAGTTTCAAATAACCTGTGTTTGTAATAGCTTGTGCATCTGTTTTACATTTTATTATGATTTTCTAGTAGATCTGCAGAAATACCCTTGTCATTTAATAAAAATCACTCATTCTTTAGAAGTCGAATTTATCACAAGCATTAAGAGAAGCCAGAGTATGTTATAAAAAGAAATGTTCAAGATATTGCTTTGTTTTCATATTAAACATGGCTGAAAACTCAACACATTCTGGAAATGATTATCTAATCACTGTAAAAAATTTCATATATCAATTTAAGTAAACTTTTTCCTTATCCTGTGCATCTAGTTCTGTGCTGTAATCAGACACGGCCAAATGGACTCTGAGATTAGCGTACAAATCCACTTCATTGGAAGCAGGTTTGAAAGCTGAACAGTAGCTAAAGGCTTCCAAGGCACTGGTTGGTCTAATACAATTTACCATTTTGTTACTCAACTGTCTTCCTGCTCAGGAAACTTCTCCATAGAACTTTTTGCTTTAAGAAAATCAGCCAGCCTTGAACTGTAATTAGATTAGCATTTGAAACTTTTGTGGCTGAAAGGACAGAAGCGTATTTGTGTCATTATCACATCTTTTTGGGGTTAGATGTTGTTCAACATTTTAATCAGGCTGCTTCAGCTGCTCTGGGCTGGAGATGCTGCGTAGCCTGAGAGAAAAGTCTTCATTTTAGCAGACACCTGGCAATGATGTCTTATCTGTGTGGACCAGGTTACTTGTTTGCAAAACAAAGGTGGAAAAAAACAAAAATGAGGACGCAAGGCAGTCCAGTGCCATCTGTTGTAGGACTTATGTGGCATTCATGTTACTCTTACCTTTTAAAAGATCTTTTTTCTCAGCACAAAAGTGGCCTTACCTGAGCATCTGGAATATGTGTTTCTGCTGTGGTCTTTTATCTCTGGGATTTTCTTTTCCAGATTGCTGTTAAATGATCATGATTATTCTTTTGATAGATTACTAATATTTCTGTTAATTAAGATATGGAGGATAAAACTGTTTAGTCTTGCAAATTATTATTACTAATAATGTTTCATTTTTGTCAATTCTATTTATTGTCATTATTTTGTGATGGTTTCAACCGATGCAGTTCAGTGTCTACCAGAGATGAGGCTGTCAATGTTTGTAACTAATCTCCTACAGCAGGGTGTCTTAGCTTCTGTGTTTTGAAAGAAATGCTTTGCATAGCTCTTAATAGACATTTTAAGTACTATGTACATGGGCTTCAACTAGGGGTTGATCAAACTCATCATTAGTGTGGAGATGTGTTTTAATAATGGGTGGAATATCAGTGATAGCAAACAACAGATCCTTGTGCATACTGTGAGTCGTCTTCACCTCTGATAATGAAAAGGCAGTGCTTGCAGTCCTTCACCAACTGAAATATCTTGTCTAAGTGCAGCTTTCATATTACGGAATATATAGAAGGTGTTTACTCTAGTATCTCAACCTTTTAAGAGTTCATAAATCAAGTCTGAGAGTTCAGCTGGCAAATGGTATTGACTAAGAAGCACTTGTGTGACATTTTCTCAAAAATTCATGCAGCTTAATAGAGGGCCTGTGTCCTGTGTTAGAATTAGCTTAACTCAGTCTTTGGTTTGATGACTACAGTTTGTCCATGTGGGACTCAGTTCAGGTAAATAATCATCATTTGCTTGTCTAAAACAGTTGTTTTACTGCCTTGGCTTTGGTAGCCCTCGAGACATTGTTACCATGTTATTCCCAAGGTTTCATACTTTGCATTGGCTGTTCTGATAGTTCCTGGTCAGGTCTTGGATGATCTCTGGTTGTGCCTTTTCTTGTGACTTGAAAACATTGGAGCAATGAACCGGATCTGCATTCCCTGTTTGTGTCAGCTGGGTGTCCACTGGTGCAGGAGTGATGTGTGGGACAAGGTCCTGCCTGTTATTCCAGGGACAGCTCCAGCACTGGCTGTGCAGGACTGGGAGGATGCAGTGTGATTTCATACCTCTGGCTGAGGTGTATGGGAATAATGGCATAATGTGAATTCTGTGTGCTCTGATGAGGTATCTCCCTGACTCTGCTGAATGATGTGGATGTGGCTTGGCAAAATATGTTACACTTCACTGGCAGGAAAAGAATGTCTGTAGTGGGTATTTTCCTTTTGTTAGGGTTTTGGACTTAGGGGGCCAGGTGTGATGCAGTCTTACAGTGTGTCTTGTCTGTCCTTGCATAGCCATGATTTCCCTGCAATAACTTTTAATATCAGTGAACCAATTTAAGTTAATTTAGTCATTATAGATTTTTATGAGGGTGGGTGACTAGCTTGGAAGAAGACATCCTGCTAAGGTTCACAGTGCAGAAAAAACTGCCCCTCACTCTTTCTTAGGCACCAGGGAATTCAGAGAGGGAACAAGAGAACAGGAACACACCAGCTGAGGGAAGAGGGACTGTGTGTGAGGTGGGGTTTTGGTTGGTTTTGGTTTTTCATAAGAATGTGTTGTTGTGCATGTCAGGATGTCACTTCTGGCATAAGAGAAATCAGAAAGGAGAACATGGAAAACAGGCTCCACTCCACCTACAGTTGGCAGAACTACTTTGACTTTTTTTCCCTGATGGTTTGTTGTGGGTTTTTTGTTTGTTGGGTTGTGGTTCTTTAAATTATTTCTGTTTGGGCAGGAGGAGTTAATTCTTATACTTTTTCCATTTTTATGTATGACAGTACTGGTCTTCTGAATATTTTGATTTTAAGATGAAGATTCCTTTCGTAACAAACTTTTACTAAAGCTCATGCTAAAAATGGGATTGGATTAGCTTCACTTTCCTGTTCTTTTTTGCAAACTTTTTATACTACATAGAAAAGTATCCAGTGGTTAAAATGTTACAGGAGATGCTAACAGACCTGTCAGCTCAGTTACAAATGGATTTATGCACTTCTGCTGTACCTAAAGCATTGAGAGGATTTTGGCAAATGAGAAATTTCACGTTACCACATTTACTTTTCGGGCTCATTCGACAGAGTATCCTGTTAGCCCTTTTCATGAAGTACCATTTTTATTCTTACTACTGGACATAGGTGGGAAATAATATTAAATAAGAAACCAAAATGGTTACACTGTTAACCTCTCTTTCATTGTTTTTTTTTAAGTGGGATTTTGAAAAATTCTTTCAATTAAAATGTATTGATATTATCAAAAAATTCCTTTGTTTTGACTTTTTAAATGATATCTCCTCAAGCTTCTGTCCTGGTCAAACAGGCATGTGCTGTTCTAGTGAAACATTTTAGTTGTATAAAGATTGTCTTAAAAGGAGACCCATAGAAAGATGAAATATGACAACTTCTGCATTTAAAATAATCACATTAACCTGGTATAAAAGTGTTAGTTGCATTTTTTGGTTATTTTGTGCCCTCTGCTCTCCTGTATCCTTACAAGCTGGTATAGTTTTATTGATTATGTTGTCACTGAGGATAATAGTTTGATGCTCCCAAATGGGAAAGGGCTCCAGTGGCTGTTTGTGGTTGAAACTGCAGACGGGAGGGTTGTGGTGAGGATCCAAACAGTGGGAATGTGTGTAAGAGGATCACTGGCTGTGTGTATTTCCTCTCAGCTTTGGGCACTGCTGAAGTTGGTATTTTGCTATTGATTTGGAATTGAGAACTCTCAAATCATGTATATAGATATATAGATATGGCTTGAATGCTTTGTATATAAAGATAGAATGAACATGGTTGAATAATTTCTGAAATAAATCAAGAGTTCTGAAGTTTAAGCATCGTCTTACTGTACATAAATCAGTTTGTGCAATAGTGATAAAAGATTAGATATATTCTAGTTGATTTGGCTATAACTTTTTTTCCTCCAAGGATGAAATGACAACTTCAGCTGTTTTTTTCCTTTCAAAAAAGCTGAATTTCATTACATAAAAATCTAAATCTGTATTCCTTTTAAGTTGTTGTTTAGCATTACTCAAAGGTTGTACAGTCTTTTGTCTTTTCACCTTTATTTCTGTAAGGTTTTGGCCAGGGTAGATTCTCTCCTTGTTTCTAAAGCTCATGGATACATTCTTAAATCAGCCTAATTCAGTGGAAACAGTTCAATTGTGCTTGAGATTCTTATTCCCACTTATGAAATGGAAAATTCAGCAGGGAAGTTCTGTTGTTTTGCTTCTCACAGGCAGTACAGGGTACCCTAAAGAGCCTGGTGAAGCCTTTCCCTTAAAGGATTTGACACATTGCACAAGGTTACGGGAAAGAACCAACTGAATCAACTCTGGCAAGGGCCTTTCAATCAGGGGGATGTCTGTGAGTGAGGTCCAGGTGATTGAGGCCTCCCAGAAGCTGAGGAGCCTCTTTGAGGGCTGTTTTTGGCTCTGGGTGTGTAAATTCTCCTGGTTTATCTCTGCACACAGACTGAGACCTGGGCTCATCCCCTGTTTGATCACTGGCTCTCAGGACAGCCTGTTCTGCCCCAGGAGTGTGTCAGGAATGTGCGAGGCTGCCACTGCCCACTCACAAAACCCACACCTTCCAGTTCTGCACTGGGACACAATTACCAAGGGGGTGTTTATATCTTCATAAATAAATACCCTGTGGCTGTCTTGTGGCAGTCCATGTGCAGTGGTCTCTTTTCCCAGGCAACTCTCAGCAAGACAAGAGAGCTCTGTCTTAAGCTGTGCTAGGGGAGGTTTAGGTTAGATATTAGAAAGAATTTCTTCACAGAGAGGGTAATCAGACATTGGAATGGGCTGCCCAGGGAAGTATTGGTTCTCCGTCCCTGGAGGTTTTTAAGATGAGGCTGGATGTGGCACTTAGTGCCATGGTCTAGCAACTGCAGCAGCAGTGGATCAAGGGTTGGACTTGATGATCTTGGAGGTCCCTTCCAACCCAGCTGATTCTATGATTCTATGAAATCTCTTTGTGAGCATTCCTGCCTCTCTTTGGGCATTTACTTGTTCATCGTTGTCATCTTCCACAGAGGAGTCAACAGAGAAGGACAGGAAAAGTGGTTAAGGACTGGGCAGTCAGTCTCCCACATGAAAAGGGATGAGATCTCTCAAAACAGTCATCTGTCCTGAAAAGCCAGATACTGAAAAGCTGGCATGGCTTTTAGTTGACAGCCTGGGTATCCCTATTCCTGCCTCTCCATCCTTTGAATCTGACATATATATATATATATATATACACACATATATATATATATATACACACATATATATATACTTCAATTTTATGTGATTAAGTCCATGCATGTGCTGCTGCACTAATTCTTAGGGAGAAGATTTCCTTTGGTAATGGTCATGCTCCTCCAGAGCACATCCTTGGCAGACAGTGGGTTGAGGCTGCTGTGTTGGAGGTCAATCACTGAGGGACAACTGAGGTGCATTTAACACATGGATCTAAGAGACCTTGTGCTTTTTTAAAATGTTATTTACCTTCTACTGAAGTTGATATAATGAGAGTCCTTTGGCTGGAGGAGCTGCTTCCTCTCATCCTTTCCCAAAGCTGTAAGAACTGCTTTGGCAATCACATTTGTTGAACCTAACCCCAGAGCTGGCTTTAATTATCTGTAATTCAACTGTAGGAAAAGGCTACAAGGAATTTTTTAAAGCAATTTTTGTGTCAAATTACTGAAACACCCAGTTAACCTTGAAAATTTGAAGAAAGAAGGAAGGAACTTAGTTTGTGTGCTAAAAACATACTCCATTACAAAAATCCGGAGTTTGCTTTGGTAAATACATAATCTAAAATATTAGGTATAGATAATGAAACAGTATAAAGCAGTCACAGTTTGTAAAATAGAACAGACATTTCTAGCTTTGAGAATAAGATAAAGTTCAGCTGTGGTGACTGATGCACATGCTGCTGTTTTGGGTTGTAGCACCGTTAAAATCCCAGTCTTCCATATCTTCCCTGTTTCCCTCCTCCTTGTTTGAGAGTGGGTGAATAAATGGAGAAGACAACAATTCAGAGCTGTTAAGGCATTTCCAAACAAAGTGAATGTTGGTTTTGAATGATTATAATGGGCCTATCTAGGATCCAAGTCCTGACTGGGCAATACAGGATTATTCTGATGTAGCTGCTCTTAGAGGTCCATATTGATTACAAAGTAATTTATACGATCATCCAGTTGAAGAGACTAGAAATACAACTTTCAAATAAATACATAGAAACCAAAGTAATGACTGAGAGCTGGAGAAAAGAAGCAAAAACACAAAAAGGACTTTTTGACATGCAGAACTATTGATCAGAGAATTGAACAGAACAGGGAGGAGAAGGAAACGGGAGTGTGACTGATTCTAGTTTTATGTCACTGATTTTCCTTTAAGTGTTGTTTTTTAGCAGTCCTGCTTTCTTATTTAGTTTGAACTGTCTCTTTAAAAATTGGATGGGACGGATATGACCTTGAAAAATAATGAGATTTAAAATTGTTCTGACTCCGGTGCAGCCACAGTCTACCCCATAAAGGTTCCTTTTTGTCAGCACCTTCTCAAGTGGTACACGTTTCCCCTGGTTCAGCACCACAGGGTATATCTGCTGCCCTCGGTGCCGTGGGTGAGCGGCAGAGCTGTATTGATGTCCCGGAGCCCAGGGCCCGGCACGCCGGGATTGTGTGTCAGGAGGACAAAGGGATGGCGCCGACCGGCCGCTCTGCGCGCCAGCCACCAGAATTAATTACAAACCAATCGAATCCGTTGCAGCCAATTGGTAAACTAATTGGTAATTTTAGCTGTACATCTATATGTAGTTATCTGCAGGCCTGTAACGGCGCTTTCAGAGCCACTTTTGTTCTGCTTCATCCTGCTTGACAAAATGGCCCTCATGGCTTTAGGGAGAAAGATGTGCATCAGTGACTATGGGGCCGCTCCAGCTGCTTGTCTTGTTTGTATTCCCTTGTTCATAAAACATGGCTCGGGTTACAGCTGCATGGGGCTGCTCTGATCATTTCTGATAATGTGGAGCTAAACATTCCTTAAAATAGGTTAAGCCATTTATTGCATTTTTTTTCCTCTGCCAGCTAACATCTGAAATACAACTCATACTCACATGAATTCTCTTTTTTTTTTTTTTTTTTGGTGAGGAATATCTCAGTGGCAGACTTGAAAAGTAAATGATTCAGAATTAAATTTTGCTTTCTATGCTCTTATTGTTAGTAACAGTCAGTGCAACTTAGTATGGGCTGACCTAAATGGACATGAATTGGATTAGAAAGCTGAAATTTTATTAGTGAAACTGAAAAAAGAGCTGGCTAAAACACTTGACTCGTTCATTTCTTGTAGCAGGCCTTACTTAAGAATTATTTTGGTGCTGTAAACCAACTGCATTGTAAGAAAAATTTCTGTTAGCTTTTTTGGGGAATATTTCAAAACAAAGAAGAACTTTGACATCAGCAATGGGATTCTGTTTGGTTTCCCTGGTGCCTGACTTCCTGGTGACTTTTCCCTTGCAGCAGCCAGCACCTCCATGTGTCGTACAGATCAGTTAAAAGGGTATCCATGTGAAAACCAAAGCTGAGCTTCAAAGTTAGGGTTAAACAAAATGAATATTAATCCATATGATTTTATATGAAAAAGCACTTTGCATGCATTCGAGGTCCTTTTTCTGTTAAAAGGACAATTAAAAGTAAAGATGAATGGCATGTGACATTACAAAAATGTGCATTAGTTACCTGGACTGTAGTAGAGCTTTTACTGTTTTCAGAGTCAAAAGTTTTACTGTTAAGAACCAATACCTTTTCATTTGTAATTCTTCCCAAAATATTTTTAAGTAATTATTATGTGCTTCGAGTGAAAAGTTTCTCTTAACACCAGCAGGAATGATTTTGACATAGTAAAGAATTTGTAAAACAGCAACACTTGGTCATTCTACCATAAAATTATGTCTGTGCTTCACATTCTGCACGTGAAGCTCATGCAAGTTTCATAGAATTCAATCTTTAGTCATGGATTTTTATTATTTTCAGCATGTTGTCATCACAGAGTACAGGATCCATTTGTCTTGTCTGGGAAGGAGTAGTTATGAATGCTGCTCTTTCTGATTGACAGGAGCTCAAACTCTCTCTCTTAGGCATTCATGTGTGGTGATAATCTGCTCTGCTGAGGAGGTGCCTGATGTCTGTGTGTGTTTTATCCCATTCAGTCAATGATTTTTGAGCTTATATGTGGAATACAAGTGTTTTCCCAGCTTCCTGCATGGTAAAGGATTGCTCCTTTCCTTACCAGTGGCAGTGGAGAGCTGTAGTTTGCTCAGGGAACAAAACTAAGAGTTCAATCATACTGTGTTAAGCTCTGCTTTGCTGTGAAGAAATGGTGCTGTTGTCTGAGTAAAGGCAGCAGGACCCCAACTTACCTGGGAATTTTTCCTTGTTTCTTGTATGTCTTCTGACCTTACTATAAGTACTACACTCATACCTTCGATGGAAATCAGTAGATACAGTCAATAATTTCTCCAAGTTAAGGATATTTTAATCAGAAACAAGTGTTTTAGTTCCCTACTGTTCAGCCACTGGCATTTTATCTCTGAATTTCTTCCTGGTTTAGTGTGAAGTGCAGTTAATTTTATGTGTTTTCTTGTAACAGTTAATTTTATTTGTTGGAGACCAACATGTAGTTCTAGATTCAAACTACTTAATCAAGATTTTTCAATATTTTGAATAAATTTCCAGCACACCCACGTCATTCCTGACAGCATATGTTTAATCCTACTCAGAATCTGATGGAGTTGCCTTTGTGTAGTTTTGTAAACTTTTACTTCACAAACAGATTAATTGTGACATTTTTAGTCTTCCACAGGTCTATCAGGTTTTACAGACAGTTTTCCCTGTTTGGTAATGTGTGTCCAGCATATTTTAAAAGATAACTCTTACCAAAAAAAGAGAATAAATCATGAAACAGTGATACTTATGTGCATTAGGAATTATTTTCTTGTCAGATATTGCCGTTTTGTCCTTACACATTGATGCTCCCAGAGATCTTAGAAAATCTGCACCTTTTTTTTTTTAGGATAAATGTTTTAATGTTTGTTCACATAAAAATCTTAACTCTCTGGGTTTTCTTGGGCTTATTTTTAATGAGAAAGCTACAGAGTAGTAAATTTCCTACTTTCTTTTCGGTTCCTTTGTTTTAAATACAAAGATTGATGTTATGGTTGCTTTTCAGGAAGTCCTGATGATGCTTGATAACTATGTAAGGGACTTCAAAGCACTGATTGACTGGATACAGCTACAGGAGAAGCTAGAAAAAGCTGATGCTCAGAGCAGGTAATTACATTTATTTTTTTTTTAATCTTTACAGAGAGTAAAGTTCACAGAAAATTTCATTTTGTAGCAGAGCTTCAGCAAATAGAACCAATTTTCCTTTTGGACAAATTGGTGTGAGGACATTTTATGTGCACTGTCACTGTCACTAGAACTGGAGGATGTTTCCAGTCCTACCCTGATCCTTTCCTTTTAAGTGCTTGGTTTGATGTTTAGTTCCACACTGACATTTGAAATAAGCAGTGTAGTCTTGAGAGTTTGCATTATTTTTGGTATGGCTCTGGCTGATATGGTTTGGAGTTGGTGTAGAAACAGTTGCTAAGACGAGATGAATGATTAAATTCACCAGGATTCTTTAGTACTTTGTAGTGTTTGTTGGTGCTGGTTTTGCTTTAAGGTGACAGAGGAATAGTTACTGTGATTTGTATTTTTAAACTCTTCTTTCCTGGATTTGCAGACCTACTTCACTGGCCTGGGAAGTAAAGAAAATGTCTCCAGGACGCCACGTGATCCCAAGTCCATCTACAGACAGAATTAGTGTGACATCAAACGCTCGGAGAAGTTTAAATTTTGGGTATGAAACTACCTACTAAGTTTATTGAAGCTAAATAAAGATTCATTTGAAGCAGAGTTCATGAAGGCACTGTTTTTCTATAGTAACCAATATATTGTTTTGCTGTTTATTAAATCATATAACTAATTATATGCATTCGTAAAAGAAAAGCCTGTGGCCTGTAAAGGAAAATTCTGTCAAGGTCTTAATTTTTTTCCTTATTTTGTTATATATTTAATTACTGGTCATTCCAAAGAGCTAAAGATAAAATACTATTAGTGTATTTCATGTTATCTTTTTAGTACTCTCCTTCCTCTACAAAACAAAGGTCAAAATGTCTGTAATTGGCATTTTAAAATTGCCAGTGATGCAATGTGAATGGCCAGCTGAGTGTGCAGAAGTAAATATAGGTCAGAAAGAGTGAGTGTAAAGTGAGATTATGATGATTCTGATGAATGGCAAAACTGATACTGTTTAAAATGTAGAGCAGGTTATGTACTACAGTAAAACATCTTTTACTGGTTAGAATGAAAGTGTCTGAAAGCAGTTCAACAAAAATGGGCATAAATTTAGAGCAGCACTGTCTGGTGCTGTGTCAGTGTGGAGAGCACGTCTGTGTCCAGTTTAAATCTTTCTCAGGGTGTGTGTTTTAGTTCCTTCAGGTTTGTTGGGATCCAGGACACACACTGTTCCTGTTCCATAACTGAGCAGTGTCTTCAGCAGAGATGTAACACTGCACTATTTGCTCACTACCTCTGAGTATTGAGCTCTTTTAAATTTTGCATATCTAGTATTTCTGGAGAAATGCTACAAAATGTGTTTGGTGGAAGAATGGGACCAGTGGTGTTAGTATGTCTTGATACCTCCCTGACAATATCTGAAAGGTGTCTGCTTGAATGAGGGGTGATGGGGAGAAAATATGCACAAATAGTCAAATGAAAGATTGGAATCTGCTGGAAATCAATGCTCTTTTATTTTTATTAGAACACAACAGCTCAGCATAATGCTGTCTTTCAGCTAAGTCCTTTTTTGGATGTCATTACATGTTGCTGTTGTTGCTGGAGCAGTTTTATTCACCATCCCAGGGAGATGATGAGCAACTGTGTGTGTTAGAGCAGCAATGAATAAGATGAGTTTTCTGTCCTTCACATTTGCAGCCTTTTTCTTCTGTCTTAGTCTGCTTGTGTGTCTCAAAGCCAGGCAACCTCAGACAACTACAATATTTTGTGTGTGTGAGAGAGAAAATAGGATAGAAAATAAAGGTTTGGATATACTTGGTACTATAGAAATGTTTGACAGAATGCTAGGAATTATTAGGAAAGGAATAGGGGACAGAAGAGAAGGTTGTGGTGTCCACTGTAGAAACTCATAGTGAATGACTCTTACCTGTGCTCATCTTCATCTCTTCCCAAAAGCAGTGTAGGAAAAGTACAGACACTGGAAACAGGAACAATCAGAAGTATCCAAAAGTATTGAATGCAAAAAGAATTTGGAGAAGAGATAATGAGAAGGGTATGATAAATAAAATCACTTACACAGAAGATGAGTAGGAAAATTTTATTCATTATTTTTCGTGAAAAGGAATTAGGAATATTAAATAATCAAACACCAAGGTTAAAATGACAGGAATGTTTTTCAAGACTTAGTATGTAGAATTCGTTGTGATGCGATGCTTTGGTTGCCAAAACCATGAATTCCTTCAGAAATCAGTATCACAAAGATTAAATTTCATCTTGGTTATTAAAAACAGAGGTTTGTTGAGTGAATTACAACAGCTTTTCAGTGCAAATTGCTGCAACCTGGGTAGTTTTCCCAAGGAGAAGTGGTTCTGTGCAGCACCATTGTGCTGGTCTCTGACAGACTCTGGTGAAGTTTTCTAACAAACCGTTCTGTTCTTTGATCAGGCACTAAAAAGAGCTGTGACTTTCATTTAGGAACCCTGCAGTGACCATTTCTGCTACACGCCTGGCTCCTGCTGGTGTAAGTTGGGCTGATAAGGTAAAAGCCAACCATGGAACTAAAGCTGCCAATCCTGAGCTGGCAACAGCACAAGCCTGTCTGGCACCTCCGGCACAGAAGTCATTGCGGAAAAATGGCAAGTCCCTTTCAGTGGCTTAAGTTCTTTTTGCACAAACTGTGTGGTAAAAAGTTCATTCAGAATGTGATGACCTGTGTTCTAAGCAAAATTAGATCTAATTTTGCGAAGTACAGCATTTAAATTAAGTATGGAGATAAAAGATTAATGCCACTTTACGTTGTAACTGTTAAGTTTGAGCCAAAAGTCTGTTTTCTTGTGTAGGTAACATTCCACTGTATTGTCACTAACTAGGATTTGATCTGTTAAAATGCCAGTTTATAACACCCAGGAAAACAAAAGAACTTTGGTTACAAACTGGCAGTCTAACTGACTGCAATTTGGGATGGTTTAACAGTATAAAGAATATTGCATGTCCAGGAATCTGTACAGAGCTCAAGATAGTTTTATGTGCCCTGGGAGAACATGTTATTAGAACTGTCCTGAAGTATCAGTTGATGTTTTTTTCCTTTGAAGACAAGAGTTGCCACCTTTAGTTTTGAATTGTTTCTCTGAAGATTATCCTTGGAGAATGTTTGATTCGGGGTCTTTTGTTCTAGAAGAGATTCATTTAGTTGCAGACACAGAAAACTACCATTTGCTTTCTTTGCACACACTGGATCCCTGAGATTATCTTCAGAGATGCATTTTTAATTTATTTTTTTCATGTGTGGTCCCAGATGACTTTCTGCAAAACCAGCAAGCAGGATGTAGAAATGGATATTCTGAAAGAAAATAAAAAGAAATCAATTTTTTATTTTTTAAAGAAAAATTACAGGGCGAGGATGTGTTAATTTATGATAGTTGTACATTCAACTTAGTGGTAGGAGGAGTCATGGATAGGGACTTTCAGACTTGTGGCATATTATGGAACTAAAATACCTTGTCCAGGTGTCTTGCAGTGTAACCTGAGTGAGTGCAGTAGCCTGTGGATTCCTGTGCTGGAGCAGAACTGTCCAAACCATGCTCCCAAGGGTGGTTTGCATGGGGATTGAGGGATGCTGTTTGTGTGAGGGAATAGTTTGCTCTCTACAGTTGCCCTGAGCTGGTTAGAGAGCAGGAGCTGTTTGGCTGAGTTTTCAACACTTTAATTGATGTGTAATTCCACTTTTAGTATATCTCAGTAGTTGAAGCTCTTCATAACAAAACCTTTCTCTGGTGATTATTGCTCACATTAAAGTGACAGGCTCCAAGCTGTTGCTGCAGTACCTTTATCAGGGATTCTTGTGCATATGGACTATGTTATTAGCTACACAGGGAATGAAAGTGATCTGTATTTCCATCTGGATAATGTATTTTTAAGAGACTAAAAGGAAAAAAAAAGACCTTATCCTTATGTTAGCTTTTAGAGGGCTGAAGAGTCAGTCTTGTGCTGTCTTTTGTTGGCTGTTTACCTGCAGCTGATGAGCTCCAAAAAGAGTGAAACCACCTACAAGTGTTCAGTAATCTTCAAATCAAATGTACTAATAAATTCAAACTTGAAACTTTAAGAAATAGCAGTCATTCCTGCTAAAAACTTTGTGTATTCTTAAGAATCTCTAATTGCTGACATTGAACATTGGAGAATTTCAGTGATTTTCTTGTGGCTGAATTGTAATGTTTTTGACAAATCAGGTTCTCTGTAGGAGCATGTAATCCTTCATGTGGAAGCTAGAACCACTCTGGTAAAATCCAGTTATCCTCACTGAGTGGAGCACAAGAAAATCTGGGAGGTTGACCCAAAGGGAGCCCCCGAGGCTCCTCACACGCATTGTTGGAGCAGCTGGAGGCTGGTGTGTCATCTGCTCTGCCCCTTCCCCAGCTAATGCACTCCCAGCTGTTGGGGACATGTGAGCCTTGGGGGAAGGAGGGTTCCCCCTGCCCCTGTAATGCTCTCTTGCCCACCCAAAGCCCAGCTGGGGCTTGCAGCTTTCTGCAGGATTTCCCTGAAACACTTTTCCTCCGTTGATTTCCAACAGCATTATCATTAGGTCTCACAATGGTTTTGTGATGTGGATGAGTGGTATGATACTGTATCTGTTTCATGGTTGATGCAATTTCCAAATTTAACTAAATAAGTCCTTAGGGAGAGAGAAAATGCATTATTTTTCCAGATAGTTCTTTAATCTTTCCTTTTCTGGATGCATAATTAAATGAGGTTAAATCATCTTATCTCATTTCCCTCGTTAAACTTACTATTACCCTCAATATGTTAATGAATTTTAAAAAAATTGTATTTAATGCTTGAGTATTTTTGCAATGTGAAACAGTCTATTCTTACTGTCTGACCAGTTTCTGGTCATGAATTCCCTGGTGCCCTGCTGAGATAGATTATACAAATTCAGATTGTGTGTTAAGAATGGAAGTAGGTGCTTACAATAGAACTTAGAAGAAAGGGCAATCCAGAACTTCTCAGAAATATTGAATGTTCTTTTCTGTTGCCACACTTGAAATCTAGTTGTTGTTTGGGCTCAGCTGTGCCCACCTGATCCTGTGGAAGTGTGTGTGACTTCTGCACATTGAGAACAAATTGCAGGAATGTCAGCACAGACAACAAGGCACAGTGCAATCCTGACTGGGTTGTCAAATTCTTAAGCACAATTTCTGTTGAAAATTTTAAGTTCAATCTTTTTTTATATTCCCTCCTCCCCTTCTGTTATTAAATGATCATAAAAACTAGTCTGACAATTAACTTCTCTAATTAAAATCTTGGCTGTTAACTCACCATCTCTTGTTATGACGGGTAAGTTTACCATTGCTTGCACCACTAAATTTTCTCTTTTCTTAAAAACTTATTTTATTCTTCTGGTTTTCATGTCTTCTGCCCTGTAGCTGTGTTTTATCTGAGTTCATATTTCTAGATTTGCTTCCATATTCTCAGGTAATCATGGTTTCCAAAGTGCCTCTCAAATACAATCATACTATTTTAGATTTAAAAGAAATTGGGGCTGAAGTTTAGTAATGACTGGGGAAGGTCAAATAGGTTTTGGTAGGATATGACTTGCAAGTAAATTTTACAATGGCCATACGTGTCCTGAGGTAGAACTCCCAGGAGTTTGCACATAGCTGCCTGGATTTCAGTTCCTAATGTTTCCAGGGAGGCTCCTTGGACAGTTCCTCCAGATGGAGCCACTCCCAGCGAGCAGGGCCCTGGTGGCTGTGAGGCCTCAAGGTAACAGATGGTTTGTCACTTCATGTAACACAAGAGCAGGCAGGGACAGGGGAGTTCACATGAAACTAGAGAATGATCCAGGTAGTCAAATGAATTATTCATTAACAGAACTCTGGCAGTAATCAAATCCAGCATGTGATACTTAGCCTGTGGAGATGGCTACTGGGCTATAAGAATTCCAGACTTAGGGAAAAAATGTGGAGGAAGGTTGGTGCCCTACTGACTATTAACTTTGCTTCAGATTAGATGGGATCTAATGTCAATGAACGTATTTATTTGTAAATGTATTTGCAAACTCTTTGTTAAAAACATGTCTGGAAGTGACTGAATACTAAACTGATGGGAGAATTAAAAGGAACAAGTAACTTCTTGTGCACAGCTAATTGTCAGATGGCATCACACTGTTAAACTGATTCCAGATAGTTCAGGAGTCTGAATACATGTTTGCATTAAAAACTGCTTTGTATTTAAAGAATTCACCAAACAATATTCTTTCTAACACAAGTATTTCTGGGCTGTTAAAATGCTTGGTTGAGTCTTGAGTAATAATTATGGATCTGACAGTGAACAAATGGAAAAAGATTCATTCCTACTTCAGTAAGTGTGATTATGGCTTTGCTATGCTCTGAGTAATTTTATTCTGATTAATTCTGTCATTTTAGACTACTAAGAAATACACCAGGAGACAAAGAATCAACTAGGCAAGACAGGCAAGAATATTCTTTTTTGGTAGAATTAACTTCAATACATATTAGTAAAAGATAGGAGATATTAGTACAATTATTAAGAGACACATATGATTAATATATCATATATATTAGTAAAATTATCTTTAGGTAGTAGTTACTACAAAAGGGTATCTTCTGATATTTTTAATGTAGAAAAGATGCCTTTAGGTAAGAGCTGACTCCTGTTTTCAGAACAAGTAGAAGTGAAGTGTTAGTTTTGCCAATGGCAAGGAAAAGGAATTGCAATCCACAGGTTGCTGCAGCAAAGCAGTGGCCATTTGTTGGTTGATTTTAGCAGTTCTGAACAATCTCTTTGTTGTCTGGATATTACTTGCCAGGGAAATTTCTTGGCCAAGTTTTATCATAAGCTTTGTACAGCAGAGCCTTTGTGGTCCTGGCAGTTCCTGAGGTCCGTGGGGTGGGAGCTGTGGTACCCACGGGGCCTGAGCACTCCTTGTCCCATGGAGTGGGACACATTTGGCACAGGCCGTGTGCTGTGAGCTTTCTGCAGTAAATCTGATTGTGATTGTTATGGAATTAAACCCCTGGAGTATTGTTGGAGATAAGATTGTCTCTGAGAGGGCAATAACATGCTTCCATCACTAGGCCCTGTAGATAATTATATTTTGTCTATATGAAGATGAAGAAATGAAAATAAAGCTAAAGTCTCTTACAGGGGTCAAATGGGAAGTTTGTGGTAAAGCAAAAAATACAATTGGTATCTTTTTGACTTCCATTCCCTTCTGCAGTCAGTGGGGCACACTGAAATGTGTGCAAGTGCACATAGGGAAGGAGAGCAGAAAGGCTCTTTGCAGACCTGTCCTGTCTCTGGTTCCCAGCAGGGATCTGAAGAGATTAGCCAGGTGATTCACACAGAGTTTGGGAATTTGGTTTAAAATACACAGCCATTTTCCTAGAGTAAAACAGTTTCAATAATAAAACATCAAATTGAATTATCTTTTTGCATGTCATTACCAGTATTGTTAATGTTTGTGAACAGTTATAAAGTTGTATAAAAACAGGAGCTGCAGCAAAGGTAATTTTCAGAACAGTCCTGTTAACCTCCCTGGTAACTCAGGATTTACACCAGCCTGTGGGCCTGGCTGCTATGTTTTATCCTGAGATGTTAAAAGAACCCAGTAGTTAAATAAGCACTTAATGTGTGTAAAATGCTCAGTGCAAAGGCAGCAAAGGATGAAAGTGCCCTTAGTTGTGGTTTAGACTCATTTCTGGTTTGCTGGTTACTAAAGGTTGTTTAGACCAGTTCATCTGTTAAACCCTAATATTTGAGCTCAAGCTCTAATCTTTATGCCTGAGCTGCATGACCATCTTTGTTAGTAAAAACTTTAGAAATACCCAGAGAGTAATTTTTTATACAAGTTGTATTCTAGATTATTTCTCTCCCTCTACAACAGGCCATTTAGTGTTGTTTTTTTTGCTTCTCTGCTCCTCTAGGTTAAAGTATTCTCCCACACCCTTCTCTTCCTTTTATGTGAATGATCCTAAAACCAGCTTATGCTAAAATTATATTGGACAATATCATAAAAGTTAGTTACAAGTTAGTTCTTGAGTTTTTTGCAGGAATTTTTGTTTAGCAAATAAGACAGGTGTGAGCTTACCTCTCACAGTCGTGAGTTGTACCGTCAGGCCTCAAAGAATCACTCACAGTTGTTTCAAGACACATGGGGAATTATGTGCTGCTATTAATTGCTGACCACAAAAATGTTACATATTTAAGAGGGAGTTCACCTTGATACTCTGGAAATCTGGTCACACTTAAGACTTGATACTTTAGGCAGACAAATGTAACTTTTCAGGTATGTACCAAGATTAGATATCAGAAATGTTGATCAGCAAGTTTTATGTAACAACCATATAGAAATCAAAGTAAATTGGGGCAAATCTGCTTTTTTATTTTCTCTTTCAGTTTGCAGTCCCACTGTAGCAATGTTTTCCTCTTTCCTGGAATCCAGGAAAAGAAATTTTCCGAGAGCTGACACCGATTAGCGTATTTTTGTTATCAGAGTAGAGCAAATGGAAAAAAAAAAGTAAAGAAAATACTCTGGAAGAATAGTAAACCACATTTCTGGACAGTGCTTTCCACACTAAGTCGTGCAGTTATGTCTGTATTTGCACTTTCACAAAAAGCCTTTAACGTTACTGTTGTTACAAAGAAAAGCAAGAGTGTGGTTGCTTTGTTGTGCTTTACTGTCTCATGAAACAGCAACATGGGCATGGAAAACTTCAGTACACGTTGCCATTTTCCACACAGTTTTGTGCACGAGCAGCTTCCCTTTTTGCAGTAACAGAAAAGGTCCCAAGAATAGAGTTGTTCAGTGTCTGTGAAAGTAATAGCCCTCCTTGAAGTGAAAAGCTCTGCTAAAGAATATTTCATCGATTTTTTTGGTATTGATTTTTAAAGAGAACATTTTTCTCACACAACCCGTGTAATACTGTAATAAAATAGTTGTTTCTAATGCTTCTATTTATATAAGTCCTCCTCTCTGAGAACGGGGTGTGTTTTCTCGCTGTAGATCGAAAGGATGCCGAGGGCTGGGAGACGGTTCAGCGCGGGAGGCCCGTTCGATCCCGATCCACAGCTTTGGCAACAAAACCTCCTGTGGCTGCAGAATCCCTCAAGTCCAGAGGTGACAGTGACAAAGAAAATGCCATTTCTCCACCAGCAGAAAACAAACCTGGGAGCTCAGTCACTGAGAGTGGAGCATCCGAAAGCACAGAGCTGGGACAGCAGGATCCTTTACAGCAGCCTGAAGGTCCTCTTACTGAGAGGGCTCAGGTCAGTACATCATTTTAAACAATTTTCTAACCTTAACTGTTACAACTTTTTCTTCAGAGCTTTTTCTGAAGGTGGTGTTGTCTAGAGCTTTTATGCACTGACCAGATTGGAAAAGGATTTAAGAAATAATGGCTAGTTCAAGTTACATTTATGGAAATGCATTAAACTGTTGGCACAAATAGGGTAATTAAAATTATGTGGACAGCTTTTCCATCGTTTCCAAAAAGTCAGGGTTAGGCACATGTCATACATAGATTTCAGGTAAAAAGATCCAAGTTAGGTTATGAGCCCCTGAAATAAGTGAAGTTGTTTGCATCACTCACTGTAAAGTTGCCAGGTATTTTCTTTAAATCTGTTTGACTCTAAGTGACTTTGAAAATCAGTGTGTTACTTTTTGTTAATTTGGCAAATGCCTCTTGTTAGTTCCCAGCAGGTGCCTCAGAAACCAATGGGAGCCCTGGGACACCATTGCAAGGAGATTCCTCACCAGCAGCTCCTGAGATGCCTCCAGCTCTCCCCAGCACTGACTGTGCTTCCAAAGTTGTGCAGCTGAACGAAACCTCCTCCCAGAGCACTGACACTGTGGACTGGCATCAAACAGAAAAAGCTAAAACTGAAACTGAAATGGATGCCTCAGATATTTCAAATGTGAGTGCTGCCAGATTGGTAAGAAATCTTGTAAGATCTCCAGGTGAATAATAAATATAAGCCTTAATTTTCTCATTCTGTTGCACAGTGTTTATTGTTAGCCCGCTGTAAAAATGATAGAAAAATCTATCAAGTATTGTAGAAAAAAGACAGAATTTAATTCCAGTAAAGTTTCTGAACTTAAACTAGAAAGATATAAATGTGTTATTTGGAATAAGGATATCAATGCTCTCATTACCTCTTTTGATGTTTGCACTAATTTTTTATCTTCTTCCACTGTCAATCATTTTAAGTCACACTCATTACATTCTTACTCCAGTTTTGCTAATTGTTCAAACTGGAAACATTTAGGGTATCAAAATTCTGTTAGAAACAAAGGTAGACCTCTGCCCTAGATTAACTGAGCTGCTCTCCTGGGTCTTCCTTTACAACCAGCAATTTGGAGGAATGCTGTTCTTAAGCAATAAATATGAAGTCAGTATTCTGTTTTTATGTGGCTTTCCAAAAAGGGTGTCCCTTCTTGTCTGGAGAAGAATTCTGCAGGTCTCAGAGTGTGTCTGCTTTGCTGGGATTGTCTGAGTGGAGAGTTGCACTAATGTTACATAAAATCCAGGTTTATACTTTCAGGTTTTGCTTTGATTTTTTGGTTTTATTTTTTTTTTCTTTTTTCAGAAACTAGATTAAAATTCTGATTTGCAGAGGTTTTCCTGTAAATCACTTTCCCTTTAACATCTTTTGCAAACTGGACTCCTGCTAGGTAATTGCCAAGCCAAGTACCTGTTTGCTTTTAGAGCTGATTTCTAGCAACTCATCCACTAACGTTGTTCCAGATGCTCAGTTATTAACACTTCAGGGTGCTGACAGGTTGGTGGGATCTGTGTCTCTTGGAAGCATTTTACTGCTGCGGATTACACTGCTTTAAACACCAGTTTGTGTATCGTGGCACATTTTTGATGGCTGGAGTGGAAATGAACTGGTTAATACTGAACACTAGAGAAGGAAAAGACAATCAGTCAGCATTTTCAGGCTTACATTCTTGCCTCACTCTCTTGTCATCCATGTTGAAAAACAAGTACAGCCTGAGATTCCATTGTATTAACTACAGTAAAGTTTCCAGATATGGTTCATGCAGATAATTTTCATCTTTAAATAGTACTTTGGAGCATAATTCTGATTCAAAAGACAACAGCAGGCCATGCATTAATGTCTCAGAGTATGCCTTGCTTAGTCCCTATGAGTGGGTATTTAAAACAATAATTACAGAAGAACTGTCTTTGCTGCTTTTCATGACAGTGTTTGTGTCATATGTTTTGGAATGATGTGAATGATGATTGATTTCCTAAGTGTTCACGTAGCTATTAAATGAGCTAATGGTTGCTAACAGTTTTAGTGGGGTTTATATTTCAGTGACCTTCACAAAATATAGCAGTAAAAGAACTACAAGTAATGAGATGTTCAACAAAATATCGTGTAGTTTGTATTAACTGTATGGAATCCACTTTTTTGGGCTTGCTGGTGACTTTGTTTTTTTCCCTTTTGTCATGTTTCCTACAGTCCATGGCAGAAGTCCTTGCTAAGAAAGAGGAGTTAGCAGATCGCTTGGAAAAGGCCAATGAAGAAGCCATTGCCAGTGCTATTGCAGAGGAGGAGCAGTTAACCAGGGAGATTGAGGCAGAGGAGAACAATGACATTAACATCGAGACTGACAATGACAGCGATTTCTCCGTGAGTGTCCACCTTATTTGAATGCACCCAAGTTCAAGCTGTCTTTGTTGTCAGTGGAGTATGAATGTAGAATTTGTTAATGTAATCTGTTCTATGTTTGAACTAAATAGTGTCATGTAATAATTACACCACACTAAGGTATATTGAGGCTTACTGAACTCCCAGCTGAGTGGTACAGAGCTCTCTGATGTTGCAGCCATTTTCCTGCTGCCTATTTCTGGGTGCAAAGCAGGGGGGAACTGGGACTTTTATCTTCATTGCTACCACACAAGAGTAGGTGAAGCAAAAGTCTCCACTTTTACTGTCAGAAAGAGCAGGAACAGCATGTATCTTTGGGGTGACCAGTTCAGTTTGGGAACATTGCTGAGTGTTGCTGATTTGGCACTGTTTAGTGTGTGTGTACACCTGTGAGTTATTATGATTTTACTGTCTGGTTCATATTGATTTTCAGGCTAGTATGGGCAATGGAAGCATATCTTTCTGTGGTTTGTCTATGGACTGGAATGATGTTCTGGCAGATTATGAAGGTAAATTTTCTCATGTTACTGTGCTTACATGGAAATGACAGCAAAAATTTAGAAAAATGCCCATTTTACTCATGACTAGTTAAGGTTTCAGAAGTTTCCCCAACACCTAAATATTGTTCCAGGTTATGTTATTTTCTATGTTATTACCTGAGGGAAGATGCATAGTTCATGTGTTCAAACTGTCTCTGTGTGTCTTTGTTCTTCAGCTTTCTTTATCCATCTCTCTATTAGAATTTTACATTTTTTTATCCGGTTTTATCTTAACATTTGGATAAAAGTGTAATAAAATTAAAAAAAAAATGCACAGAGATTAGAGATAAATGTAACATTTTTCAGGCTGTTTGCACCTAGGCTCAAGGGAACCCATCGGAGAGAGAACTTCAAGAGGAGCTAATGCTCATTAATCTCCCTTTTCCCAGAAAAGCTGTTTGAATTACCCACATCTTTGTTTTCTTCCTGCCCAGCTCGTGAGTCCTGGCGCCAGAGCAATTCCTGGGGAGACAGAGTGGAGGAGGAGCCCGCGCGTCCCCCCGGCCACGGGATCCACATGCACGAGAAACTGTCCTCGCCCTCCCGCAAAAGGTTCTGCTCTTGTTCCCTCTCTGCCTTGGCCAGGGAAAACAGGCAGCCAAACCCATGGCTGCTTGAAACTTTGTTTAAGTCTGTGGGTGGAAAGGGTTACAGAAAGCTCTAGATGTACTTTTTCATAATGGACTCGGCTCGTGCTACATCGTCCACTAAAGATTTGAAGTCTAGTAGAACAGTATTCACATTTACAGGAAATAATTGCCCTCCAGTGGCCTATTTTTTTTTCTCTTCCTGAAATTACATAGAAATGTTAGCTACACTGTCAGTTAATGTTGTCTCACTTGCTTTTGCTCTGCTTTGGTTTTTATTAAAAGAACAATAGCAGAATCCAAAAAGAAACATGAAGAGAAACAAATGAAAGCTCAACAGTTGAGAGAGAAGTTACGTGAAGAAAAGACACTGAAGCTTCAAAAATTAATGGAGAGGGTAAGCTTTCTGTAATATAAAGAGCTGCTCTGCTGCCTTTCAGAAAAGAGGGTTTTTTCCACACAGTCTAGACATGTTAGAGATTAAAACTGATTGAAATGCAGTTTGCATCTGAGTCTGAGTTTACGTAGTTTTCACAGCTATTAAAGAAAACATTATTTCAAATTATGAACTTCTGTGAGAGTGTTGGTGACGTACTAGACTGCCTCAGACTCAAGGACGACATCAAAAGTAGAAATGTCTTGCATGTATCCAGCGGAAATGCTAAACTCACCAAAACTCACCAAACTGAAGCAGTTTGGGTGTTTAACCCAAAACAGTGTACTTTGGGTTAAACTTAATGCAGGCTTTGTGTAGGGCATGAAAGTAATGTTTCCGTGAAGAAAGCTTTGAGTATTAGAAAACCCTGAGGAAAATTCAGGCCCTGTTTTCAGTTACTGTATTAGTACCAAATCTACTCATTCTATATAGGAGAAAGATGTGAGGAAATGGAAAGAAGAATTGTTAGATCAAAGGCGCAGGATGATGGAGGAGAAGTTACTCCATGCAGAATTCAAACGTGAAGTGCAGCTACAAGCAATTGTGAAAAAAGCACAAGAGGAAGAAGCTAAGGTAAGTTACTTTGTTTTAGAGAGGAACAGTTTAATAGTTATGCTTTTATGTATGTTGTACCTCAGAGTGCTCACGAGTAGGTTCTGAGGGAGGGTGCGAGTTAGACATGAACACCTGTGAACTGTGAAGCAGGTAAGTGCTGATGTCTGAACAGACCATTTTTTTCTAGTATGAATTTAAAATTAATTAGCTGTTATTAGACATCGTGGTGGGTTGAACTGGAAGAAAAGAGGGTTGAAGTAGAAGAGCTGATAGTTGTCTTGCTGCTTTTGTTCCTCACAGAGAGTATGGCAGCATTTTCAGTGATACCTAGTCCTGGAAGGAGTAGAAGATCTGATTATCAACTCTCTGCTTTTCACACGTAGAAAGAGAAGGGGGGGAGTTCATTGCTCTTCTCCTTTGTTAAACATCTATTCTAGATCGAGCTTTCTGTGTCCTTTAATAGTAGTTCTGTTTCTGTGTTTTGTACCACTGATGTTGTTAAGCAGCTGGAAATAGATAGAAACCTGCAGTTATTCTAAAATAAGTATTTTGTTTAGTGCTTTTCTGACTTAATACATAATTCCATAAGGTGAGCACTGGATGGGTGCTTTTTGGTTTGCCTCGTTTATATGACTTTGATAAACATTTTCAGCCAGCAACTAAACACCACACAACCACACACCTGTGGGGTGGGGGAGAGAGTCACAAGTGTAAAGGTGAGAAATGGGTTGACATAGGAACAGTTCCATAACTGAAGGGGGAAATCAATTTTAAGGAAAAGAAAAATAACAAAGAGAGATAAATATACCCAAGAAAGACAAGTGATGCAAAAGCAAATGACTGGCAGTCTCTGAGCAGTGACCCCCACCAACCTCCCCCCTGCTTTTGTTGCTGCACATCATGTCCTGTGCTCTCAAATATCCCTTTGCTCAGTTGGCCTTGACACTGTGCAAGCCCTGCTCAGCAGTAACTAAAACATCCCTGTGTTATCAGCACTGTTTCCAGCACAGATCCAAAACATAGTCCCATAGTAACTACTGTGAAGAGAATTAACTCTGTGCCAGCCAAAACCAGTACAATATAAATGAAATATTTTATTTTAAAGACTGTTTAGCCCATCTCCTTAAAACTAAAATGTTTCCTTGTATGATGAGCATGTATCCCAGCTGTGATTGATGCAGCTGTTCATCTGTATTATTCAAGACAAGCACAACAAAACTTTGATTAAAACTGATTTAGCTTTTTTACTTAGTTGCTGTTCCTGTCTCTTGGATTAAAATGATTTCTAGACGACCTAATTCACTCTAACATACCTTCATTATTATTTCATTACACAGTGTGACTTCTGTAATTATATTAACTAAATCACACTTACCATAATTCCCCAGAAAAGCAGATGTTTCATATATTGTGTGTGTTTAAATGTATAGGATCTGCTGCCTCGTGAGGCTCTTGTGTTGTGGAAATAAAGGTTAGTTGGGCCAGAAGGCTTTAGAGAAATAGCTGATGAGTAGGATAACTGCAGCCCATGGTAACTGTTGCTGCCCAGTTGGTTATCTAAATTCCCAGTGCTTGCTTGTTTACTGACCTGTAAAATCCATTCTGTAAATGGATTCTAGTCAGTAAACAAAGTTACAAATATTATCTTACTGCCCTTTATGTGATCTGTTGTTCTCTGTCCATGTATGTTTTAGTGTACACATTAAAGTTCTTTTAAGCCAGCCTTTTCTTTTTTTTTTTGTTCTTGTGTATTGCACTGTGCCGTGGTTGAAAAAGGTAATATATGTTTATGAAGTAGGCTATATGGATAAGAAATATGAAGACCATGAGCTTGGTTTTTTCTTACTCATACTATGTATAGTTTCACTTTTTTAATCAATAAGTACACATTTATTTAAAGTCAGATCAAAAGGCCTGTTAGATTCTACTAGCACTTACTTATTTTACTGATTTATCCATCTGGGATAAATCCACATGTTATGAATGAGAGAATAGGCTGATGAAATCTCATTGCTGAGAGGATTGGGAAGATTTTTCTTTATTTTTACCCAAAGTTTCTTGTTTTTCTCTGATACAATTCAGTTTCTCTTTTTATATTCTGTGGATTGTCTCGTTTAAAACAAACAAAACAATAAAACAAAACAACAAAAAACCCCCACCTTAAAAACCCTAAAGACTTATTCTCAACTTGGTAGTTTGAGAAATGTCCTACCAGTTTAATTATCGAATGGGTGGAATTCCCTAAGAACAAAACCTGTTTGAGCTTCTCAGGCCTTTTCTTGTGCTTTCTGATTATTTGCAGGTAAATGAAATTGCGTTTATAAACACCTTGGAAGCTCAGAACAAACGTCACGACGTGCTGAACAAACTCAAGGAGTATGAGCAGCGTTTAAATGAACTGCAGGAGGAGCGGCAGCGAAGGCAGGAGGAAAAACAAGCCCGTGATGAAGCAGTTCAGGTACAACATCTCTGGGGCTGAAGGGGGACTGGGAAACATGGGCTTGTGTTTTGTTTTGACTCTGCAGAGTCCTCCTTGCTTTCTGTCTTCCCTCCTTTGTTCAGCTTTGGAAAAGCACATTCTAATATGTTTCTCCTTTGAAATGTTTCTGTGGTAAAAGGGAGGAAGGTAAATCATAAAACCCCTATAGCAGGGGTGCCATAACTGCTGGGTAGGTGACTCGTGCCTGTCTTAAGGGTTTTTTGGAAAATATTTGTTACTTCTTCATAAACAAAATCTGTATGTTTTGGTGATAGTTAAAACTTTGAGAGAGGAAACAGTAAAATAGTCCTTAACATATGCCTGCTGTCATAATTACAGTACTTTTTGCAGGATCAGGGGAAACCACAGTGCAAATGTGTTTGTGTTCCTGGAGTTCTGGTTGCTTTTTGTTTGGGTTTTTTTTGTTTTAATGCAGCATTTCAGTACTAGGTTTTCCCAGCCTCATGCATCCATTTTTTTGGCACTGTTCTCCATGTTAGAATCTAAACCAAGCTTTCTTCTGATATAAACTCCTCCTCCCTCTCTAGACATATGTCAGATCACCACAACTGTAGCTCACCCCTGGATCCAGTTTCTGCCAGAGCTTAGTTCTTAGGCTTAGAAGCTGATCCTGTCTTCTTATTGAAACATGGGACATGTTACTGACTTCAGTGCTTCTGAGGCCATTTTTTGAGACAGAAGATACTCTAAAAGGGCTGGATAAAACTCTTTTTGAGAGATTATTTAGAAGTTTCTGGATTTCCAAGGTTCAATTGCATTATCAGTGAAAAGTACCCTTCTAGATTGTTTATTAAAAGCCTAATCCCAGTGATCCTGTTTTTTGTAGTTACTTATGTTCCCTTTTTCCAGATCACAGTTTTAATTGAATTCCTTTCTGTGGTTTTGGATTTTTTTTGGCTCTGTCTTCTCTCTACCCTTCTTTTAGCCCTTTCCTGGGTTGTGTAGGCATAGGTCTGTTCTTAGGCTGACAGTTGAACAGACACTGCAGACAGGATTTTGGTCCTAAGTCCCACTTATGGCCACACTGTTCTCTTTGTATCCTTTCTGCCAGACCAAGGATCAAGCTGATGCTTCCTGCTGTGCTTTTTCCATGCACAAGTTGCTTAACAGTTGAGCAAAGCCCTATATTTTGAGCCCTATATTTTGTTATTTCTTCATTACCTGTATCCTGTAGGATGTTTAAAATATTTTCAAATAATCTTATTGATGAACTAGACTCATCATCATGACCAGGCTTCGCGAACGAAGATTTGGGAAGGGCTCTACCCACGTTTGTTGCAAGTGAACTAGACTAATAAGCTTTTATATTGCATAGACTTCTTCAGAATGAGCAAAATATATGTTTAATTCATGTGTAGGTTAGTTCATCCAGCCGTGCTTCCAGTGTGCGCTCAAGCTTCTGAACAGGCTCACATGTGCATTTTATTCCATAAAAACGCCGTTCTTACTCCATCATGAAAGACAAAATGCAACAAGCAGATGTTAAATACAGTTTCTGTTAATTCCCTTTTAATTTTTCCCTAAAAGAAGAGTTGGGATTGTGTTTCCCCCGGCAGGAGCGCAAGCGGGCACTGGAGGCGGAGCGGCAGGCGCGGGTGGAGGAGCTGCTGATGAAGAGGAAGGAACAGGAAGCGCGGATTGAACAGCAGAGGCAGGAGAAGGAGAAAGCCCGGGAAGATGCAGCCCGGGAGAGGGCCAGGTAACTTGGCAATCATTTCTTTGGGTCCCTGCCCCTCACCATTCTCCTCTCCAGCAAACTGCACCTTCCCCAGAACAGCAGGACCCTCCTGGCTCGTCAGGAATTTCAAAGGTAGCACTGATCACTATTGATCGCTGTTCTTGATGAGTGGTTTGAAAGCAGAAATCAGGTGAGTCATCATAAATTCTGGAATAGATTTTTGTATTCCTTAGGTATATGCACAATGTTAAGATGCATGGCCAGGCTTCGTGAATGAAGATTTGGGAAGGGCTCTACCCACGTTTCTTGCAAGCGCGTTGGTGGCTAAAAAGGCCAATACGAGAAAGGCATGTCTGGTGGCAAAAGGGTTAAGATGCAAGACTATATGTTATTACATTCATCTAAGTTTTATTGCTGACAGGACCTTTTAGTAATTTGCCTTTTTTTATATTTTACCTTAGTTTTCAAAGGAAACAAGATTAACGTTCCCATGTTCCCCATTTGCTCCACTCTCCAGTAACTTCTGGACTTACTGGCATCAGTTGGATTTCACTATTTTGTAGACACCAGAGATCACATTTGTGAAGCACAAAGCTGGGAAATCAGGCTTCATTAATTCTACTGCCTGTGAACTACTTGGTTTATGGTTTTGTCCATAATCAAAAGTTCATAAAGAGGATTCCGCATGGGCTCTTCTCTCTCTTTCTTTTGTGCCAAAGATGAAATGCAGAGTGAACACTGGGTGTGAGAGAGGTTTACTTTCAAATCTGAAAGGGGAAACTACATTCTACTTGTTTAATTTGCCAAATTTTGTTTGTATTCACCTCCTATTGCTCCCTGTTTTCCTACAGTTCTCCTTCTACAGGCATTCCATAAAACTAGATAGAAGTTACATTTTTTTCAGTGACAGGTGTTACTAATGGTTCTTCATCCATTTCTGTTGTCATTACTTGTTTTCTTCAGAGTTGTCACAAAGGGAGTATTTTTTCTCCTAGTAAAATATTCAGAAATGTATTGATCACCTTTCATCTTCCAAAGTCATGAGTGACATCATAAAGAGATTTAGCTTTCCATTAGATGTGTAATGGATTCTGGATAGGATTTACAGCCTTTCCCAGGACTTCATGGACCTTTCCTCAGTGTATTGAGCCAAGTCACAATGGGATACAGTGAGTTGGAATGAATCCTGCAGTATCTTACTGTAGTTCACAGACACTTGAGGAGGGTTAGGACTGAGAGGGAGAGTTTGGTCGTGCTATTTTGGGAAGGTAGACACTGCATCTGTAAGGCTTCTGCATCTTTCTGGAATTTGAGGAAACCCTCACAGTGAGCAAATGTGAGATATTTGTCCCATTAACATCTTTGTCCTCTAAGGTCTTCTACAGTTAGAACTTGTCTAACAGCTCCAACCACAGAATTCTTCGCTCTTTTTGTTTAGTCAGTGTTAATCTACCACTTCCCTTTGTTGCACCCCAATTATTTCCTTATGATGTGTGAGAAACTGCAGTTTCCATTTCCCTTCTGTTAGTATTGTGTGTCAGCAAATTTCCTCTCTATTTGCTGCTATAACACTCAGTTTTCAAACACTTTGTACTTGATATTGCAGTACCGTGCTTGCACTTGTTTTTCTTTGCCAGATGCTGATTACACAGGGGAGATTTTGCCTTTTTTGTCTTTTTTTTTCCGGATAATTTTGGGAAAGAGTAGGAAAGAATGTATGTGTGGTGTCCTACAATCTGTTATGTCAGAATGGCTTCAGAGTCATTACATGTCCTTAATAACAGTTCTGGGGTTTCTCTAACAGAGCAGAATTAGAGGAGGATTCGGTCTCCTGGTTTCCAAGTTCAGGGAGGGATGAGCCTGACAGGAAGTTGGCTGTGCTGTCCCCTCCATCCTGGATTTCAGTGTGTTATGGTGGAACCTTGGGGTATCATTTGGTGTTTTGTTGGTTTTTTTTTTCCTGCTGCTAGGATTTAGCTTGTATCCTGAAGATTTAATACTTGCTGGAATGAGTAATTTTTGTAATATCTTCTTTAAGTTTCTTCAGTATAAGCTTTACCATGTGCATCTGGTGGTGATTAAAGCATCTGTATGAAAGGAATAGTGTACTTAAAACTGACTTTAAAAGCCCCTCTGCCCTTATGGTACATTAACTTGTTTCCAGTAAGGTTTTAGTTGTAATTTCAAAGTATTTTTATATTCCAGAGAGTTGAAATCCATAATATGGAAAATTTTGTTCTTGTCAATAGAAATCATATACTGTACCCTAACCATGTAAAAAGAATGCTTTCAAAAGGGCTTCTGCAGGAGTAATGTTGGTGCTTTATAAATGGAAACTTGAGAATTTTGTTTCAAATACTATTAACCCAAAGTATGCAATGATAATAATTTGTTTGAGTTTGTAGCATTAAACAAATACATAAAACCGAAGTGAAAGAAATAGCTAAAATAAGCTTTGGGTTTGGGTCACGTGTTAGTTGCGTTTTGTTTCAGCTCCTGGTGTGAGTCAGGAGCTCTTTAAAACACAAACAAAGGCTGTAGTTCAGTTTTCCTTTATACATCTCAGGGGAGACAGCACATAAACTACCTAATGCTTCTCGTCCATCATCTCTCCCTCACCCCCCACACCCAGGGCAATTGGAAGAGTTCACTTATTCTTTCTGAAAGAACAGTTGTTTAGTGTTTATCATGTGACTTACTTCCTCCCTCATGTTCTTTCCTATCTGCTTTTATATTTTCTGTGGCTTTTTGTTTTCAAATGTTATTTTATCTGAGCCTTCTACTTTTACGTAAACGATTTTGGGTTTTTTATCAGATTTCTGTTTAAGAAACAAAAATCCACACATAACAAAACCCATTGCAGTTTGGGTAATATTCCTTATGTTAACCTTTCTAGTTTTGTCACTCAATCTAATTTTAGAATGCCTTTTTAAAAGATGGCTGATGGCTTTGAATGACTTCATAGCTCAGTTTTACTCAAAGCTTTTGGCCCTTCAGAGCTGCCAGGCTTCTGGGAGAAGTGTTGCTCTCCCATCCCATTTCTTCTTGTACAAACAACATGAGTAGCTGACTGTCTTCCCTTGTAGGATTTCATAGCTCCCTTGGCTTACTGATCACTAGGAAGTTGTTCTTGAAACTGTTACCTGCAGGTTTCTGGTTAATTATGTATTATTATAGTAACAGATCAAGTTTACCTCCTGTTCTTTTCTCAGACAGGAAAGAACCCCCAATCTCTTCAACAGGTGATGCTTGGGGATTCACAGGCTGTTGTGACACCCACATGCCTGAGATCTGTGCTGGGGAGGGGAAGAAGAGTTGCTCAAAATGAAGAGGACAGCTGAAGTTTGAGGCATGATTCAGTTTTGGGGAGAGGGATGTAGGGCAGACAGGTTCAGTGAGCAAAGTAGGTCCTGACTGCAGTTCCATGGAGAAGGTGACAGATAAATGTCTCCTCTTTTGCTGTCCTTTGGTCTGTTGAACATTTAGAATTGCAGGATTCCAGACCATCAGTTTGTCCCTTACAGCTGTACCGTTTGATGTTGGTCAGAGTTTCATCTGTAAGTTCCTGTATTCAAACTTCCTCTGATGGAACGTTTCTGTAGAACACACTGCCCTCAGTGCTGGGAAGTTTCTTTTCAATTTGCTGTTCCACTCCTCCCCTTTGGTTCACTGACTGCAGCTGTTGGCTGAAGGATGCAAAGGGTGACATGGTCTCACATTCCTCACTGTGGACTATCATTGCTCTGATTTGGACTGAAGGATGGTCCAGGCTCTGCTACAGAGGTTCTGTGTCTGTCTTTATTAAATCATTCAAATGAAAATATCTGTATTCCCTGTTAAATAAGTTGCTTTTTGCTGTTTTTCTTTTCTCCTGAACCATCTTCAGCTTCATTTCTGGGGGTTTTTGTTCTCCACTTCTAACAGAAATCTGTCAGTATTATTCATGCTTTACATTACTGCAAGTTCTCCCTATTTTTCTTGTCTTTTGGTTAGAGATCGAGAAGAGAGGTTGGCAGCTCTTACTGCAGCTCAGCAAGAAGCCATGGAAGAACTACAGAAGAAGATTCAGCTGAAGGTATGAAAGGATACATTAGCTGAAAAATACATCCATTTTAATTTGCACAGTTTGATTCCACCGCAATTCAATGTGATTTTTCTTTGTTGCTTTGATTATTTTCCATTCAGCATGATGAAAGTATTAGAAGGCACATGGAACAAATTGAACAAAGAAAAGAGAAAGCAGCTGAATTAAGTAGTGGAAGACATGCTAATACTGATTATGCACCAAAACTCACCCCATATGAACGAAAGAAGCAGTGCTCATTATGCAATGTGATGGTAAGTTGGATCCAGGGGACACTGTTGGAATTGCTGGGCCAACCCAAGCCATGAAGGTACAAGTTGTGCTTCACTCACAGATGAGAGTGTTGCACATCTACTGTGTCCCCTCTGCTCTTGTAAAGTGCACCTTACTCTGGATTTTTCTATCTCTATAAATCTATAAAGGTGGGTTAGGGAGGATTTGAAAGAAGTGTAGAGTTGTGGGTGGAGTGGAGAGTGTGGGCAGTGCCCAGTTATTAGCTGTCTCTGCCAAGAAAAGCAAGAATCCTGGAGCATTGGATGGAAGGTAGTTGAAAGATAGATTTAAAGCCAAGTAAGGAATGTGGTTCTTTACACAGCAGGTAGCTGAGCTGTGAACACCTTGTTCTAAGATCCTGTGGATATTTGAATTTGCTGTGAGTTCAGGGGTTGATTGGACAGGTTTCATTGGATTGAAGTTCACCAAAGGATATGGAGAAACCACATCAAGCTCAAGAAATTCTTGAATTGAGTTTGGTTGGATGCTTAAAAGGGTTGGAAGGGAAAAATAGTGTCTGCTTTGTCTCCTCTTTTCCGTCATTATCTTATTTTTTGGTCACTGTTGGAAGCCTGGCAGATTTCCAACCTCACAGGATATCTCTGCTTGTGTCTGCCCTTCCCTGTATCCCAGGAAAAATGCAGAAGAGAAGCCACACACTCACTGAGCAGGAAGATGGGAGATCTCTTCTTGTTGATAACTGGTTTCACTGATTTGCAAGGACTGTGCATTATTGCAGCCTTATATGCTACTAAGCATTATTTCCTGTAATTGCTAAATTGAGCAAGATTGCTTGGGATCACCTCAGGCAGTGCTGGAACAGAAACTCAGGCTCAGCACACTGGAGTCCTGCATATACTCACTGATCGTGCATCTCAGAATGAAAATCCAATATATGAAGTTAGATTGAAGTAAGAATGAGATGAGAAGCCAAGATTTTTTAATCTATTATTACACTGCTGGCTAGCAAATCATTCTGTAATTTACTCCTAAGTCCTGCATAAAAGATGTTTATGTAAATTAGGTTGAGGAGTAAAGTACTGTGCTTGAATTTTCTGAACATACTCCTGACAAATTGGCATATTTTTTATTACATTTTAAATGCTGTTATTTATGGATGGTGGAATTTGCAAAGGAAAAATAACTACTAAGTCACTGTTGTTACAGATTTCATCCGAAGTGTATCTATTTAGCCACATTAAAGGGAAAAAACACCAACAAGCTGTGAGAGAAAACAGTAGTATACAAGGACGAGAGCTTTCAGATGAAGAAGTGGTAAGTTTTGTAATATTTTTTATATTATTTCTAGTTTTAAATGCCATTCAGCTGAGTAGCCTATGAAAGTCTTGAGAACTCTTATAAAGGAATTGAACATTTAGCATGGGAATCATAGCAGACTACTAATGAAAATGAATGAAAGAAACAGTGCATTCAAATACTGGCAATTGCCATTTGAAATAGATTCTCTATAAAATGTGACAAATTTCTATTAATCAAAGGCATTTTTCATCTCACTATAATCTTTTTATCATAAAAATCTGATATATTGCAGGTGTCAGCATCTCACATTTTTTCTTTGTTCCTTCTTGTTTCTGAAAATACCTCAGTCCTTCCTTACATTGTCAGATGTGATGTCCTGTGCATCAAGGTCCATAGTGCTCAAAACTGTAGTGCTAAATTACTTTAAAATGTAAGATTGGAAATGTTTTTTCAGTATTAACATTACTAAGAAGAGCAATAGTTAGTTTTTCAGTAGCTTCTTTGGAACAGTTGGCACTTCAGGTGATTTTTAGGAAGCAATTGAGGATGTTTCTTATTAAATCAAGAGACTGTGCTGTAGAAAACACACCTGAATAGTTGACTGGTTTAATTTTTCTTTGCTGCTGCCCAAATTGAACTACAGTGTTAAGTCAAGACCTTTTCTATGGGAATTTGAGTTCTGCCACATCCAAAAAAAATTGTGAATGCCTGTGTATTATACCTGTCAGGGGTCAGGAGGACATACTGAGCAAGCCAGTTCTTCAGTGCTGATTCAGATTTAACTTAGTCATGTTTGGAAATCTGTTTCCAGCCAAGCTGATTCTGATGACTCCGTTCAGTTGTCGTAATTTTTTTCACTTTCCTTCACAGTTTTTGTTACTATTTTTATGTACTAAAATATTTGTGTTTACAGCTTCTTACATCCTGTTGTAACAACTTTTCTTTTTTAAAAAGCTTTGGAGAGTTAGGTCTCTGAGGTCCTGAAACCCACAGGGGTGGTTCTTGGTTATCACTGAAAGAACAGAAAAAGATAATTGGAGAGACACCGGAGTCTGGAGGGTTAAATGTTTGCTGAGCTGCACTTTGCCACCCCTTCCCAATAGTTATGAAAGTACATAAGCTGTTTTTTCAGCTTCTTTTTAGTGGGCAGTTGTGTGATTTTGGATTTGGTGTTTAGGTGCCAGGTGTACCTGACTGGATATATAGGAGGAGGCTCCGTGCTGCATCCGTTTGCCTGGAAACACAAGCTGGGAGGCCAAAGTGTGGCCAGTCTGGAGCACTGGGATGGGCTGGGATCTCTCCAGCCTTTGCTGGTGTCTGTCTGGCCACTGGTGACTGAACTGTGGTTCTTGCTGGGCAGCTGGCTCAGATGAATCTGGAGGAAAACAGTGACCTGGATTTCCTTTTGATTTAGCATTATCCACTCTACACAACACGTGATGTTGTAGCTTAACAATTCCAGCTTCCCGAAAAAGGCATCACGTACCAACAGCTGCTTTTGCACCCAGCTGGTGGAAACAGAAGTTCCACTAGAGGGCACAGAGATCCTGATTTTTGTGGTGTCCAACATCATGTGCTTAAATCCAGGGTTTCTCAGCAAAAAATTTTGTTGTGAACTTAAGGCCAAGTTTAAGGTTAAATGTATGTTTTTCTTGAATAATAGTGCAGGAGAGAAAAGAGAGAACAGTTCTAACTGAATGAACAGTTTGAGGATTATGATAGCAGATTTTAATATTCTTCAGCAGGTGCGTAATATTTAGCATGCTGGCAACATAGGGATGCTTCCATTGTTAAATATTTTATATATTATGTATAGCTATATTTCAATTAGTCTAACATTCTGAGTTATATTATTGTAATCTGAAATTTCCTTGGCTTGAGGCCCTCTCTGCTTTTCATTACTTATTATTTTTTCCCAAGAGCAGTAGTAAGATAGACATGTTAGGGATATGGTCACTGTAACATAGGAAAGCAGTTTTATTCATTGGAGCAGTCTGCTTTGTGTACCTCTTTATTCAGCATGCACAGTTAATGCCACCTCCACAACTAAAGCCTTCAGTAACTTCTCAAGTTTTGAAATAATTGAGAAAAAAATCAAGAGTATTACATAGAAGTAAAACCATATCCCGAGGAAGCTTTATAATACTCATAGTTACTTATTTATCACTGTTTTCAATTTTTTAGTCAGTGAAGGTAACTCTAGTGAGAACATACTTGTACTACTTAAAGTTATTGCTTGTCATCTGTGATGTCTTTAGATTATATATGTCTTGTCTGTGACCCTTCTTCTTTGACAGAAAAGATTTTATTTATATCACCTTTGACCTAATAAAATTTCACCTTTAACCTTATGCACTTGACACCCCAGATAACTTGCTCTTGATCTCTGACTCATTTTGTGTTCAGCCTGCTCAGTATAATAGGGAGCTGCCTAGAAAGAAAGCTTTTTTAAAATTGTAATCTGATCATAGAGTTTCTTTGTTATTACTTGAGAAATCACAGGACTGGAGATATTTTTGTCTGTATTGGTGCCTCAGAAGGTAAGATTTAGGTATCTCCTTAAGACTTCAGAAACTGATTTAAATAAATGGTTATATTGTCTTCACATGTTAAGGATTGTTTTTGGTTGATTTGACTGTAAGCAAAAAGTTAAAAACTCTACTAAATGGTCATTGACACTGAATTTTCCAGGCTGAGTGGATGCTAGGATTTGATCTTGCCAGATAGAAAAAGAAACTGATACAAACTAGGGCTTTTCCCTTTGCTGTAGCATCTATAAGTTCTGTACTTTTACAGACATTTTCAGAGCTAAAAGCGGACTTCATGTTGGAGCAGTGTCACATTGTTTTGGAATTAAACGTGTATTGTGTTTACTTCCATCAGTGAGGTGAATTCACTTGTGGTGTGATATGTTTGGTGAAACCCACAAACAAAAGAGTTTTGCTTTGAAGGAAGATACTAAAAATGAAAAAGCGTGAAGTTCTTTCTCAGATTGTGTGACAGCTTCGTTTCACCTCAGCCTTAGTCTTCAGCTGAAGCAGGTGGAGATTTCTCTTACAGCGAACACCTATGGGTTTTGAAACATTTTGAAACATGTGCAAGCAAATTAAAGTTCTGTTCACATTTTTTACTTCCTTTGTAACTTTGCTTTTGTCTGGCCTTTTATAGATAGATTAATTCACATAGTTGGTGAAAAGTCTTCCAGCAGGCTAAAAGCCATCTTTCCTTCCCTGCCTTTCTGAAGCTTTCACTGTCCCACATGGTTTCACCGTGATCTTCGGTGCAGTAACAACGTTCTGTCTCCATTATCTCTCCCTGCTTAAATGCCTGGCTTCTTCCATCAAACTCTCAGCTTTCCCTCCTTTTTGCATTGCCATTTTCTGTGCTATTGATTTCCCGTCCCCTCTCTCAATATCCATATTGCTTTCAGCTCAGCAAAAGATGTAAACAGTGTAAGCAATTTGCTTTCATTGGCTTCACTGGAATCAATTAGTATGTTTGTAGTCCTGACTAATTACTTTGCTGAATTAAAGCCTGTGTGACACAAAGACCTCACTGAGAAGGTGCCTGTGAAAGCCACAGGACAACACCTGGTGATTTCATTAGGCTGAGGGGTCTCTGCAAGGACCTTGTAGATGTTTGCTCCCACTTGTAGCTCCTATTGATTCATTTTTATGCCCCTCTGCTTTCCCTTTTGTCTTTGCCTTTCTTGCCTGTCCTAGTTTGCTTTGAGAAACACCCCTAAGATCAGTAACCCTTACAGTTTGCTCCCTTTGAACCATTGTCCCAGCTCTTGTCTGTATCTCCTGGCATTTATTTATATGCCACGGTTTAAAGGTACTTTTAGAATATAAATCATGTCATTCCATGTGGTCTATGAATGTTTCCAATAAGTGAAAAGTACTTCTAAAAACCAGATGAAATAGATAACTTGGCAGGGGTTGCTTAATTTATATAAGGTGCCTGCTAAAATTTTATGTATTCTGAAGCAGGATGGAGGAATATTCATGAACCTTTGTTTGCATATGTGAAAAATGTGCTTTTTTTTTATCAGGGAAGAAAACTGACTCTATTGTCGTTATATAAATGAAACAAAGAACTTCTAAGAGGTGTATTTAGATCAAATGAAAACATAATCCCATGATGGAGCAGAGAGGTGGTTGTTGTCTGAAGACTGACAGCGCTAAAATGCGAGGATTTATATAAAGACATGGTTGGTTGAGCCCACCCACGTTCCTTTGAAAAAACCAGCTGGCCAGTGCCTAGAGCTGCCTCAGGAGTGTTTGCTGCCCAGCTGGCCGGGGCTGCAGCGTGAGCCTGCCCTGGCACAGCCCTGCCCAGGGCACAGGCTGGGATTTACACCCTGTGCTGTGCTGGCAGCTCCCCCGGGCAGGATGGGGCTGCTGCAGGATGTGCTGGGAGCCAGCCTGGGCAGGGCTGTGCTGGGCCATGTGCTGTGCCAGCCAGGTGAGGGTCACAGCCAGCACAGCACAGGCAGAGCTGATGTTGGTGGCAGTTGGAATTTCTAAAAGCTTTTCAGGGGGGAGGAGTTGTCGTTCTGGGAGAAATGGAACTGTTTTCTCCAAGTTATGTTCCGCTTCCGGTATTTGTTGCAGAGGAAATTACTGATGGAAAGAGATGTGGGAATAGTTTCATACCTTACCCTTGCTCTTTTTCTTCAGTATTTACAAGGAGCTTTCTTGTCTGGGACATGATGATGCCTAGACTTTGCTAAAATTTTTTTTTTAATTTGCTATGTTTTCATTAACAATTAAATATAACTGTTGTTTTAGTGCTTCAGCCTTAGCAGTATTGAAAAGAATGCATTTGTTTTCCTTTCTGAATCAGTGTTTTCAAGTTCTTCTATTTAAATGAATAACAGTGTTCTATGAACTCCTTTGGTAACCTGTCTAAAAGATATGATTAAGCAAAGTGGAAAATAATAATAATAAAGATTATTAGTTTTTTTAGTGTTATCTAACAGAGGAGTTTGAGGTATTTATACCCATGGGTATGTGGTCTTTTAAAAATTATTACACACAATTAATAGTTCTCTTTTTTGTTCTGGAACATTCATGTGTATGTTACATGTCTACTTGTATTCACAGAGTCACTGAATGGTTTGGGTTGGAAGGGACCTTAAAGCTCATCTTGTTCCCACCCCCTGCCATGGACAGGGACACCTTCCACTATCCCAGGTTGCTCCAAGCCCCATCCAACCTGGCCTAGGACACTTCCAGGGAAGGGGCAGCCCCAGTTGTGAAGTCTGTGTGCCCAATGTTTGCAGCCCTGGGTGTGTTTGCACCTCATCTCTGGTGACATTTGCCTGCTCTGTCAGGCCAGTGCAGTACAGGGAGATGATCCCGGCTCAGCTCTGGTGGTACAGAGCACTGAAGCCAGTTCTGGGCAGTGTGGTGGTGCAAATTATGGTTTGGTCATATGTAGAACAATATTCCTGTGTCTTTTATCCCCAGACTTACAGAATATAGACTTCATTGTAAAGTCATTTTTTTTTCTTGGCATCTGATTATAGTTCTCCAACAGTAGCCCATTTTTCTTCTCTGTGGCTCAGTGGAAGCAACCTGTAAATCACTTGCAAACAAGAACTCCCCCATCCCAGTAAAGCCTCAGGTTCTGGTTGAGTTGGCTTTACTCAAATGTTTTTTTCCTGAGGAAGGAAGGATTATTTTTTAGAGAAGGGTTGTGTGTTGCTAGAGGAGTGGAATTGGGCCAAGCATCTGTGGTCCATTTTTTGTTTATGGATTTTTCCTATCTGTTGGATACCTGTGGTCCTTTCAGCCCAGGAACTCAGGCCATGTCATTCTGCTGGGAATACTTCTGCCCTAGAAGAAGCTGTCATGAACAATCAAGTAATTAGAAAGTCTAATCCACGGTGCAGCTTGCAGAAGGTCTCTCAGTGCTCCATACATCAATTCTGCTTTGTTGTACTTTGTGTAGCAGTAGCTTCTTACCTTTAATTTATTATAAAGTGTTGTTTTTCTTGGCAAAAACGTACGTGATTAATTGTTTATTGGCTGTGCCTTTAATTGTGATAGATCAGTGCCAGCAGCTGCACCCTTCCTCATTTTGGCTTGGATGTCTTGGTTATTCACAGCCAGTAAGAAAAACTACTGCTGGCAGGACCAACTGCACTCTCATCTCCCCGTTCCTCTCGGTTGCCCTTGCAGCCACATGATAATGTCAGTGCCTTCCAGCTTTCCTCCCTCGCCTGCAGGGATGCTTTCCATGGCCAGGATGCAGAATTCTCATTCTCACAGAGGAAACACCTTTCCTTTGCTTTCTGTTGCCCCATTTTGGAGCGACAAGTGGGAAAGGGAATGATATTAAATATTTGAAGAAATATCTGAACCTACTGTTAAGAGTATTATTTGCTATTTGTCCTAGTGGCAGACTGTTGTATCACTGAGTTTAAGGACAAGCAAGGTGACTGAAAGAGCAGTCAGTACTAGCAGTAAAAATAGTATTTAGTTTGGACATGCTGAAAAGGAGGATCATGAAAAAAATTAATTAAATTCAAGATGTGAAGGAAATAGTATGTGAATATTCATTACTTTATAACCTATTTCTTCATATATGTATCAACTATAATAACTCTTATTAATGGTAACGTTATAATGGTAACCTTTTCTTTATCTGAATCCTCATATTTTGGGGTGGATCATCACTTGTGGTCTTATAACAGTATTTGATTTCTTTATGATTAAGAATTAATGATCATTTGTGTTTCAAGCTGTCATTGTTTAAAATCGAAATGTGCTTCTGATATAACTCACAGTCTGCTTCAGCATCTGTTTTCCATACTAAATATTGTCCTAGGCTGTGAGGAAAAAATAAAATACTGAGGAGTTTTGTTGAAACATGTAGTAAAATCATGAACAAATATTCCTGTGGTAATGTGATTTAGAACTGAGCCTTTAAAAACCTTAAAAATTTGGCAAATATGTCCCATAAGTGATTATATACACAAGTAAGAAACCATTATTCCTGACATTGGTAATAAATATTGAAAACATATTTAAATGATTTTCTGCAGTTATAGGGGGGTGTTTATTTTGTAACAGGTAGAGGTGTAGAACCAAAAGGTATTGTAGACTTCAGAATACTTACCAATTGATTTGTTAGAATATATTCCTTATGTACCTTACCTTTATGGAAAATACTCAGTTTGATATATGTATTTTTTATTAAAATGGTAAATGAATGACAGCCATTATTGTGTGATATAAGCTACTACAAGTATTTCTTTATAGTCTTCCTCATGTTTATATATTAATGCTGATATAAGGGGCCAAGTAACAACAAGTGTTTGAGTGTTCTGAATATGGAATTGAGGTAAATAGCTAGAGTCAGATGTTTTTCAAGTTACCTTGGTCTGCAGAATTGGGTTAGAAAACTTATAAGAATGCCTTTTCTTTCAGAACTTGGGGATTCAAGGTTGGAAAGAATACAAAAATAATAAGAATAACCAGTCTTATGGTATTCTGGCACTCCTGCTTCAGTGCTGGCCAGAGTCCAGAAATACGGGAGGGAATGAAAATGAAAAAATAACAGAGGAAAAAACCCTATAAACTCTTCAGATTCAGGAAGGTCATTCTGGCTCCGTTTTTCGAGTGAAAGTCCAATGGCTGGGAAGGTTTTCCACTTAAATGACATGGTTAGTTTATAAATAATGGAACCAGGGTTAACTGAGCCCTGGCTCACACTCTGTGTGGGATGGACTGACAGGGGACAGTCAGACCTTCCCCTGCCTGGAGCTGGACAGAGGATTTCACTGCAGAGCTGCTTTGTGGGACCCTCCAGAGCTTAGAGGAGGCACCAGAGAATCCCTGATAATGCTGGGTGCTGGTCCTGGCCACTCCTGCCAGCACCTGGCTGGGTTTTCAGAGCCTGGCTGTTCCTGTACGTGTGCGTGGGAGAGCCAGCCCAGCCCAGAGTGTGCCCAGGGACCTGCAGTTCCAGCTGCCCTACAGCAACACAGCCAGGCTGGGATTTTCTTCTTGGCTCAGAGGCTTTGCTGCAAGATTGTCCTGCCTACACAGGCTCACCCCAGGCAGAATTCATAAAAAGGCAACACTTACTTAACAAGAAAGGAACGGGAAATAAATGTTTGTGTTACGCTCAGTCCTAACTTTAGACTGAGGAATTTCGTTGGGAAGGATTCTGCTTGGCACACTTCACAATTTAATAATGTTGCTATGAATATTTGCTGAGTAGTGAAATAGTAGCTTATAAGTAATACAGACAGCCAAGAAGTGTCATAGTCAGACATGGGGTAGGAACATAATTTTGCAGTTGTGTTCTGCTTTGATAAATACTTTATTTATAAATACTTACATATCCAAGGTTTCATCTGCAAGGACAGGTACGTGGATGCTGCTGCTGGAATCAGGATATTAAATGGGTAGAGCTAGTGAAGAGTATTGGTGTTGTGAATAGGTATTGTATGAAGAGGATGTCAATTAGGAAATTTCTTCTCCAGCTGTTGTATTTTATATAGATTACTGAGGTTCAGAATCCAGTTTCTGGTATGGTTTTCCTCATCCAAGCAGAAGTGGACCCTACTCAACTATATAGCATTTCAGCATTTTGTACTTTTGCTACACTGTTCGTGGAAAAACTTTGCAATTCTATTTGTTCTGCAGTCTGAAAATGTATTGCAGAGGATATTGATTATAATGCTGTTATTCCTGTAAATGTAAACATGTCAGGTAAGAAAAAGGACTGTAATTCAGTGTAGAGAGAAAAGCATGATTGTAAAAAGTGCTTAGTCAACGAAAATTATCAACTTCACAATATGAAATAAGCAGGGTAGATTTTCTATTTCAGGCAGTTGAATGGGACTAGGCAATAACCAGCAAGAATGTGACTTCAGGGGTGACCTTATTAGTTTTAGCTTTAATGGTTTTGGCAACTCAATTTCTCTTGTAGTTTGTAGATGGGGCCCATCTGTCGCATTTGGAAAGTTTCAGGATCCTCAATGACTGCGAGTCAGACTGGTTGAGGATGGAGGGAGAAGGGAGAAAAAGCAAAGACATTTTTTGTAAATAACCTAATTTCTGTCTGCTTCATGGTGGCTGCAGTTTTACATGTGCATTTAATGTTAGTCTTTAGCACCTTGCTTGTAAACCAAGTATTGAAACTTTTACAGGAAATTTATGTCGTTTTAAAAATTACTTCGGCATTATATAAAAATTATTAGAGGTTATATGGCTTTGTCAAATAACAACATGTGTCTATACACAATGCAGTTAAATATCACATGGTATGTATTTACTATGTTACTTTTCTGCTTCATAGCCTTTTCAGCTAGAGTCTGAGAGTCTCCCTCTAAGAAGCAAGTCCAGTAAACCTGGGGATTTTTAGAAGTAACCCTTAGCTTTGATGAGTGCCCATAAATAACACTGGAGACAAATAGCATGAGTATTTCTACTCTCATGGGTTGCTGAGCCATCATCACATTAGTATACACAGAGGAACATATACAGGGGATCATGAAGGAATACATTAGCCCTCTGTTCTTGTTTCCATATTTTGCAGCTGTACATCCCAGCATAGAACAATCTGGCTGCTCTTTGTGGCACAGATTCTGCCATCTCTGGGAAAGCTGATCCCTTGTTTTGTGCCAGCATTGATTTCAGCTGCGGGGCTGAGGGGATGAGTAGCAAGTATGAAAAGTGATGGCAGAAATCTGATCCCTAATGACCATCATAGCTGATTCTGTTTTAATCCTGAGATAGAGAGTGTTCTGTTAGGATAAAACCAGCAAAATTCATAAGCTTTTAAAACAGAGCTTTAGTGAAATTGTGCAGCTAAAACTGATAGGACTGAAACTGCACTGAACATTTTCAAGTAGGTGTGAATACAAATCTTAATGATAGAAGATTTCAGTAAAAAAGAACCTCTACTTAATAATGCTTTGCATTTTTAATGGCCTAAATTCTCCAAAGATCTGGTGTTTTACTAATACGTGGGGATTTGGGGCCAGAATGTGCTCAGCATAGCACAGAATCAGGCCAATAATGACCCTTCACTTGTCATAAAGACAAACTCAGAATGCTTTTAGGGAGAGGGTAAATTAATTTAGTCTCAGAAATTCTTACAACATATAGCATTTACTTATATAAAAATAATAACAAAAAATAGTGAAAGGCTTTCAGGAAGAGGTGACTGGGTTACTTACTTCTGCATTACCTTTATTAGAAATACACCCCCTGAGACTGAGGAGTTTTGTTATTGCTTAAATGAAAGTTTGCTTTGAAAACACTGCTCTGGCCTCACTCCCTTTGGTTGATACTTTTGTGGTATGTTAACCTGTCCAACTAATGGCCATGCAGGTAAAATTACTCATTAATTTAGTTGTTTAAAGGATGGGACATCCTGTGCTTCAGTGTGACTCAGTGGATTTTAAAACCTTAATATTTTCAGGTGACTGGTAGGAGGTTAGTAAAACATGAGAGTAAATATTTTTCCCCTGCTTTGAAGGGTGCAGTGGCAGCAGCTCTCTTCAGGTACCAGTTGTCATCCAACACCAAGCTATTAATTTTACTTGTTTCACACCTGAGTGGTGTCGATCTGCCCACTGTGCTAATCCCACGCTTTGATCTGTACCTTCAAGAAGTGACTGTTTTTGTGACACAAGGTATTATTACTCTAGTCTGCCTTTAATGAGCTGTATGTATGAGGTCTGATCATATCCCAAACCGCCACACGTGAAAGCTGAGAACTCTGAGAAACATCCTTCCCGGAGGTGCCTGAGTTCATGTGAACAAACGGGTGTGACCACGGGCTGTGCTCTCTTGGCCCCACAGGCTGGGGGATGAATGTGCTTGGTGAACCCTGGAGTTCTCTTCAAGTCCTCTGCTAAGCCACAGATAAGATGATGAAAAAGGAGATGAGTGTCCAGGAAGGGGATGCAGGGCTTTGTCTCCCTGATTCCTACCCAGCACAAGTGTGACCCCGTGCTTGCAGTGCTGCCCCTCTGGGAGGGTGGGGGCCATTCCACGGTGCAGTGGCCACTTCATTCCGCTCTGCTGGCACTTGGAAGAAACAATAGTTTGAAGATCCAATGAACCAAAGTACCAGTTTCACTGTTGAACAAAGATGTAGAGCTACAGTAACCTTTGTTCTGTGTGTTACAAGTGCTGCATCTCACTGGTGAGGTGTGAGCTAAGCTAAGGGTGGTGCAAAGGCGCACTGGTCCCGCTTGGAAAGCAGGGATGTACCCACGCAGTCCCACCGAAATAATTCATAAATATCTGTTTTAATAGATGTCACAGGTGAGGCTTGGTAGCAAAGCAGTAGTGCCATAGTCTGTTCTGAGGAAATCCTTTCTTTTCTCAACACTGCCAGACCCAAACGCATTGTTTCCTGTGAAGTTTGAATCTTATGACCAGGCTTCTGGTTTTTAAAGGAAATTTAGGGGAAAAGCTAATTTTAAGTGGGCCACATCTCTCTAAAGAGACAAAATTGAACTTGGATTTCATAGTCAGGACAGGGATGGTGAAGGGACTTGAACACAAGTGCTGTGAGGAAAGGCTGAGGGAGCTGGGGTTGTTGAGCCTGGAGGAGGCTCAGGGGAGACCTCCTCCCTCTCTGGAACTCCCTGACAGGAGGTTGTAGCCAGGTGGGGGTCAGGCTCTCTCCCAGGAACCAGCAGCAGGACAAGAGGGCTGGGTCTTAAGCTGTGCCAGGGGAAGTTTAGGTTGAATATTAGGAAGAAATTTTTACAGAGAGAGTGATCAGCCACTGGATTGGGCTGCCCAGGGAGAGGGTGGATTCTCCGTCCCTGGAGGTGTTTAAGGTGAGACTGGATGTGGCAGCAGTGCCATGGGCTGGGAACCACGGCGGGTTTGGATCAGGGGTTGGACTTGATGATCTCAGAGATCTTTTCCAACCCAGCTGATTCCCTGATTCTTTGATTCTGTTCTGCACTGCTACAGATGGGTTAAGAACTAACTCATCACAAACTCTTACCCTCCTGACTCAGACTCACAGGCACAGCCTTCTGAGATACCTTTAGGAAGTACTTCTTGCTAAAATTAAATAATATTAAGGGCAGGGAAAATGCTTACAGCAGCTGTTAGAATGATGTTACCTATGGCTACAGCAATATATAACAATATGCACAGCTTGAAGAACTTCAGTATTCCTCAAATACATTGAGGACAAAGTGCTCAGGTGTGCTGGGAGTTATCCAGGGTAGCAATGGAGCAAAGTGAAAGTTGATGTTACTTTTAGAATTTGCTTAGAGTATTATGCTGGATTACTTATGTCTAATATTAATTCAATATTCATTTTGCATTTATATGATTTAAGATACTTACTTCATTTACTCTTTTCACCAAATATATATATTGCAAGGTTATATCATGCAGCAATGCTTTCCAAAAACTAAGTGGTCTTTTTCCAGGAAATTTCAGAGAGATTTATTTTGTTTTCAACAGGCATAGTATTTTCCTCAATCAGTGAAAGAAAATATAGGTTGTTTTCTGGAAAATGCTGTCTATAAATTTTTTAACACTTCACCTTTTACTTTGAATTTTAAGGATACTTACCAAAAAGGAAGGAATAACCACTTCTGATTGTGACCCTAATCATATTCAAGGCTAAATTATCCTAATAAGCAGTGGTGACCTGTACTTCATAATATGTTTGGTATTCTACAAGAAAACAGATATAAGACTCAGTGCATTAAAAATTGTGTAAATACATTCTAATAACTGGCATTAAACTAATTGTTTACATTTCTTTTGTGAGAAACAGATTTTACCGATATTTTACTTAAATTCAGAGTTGTTAATGTGAGAGGAAAAGTAATATTCCCATTAATAAATGGTAATATTGTAAGTAGTAAATAATTTCAATGTATTTTAATGAAGTTAAGACAAGTTTAGATTTTCATGAGGAGTTAAAATAAAAACCAGAATTAGTTTCTTTAATATAATGAATTATGTTAGTAGAGCAGGTTTCGTGTAGATATAAAGGGCAGCTTGGAGGAGAGAAGATGTCAGCTTGGAGTTCATACTTGTTAAATGACAGTTTCTTGAAAATAAGGCACAGTATTTATTCTTCTTTTAATAATTATTCTCCCTTTTTAGAAAATACCCATGATTTGTTGTCTCCAGTGTAAAATAATCTCTTTCCCAAGATCTATTTTAAAATTTGACTTCATTTTCATAACCTCTTGTTAAATATCATAAACGGGACAAAAATAATACTGTTTTTTCCTGGCAAGATAATATGTGACCTCCATCACATACTATAACATTAAATATTATTTCACTGTTTTCTGCAGGAGCACCTGTCATTAAAAAAGTACATTGTGGACATTGTGATTGAGAGTTCTGTTCCTGTGGAACCATTAAAAGATGGAGAGGAGAAACAAAAAATTAAAAAGAAAGCCAAGAAGCTAAAGGCACGGATGAACTCCAGGTAGTACAAATTCCTTTTTATTTTTTTTTTCTCCTTTAAGTTTTGTTCTAAACTTTACCTTTTGTCCTTTAGTATGAGTGCAGTGGAAGGCTGAAAAAAATGTAAAATTATTTGCTTTGGGAGTGTCTTGAAAATAACACTGATGAGCCTAATTTATGGCCACTTTCTCTGATTGAGAAAGAAAACTGAATATCGATCTGGAGCCCTTGGTTTCACCTGTTAAGAGCTTTTCTCATAATTGGATGCCAGTGCCCTGCCAAAACTGTAGCCTCTTCTAGCATACAATAGCATGTTTAAATTTGTGTAAACCATGCCTATTTTTCTTTCTAGCCATTGATTTTTAAATGAAGTATCAAAGAAAATCAATAGTAATCAACAAATAGGAGTCAGCCTGCTGTGGTGTCAAATCCCATGACTAAATTTAATCATTTTTTGTTGCCTGTCACAACAAGAAGAATAAAAATATCTTAAAATGGAAAGTGAGCTGTCAGACCTGCAATTTGTTCTTAGTCTAAAAAGTGACATCTGCAAATCAGTGTGATGTGCAGGACATCATTATATCATGAACTGGCAGTGTCACTCTAGAGCTGAACAGTGCCCAGCCGAGGTTAATACTTAATTGAATATTGTAATATATTTTTGCATTTCTCTCTAAAAATACTTCTCAGTAGCTTAGAGTCATTGTTATGTATTTTCCCTGCCTTCTTAAGCGAGAAGGGCTTCAAAGAAGAGAAAAACACCTGCGTGGCTTTTTAGAGCTACAGTAAAAATGAGATGTTTTATTAACTCATCATAGTGCTAATAAAGGCACATCAGTCTTCAAAAACACAACACTTTTACAATGTATTACTGGTTTTGATTGCTTTCCTCTTTGAATGAACAAATCCACTGTCTGAACAGCACATTAGAACACACTGTTGAAAGTGGATAATGTTCTTCCAGGTTTCTGATTGCTCAAGATGCAGAGTTATTCATATGACCTGTTGATTTAATGCAGTTACTGGGTCCAATCTCCAGAGCTGCTTCTGCTGAATTTAGTCAAAGATTTGTCAGACCTCAGAATACAGGTTCAAATGATAAATAGTTTGTTATTGGCACTGAGAGGAGAAAAACTTTTTCAGAACAACTTGAGTTCTTACGTGTCAGACTGCTGGGTGAGTCAGCATATTCATCATGAAAAATTGTAATTAAAACAGTAATAAAGGGGCATCATTTTACAAAGGTGATGTACTGTTTAAAATACAGTGAAAGCTTCAAAATCTAAGAGGAGTTATCTTGGCAAGACATGAAATCCGTGTTCTTTAGGCTTGTTTTTCCTACTAAAGGGTGACTAAACTTTTCAGTGGGTTTGCTGTCCTGGAAGATAACTCAGAGTTAAATTGAAGATTTCACCATGAGTTTTCTAATCTCAACACAAAAGGCTTACTAATAAAAATGTCCACTAGTGGTATAAAGCAAAGGTATTTTGTTGTTGATAATTTGGAGTTTCATAGGTGTTAGTAGATTATTTACAGACCATGTTTTAGTACATATCTACAAGTTTCCCTATTCCCTATAAAAAGAAACAGTTACAACAAATGCCCTTACACCTCAGCTCTTGAAATGATACCTTCATTTCAGTTTCTAGGAAGCTGTGATATTTTAAAACTGGGAAAAAATAAAAACTGCATCCAAATAGGTTCCTGTTGCTCTCCTGAGTTTCCAGATCTTCAATCACTCCTGCAATATCAAAGCAATGAAGGGCAGAGGTGAATGAGGGGACAAATGGTGATCAATGGGATATTAGATACGTTGAGAAGTTTTGTTAGTCTTATTAATTATATTTATAACCCTAAGCCATTTAACTGGTGCTATCAGCAACAACTGATATATAGCTGAGTAAATTATCTCAGGTTATCATGGATGTGCTGCTGGCAGAAGAGCACTTGGGTACTCCCATGGCAAAAGGAGTCCTGATGAAAGCAAAATTTAAGCATTAGAGGTGGTTACCATACCATGTTTATGCTTTACAATGGATTTAAAGCACTCCAGCCACGTGCATTTAGTAACAGGTATTTTGGGTGATTTTTCAAATTTGACTGACTTGACTGTGCAGAAGCTGACATGTGTTGTTTCTGGGTAAGAAGGCAAAAGGTTAATAAAGGAATCTCACCTTCGTGTTTAATACTAAATTCAGCTGTGATTAATGGCTTTATTAATGACCCACAAATCAGAGCTGGTGGTGATGTAACAATATTTGTGTGGAGCATAAGTTGGAGCGGTTCAGCTGAGGGAAAATCCGAGTAGCTTTGGGAAACTTGATCCGTTTGTGGGAACAGAAAATATAAAGGAAAGTTTACTCTATATACTTGAGAGAAATGTATCTGCATCACTGCAGTGCCTGGATTAGTTTTGCTTTCTGTGTGTGTGTGTTATTAAAAGCAGGTTACAGGATTAGCACTGTGAATCCTGCTTTGGTCCACGAGCAAATTGTGATTTTCACCTGTTGGCACGGGCTGGCTGGAGTGAAAACAAGCAGTGGAAAAAAGTCTTGTCTCCCTCTTCCTACTTTTTGGCATATGGCCAGTGTAAATAATAGTTTTAAGGGACTAAAGAGGTTGTGTTTCTGTTTCCAGCAGTAAAACAGTCATTCTTTGAGGTGTTCCTATGCTGTTTGCCTAAAATTTATTATATTACAATACAATCAGTAGTTACATAAAAATGCTCCTTTGCCTATAAATATAACCAAGTATTTATATGTTAATTATAATCTGTGATGTACTGATCTGATCTGCACTACATGTCTAAATCACTAGTATTTTATATAATAATTACGTATTTTATATTTATACATAATAATATAAATTATTATATCACTAATCATTTTATAATAGGCAGTAGATTACTACCTTTCTATATATCACTTGTGCAGTTTTCTACCATTTCAAAAGTCAACTTAAATATGCCATTTGTATACTGATGTTATTCTAAAGCAGTAATATTAATCATAAATTGTTAATGGCCAGTAGTTCAGCACCAATCTGGATTCTGACAGGGCAGCTCTGGCAGAAATGCTGGGCCTTACTGTGAACCAGAACAAACCCAAAGGTTTGAACCCTGTCACTAGTATTACATCCTGTACACTTTAGACAATAGTCAATAATAATGAATATTTTCTCCTCTAGGGCAAAGGAATATGAGAGCTTGATGGAAGCAAAAAATGCTGTGTCCGATTCCCCATTTAAATCCAAGTAAGCATTAAACTTTATCTACTTTAGAAATATGCTTTTTTGCCCTGTCTGTTGCAGAAGTGCTTCTGAAATTCCCAGCAGAGCAGGTGTGGAAGGTTCTCCCTCAACATGAGGCATGTTGCCATCTTGAGTTACACATTATTTTCTAATACAAAAGGTCAGACCTTAGAAATGCAATTTTTTTTAAGACACTGTGTATCTTAAACCATGGAAGTTGCTGTAGTAAAGAGAACATGTGCTCATACTTTCCTTACCTGGAAACAAGAAGGTTCCAGTCTTGCACTTCCAGACTGATGGTGAAAATTCAGCACTGGAATTCTGGGGCTGAAAATCTTGTATTTGGCCTGCATTTGGTCAGAAAGGAAGGTGAAAGCATATGATGTTTTACAATCTGACATTGAGCTTTTCAAAGAATAGACCTTTTTGTTGTCTAGGATAAGGCACAGATGAAAACAGCTGGATGGTAAGATGAAAACAAGACCTGTGCTCAATGACAAATTCCTTCTCCTTAGTTTGAAACTGAAAATTGCTCAGCTCTTACTTTCTGATTTCACTGAAACCAGTTGGGAAAAGATGCAGAATATTTGGATTTCCAAAAGGATTTTGATAAGGTCCATCACCAGAGGTTTTAAAAGAAACTATAGAGCTGTAGTTTAAGTGGAAAACAGTTAAGAAATTGAAAAGGAGTGTTTCTTCAGTCTTTGGCAAAACAGGGAGGTCACCAGTAGAGTTCTGCAGTTCTGTGATGTTTGACATATTGACAAGTGACTTGGAGAAAGAGGGCAAGCAGTGAGAGGACAGAGTGTGATGATCATGCAGAGATTCAGGACAGTAGGGACAAGAGCTGATGCTGAATGATAATTTTGAAGAGAGTTAGTGAGGCAATAAAATGGCTGGTGAAATCCAGTGTATATTGAGTGCTACACAATAAAGGGGGAAGACAGAACTCAATTATATCTTCACATACAAAGTGTGGGCCTTGAATTTGCAGATGTGAGAGGTAGTTCCAAGAACATATCGGCTCAGTACTCTCAGTAGTTCATAGAAATCCTTTGTTAAAATTATTTAGAAACTAGCAAAAACAGAACAAAGAATGTCATGTACAAATACCTGGGTCATCTGCATCCTTTGAATACAATGTGCAGTTCTGGTTCTTTGTCTCCAAACAGATAAGCTGGAATTGTTAAAGATTCAGAGAAGGCAGGAAAGGAAATATGTAATAATTTTACGTATAACTTCTGTATTAGGAAATAAGTAAGCTGGTACTTCTCATTCTGGGGAAAAATGTGATAATGGGAGGAAGTTCTAATGGGGATATGTTACAGAGATCTGTCAGGTCATAAATGGCATGGAAAAGATGGATGGTGGTTGTTTGCTGTCCTTCCTGGTACCACAATGAGGGAGCACGGGGTAAAACTGGAGCCTGGTTCGGAAGAAACCAAATCCAGTGTTCTTAAAGCAGAGTGCAGGGAGATGGATGGAACTCCCTGGCTAAAGTCATACAGGTGATAGCTGACACTTTACCTGCATTCCTGCAGTTCTGGGAAAGGACATCCAGCCCAAGACTCCGAAGATGAAAATGGGGAAAGAAACAGATTAGTAAAGAGGATTAGGCACTCCTGCCCTGCTCTTAATTTTCCTGAGACATCCATTTGCAGTGGGCAGATGGTGTGTGTGCCTTACTTGTAGTTGGGCTCAGGGAGTCTGTAGCACCAGCCAAGGAGCTGTGGGGTCTCCACAGTTGGATTCTAAAACCCTCATCCTAAAATTGCGACGACTTTCCAGATTGGGGATATTTGTCTTCAGAGCAAGGTAATAACCTGTACCAGATCCTGTGTGTTTTGTGGTTGCTTCCATCACTCATGAATTGCTGATATACTTGAAGGTACTTGTAGAAGTTACTGGTGGTTAAGAAGTTCAGATCCTTGATACAACTAGCCTGCAGGCAGTATCTTTTACATAGTCTTTTCAATAGCTTGAAAACCTGCTGCTGAACCTTAGATGTATTTTAAAATAATAAAAATCCATCACTGAGGTTTGGCTTAAGAAAATGCCCCATCTCCAGCAGATGGCACACCTGCATAAACACATGGGGAAGGAATTGGCTTTGTTTCTTAGTCATCAGCACTTCCATTTTCAAGATTAATTTTGTGGCATCTTAAGACTTCTAGATTTGTAGCTTCTGTGTTTTGCTTTTCTTTGCTACCAAGAAATAAAAAATTAAGGTCTGATTGTCAGAAAGTAGAAATGTGCATGTTTAAGTGACTGAAAATATTGATAAGCTGTAGTGCCTCCACTTTAGGTCCTTTCTGAGATTATAAGTGATGTAACTTGGTCAGTTGTGTCTCAATTGAAGCACAAGAGAAACTCAGATTTTTAAATCTTTAAAAATATTTTCAAATATTTTGACTGATCCTGAATTTAACAGTTTTCACTTCTCTTTACGTGATTAAAAGTTCCTTTGCTTTCAGACAGAATCTTCTGTTCCATCTGCTTTCTTAGTTTCTTCCTTTATTGCCTCTGTTACTGCTGTGCCCTTTTAGACACGAACTAGTGTTGTGGCCACTGTGTAACTCACTCTCATCACAGACCTGAGGTCTCTTTTGCAGTCTTCCTGTAGAAACCTAGGGATCTAGCAGATGCTTACATCTATATTTTTAAAACATAGTTTCAGCAATCATGATTATTGTTCTTTCCAACATTACACAACTCTTTATCTATGAGGCTCATAGATCTGCGAGCTTCTTTGAAATCAAGGGGGCAGCAGTGGGAGCTCAAGTCTGAACTGGCTTTTTAAGAAGAGAGGAGTGTCTGTGAGTCAACCATAAGCCCAGTCTGTTTCTATTGAAATGTGTTAACTTTGCACAACACATATTACAAAATGGAAAAATGGGGAAGGGTGGTTTTATCTCCTTCTGTAAATGAAAGCATAAGAGGGCAAGAAGTTTCCTGAGGCAAGAGTTTTAGTCCAGACTATGTCTGTTTACGTGGCAAAATGTAATACAGGAAAAAATAACAGGAAAGCACCTTTGTAACAGAACTGAGTACAGGATCCTGCTTAACCAAGACCAGTAGGAAGAGGAGTCAGCAGAAAGGAGCAAACAGCAGTAGGTCTGCACTGAGTATTGTTACCTTGAGAAGCTTGTAAAAGTGGTCAGAGTATTGGCTTTTCAGCCAGAACACCAAGTGCTGCTCTAGAATTCGGTGTTTAACTGCTGCTGTACCTGGCTGAGAGAGCAAACTCTGCCAGTGCTGGGAGCCTGCACAGCTCTCAGGAGATCTGAGAGTTACTGAGAAAGGTCATGGCACAGAATGAAGGGGGTACAGACTCAGTGCTAAATGCATTCTTTGTGTCAAAACAAATGCCAATACTTTTTGTCTATCCCAAAGGAAGGTTTGAGGTGTTCTGATTGGAGTGGAAGTATGCAAATGCACAGATAACACTTTTGACCTAGTGGACTGTGGAATTTAAAAATGGAAAAGTTCTTTTTTTAAATTCCATTTAAAATGTGATCCAATTGGTAGGTTTATTTATTTGCTTAACAGAAGCAAATGTGTTTTAAAATTAAATCATTAAATATGTCTTCCCTTTATGCTTCCTTGCTTATGCCACATTTCTTTACCCACTCCTCTCTCCCAGACTGATTGTGTCTTCACAAACAACTAAAACCATTTATGGAATGCAATTTCTTATCTGATTTTAGTTCTTAGTCATGTTGTCAGTTGTTACAGAAGAAAGACAGAACCCAGAATTAGTAGTTGGCAGGTAAAAAGCCTTTTTAGATCACCTTTAAGATTAAGCCACTTTAATATTATAAGACCACCGATTTCCTGCCGCGGCTGATAGATTGTTTCAGTGGTTTTTACTGGTTTAAGGTTTGAGATTTATAAAATCTTTTGCACTAAGGAAGCACTGATCCAAGTGCTTTCTAAGCTCTGCAGTGGTACTACACTAATGGCAATAAGCAGACAGGGTTTATCCTGCTTTGATAGACACTGTATATCCCTTTTTCAGTTCCAGAGCACTGATTCATGGCTGGGATTGTGAATGGCTCTACGTAGTTCTTTTTTAGAAATGAGTTTTAAAAGATGACTGGGAAAGTTTTCTTTTTTTTTAGTATCTATTAAAAATATTGTTAGGGGGTGAGGGGGATAAGTCCAAATACTGCTTTATTTAGTAAGTATTCTGCTCTCTGAACTATTTCATGTGCCAAGAGGGACATCCAAGGAAAAGGACTGTGGACATTCTCACCTGGAGCAGCCAAGTGTTGCTTGGCTCTCTCCACTGTGCATTTGCTGGTTGGTCACTGGTGGCAATTGGGTAATTTTATAAATGCTGGTGGACTCTTGATGGATTTGTAGTATTAATTCATATTCTCTGGGAACTGGTCTGAGTATTTGCTTATTGTTCAGTCTACCAGGTTAACCTGGCAAAAGGTGTGTCAGGTGTCCATTAGAGCATTCTCAGGTGTCCATCAGAACACATTTTTGAAAGGGAAGGAAAACATTTTCTCAAAGTTAGAGGGTTATTTACATCTATTTAGTATCTTCTAATCCAAAGGCCATATATGTCAGCGTTAAAGCAATCTGCAGGTAGCAAAGTGTAAATGTCATCCTTTAATACAACAGGGAAACTAAGGTAATGAAAGATTGCCTTGTACCTGAAGGGAGTTAACAGGACTGCAGGGGGAAAAAATTTAACCCCTTGGTCTAATATTTTAGCCAGTCTCTCCTCACACTAGCAGGAATTGCTTTCACATATTTTTTTTACTTACCTTTTTCTTTTCAACTGTGTAAAGGGATGCTTGGGATAGCATGGAAATGGGAACCGCTGTTGTCCTGAACACAGGCTGCAGCACAAAAAGAAGAGAGTTAGAAAATGAAGAATTATTTCCTGTAAGAATCTGCTGGAGAGAAGTTGGGAATGTAGTGTGAAGTTTGTTCTTGCAAAGGACCATAGCTAAATGTCTTTAACAATACAGTACTTTCTTACTTTCATTATGGAATATCAGTGAATTCGCAGGATAAACTCACCTTGTAGGTTTTCTTGGTGTGGTAGGCTAGAGGCTGGGTAGGCCAACTATAAGATATTATACCAAAGTACTGATTACTGCAGAAAAAACCCAGACTCTGAAACTGGAAGTACTTGTGCAAAATTTAGTTTCCAAACAGCTCTGGAAACTGTGGAAGAGCCAAAGTGTAAGTAAAATAAAATTCAGTTAAACTTTCAAACCAGATAAATAACAGGTTTATGATTGGTAGATTTCATCTTCAGGGCAAGGCTGGAAGGTTCTCATAGGAATACAAATACATGCATTCAGCAAATGAGATTTATAGGAATTTTTCATCATTTTTCAGAGAGCTTCCTTTCAAACCCTGCAGAAGGTGTGTGAAGCTGCAGATGTAGCTGTTTTTCGTCTGGCAGTGTCTGGGACTGTGCCCAGCTGGGTTTCCATGGCACACCTGGAGCCATGGGAGGGTGCCTGGTGTGCCAGCACAGTGTGAACTGTACTGCGGGCAGCACAGAGCGGGCAGGGGCTCTTGGTTGCTTCCAGGGAATACAGCAAAGCTCCATTTGGGGCTGGGCAGGAACTTCCCCAGACGTTCTCAGTTCTCTCCAGGCCCGGGCTGCCTCGGGAAGAATCGGGGCTGTGTGTCCGGCTGGCACTTGGCCGCCCTCGCCGGAACCTCCGGAGGAGTAACCGCTCCTTCCCTGCAGGAACTGCACAGCATCCACTGCTCTGCCCACTCACACTAATCCTTCCTTGCATACATCACTGTGCAGCCAAGAAATCATGGATTTAAACCTGCAAGTGCTGAAATACATTGATGTTACTATTTCAAGGCTTTTTTTTTCTGAGATGAAATGTGGCCTATAAATATTAACAGATCTCTTTCCTTTAGCCTGTAAAATATATTAAACCTGCTAAAAATATTTAGCCTGTGCTAAAAAGGAAAACCTTTGATATTGAATATCCCTTGTTTTTTCACTTGCAGTGCAAAAAGATCAGATACTGCATTTGTATTTGCTGAACATACTATTTATGAAAGTTTATGTTATGGTAACATTCCAAGACCAGTCAGTGCCTTATGTCCTTTCTGATATTTCTTCTGCATTCTGAATTATCTGTTTGTGGGCAGTACTAAAACCTTAATTAGTGAGATGGAAATAGTTTTAGAGAAAAAGACATTAACTTCCCTTTTATCCAGCTCCAGTAAAGTTTCAGTCATTTATCATTCCTGTATGGCACAGTAAGCATTGGAGGAGTGAAAATTGGGGGACAGAAGGAAGATTGAAGAATTGTCCTGATTGAATTTGGACTCAGCAGTATTTCCACATAGCCACTGGATCAGGTGTTGATGCCATGCTCTAGTAATCCACACTGCATTCCAGGAGTGCACAAGGAGTCCAGAATGGACAAAGAGTTCTCTTTCCAAATCTGTTCATAGCAATGGTAAATTCTACATCCAAGCACAAGTCCTCTTGCATAGATTTCTAGTCCTTTGAAACAGTCCTAAAATTATTCTTATTTCTCTGATGCTGCCAAGAAGTCAGTATAGAGGATATTAAAATCATTTCTCTGTGGGAGGAGGGAGTTTTTATTTCCCTTCTCTTCCCCATGTGATCACAACACAGCATCCATTAACTGGTTTTGGCAGAAGATTCACCACACAGTAGAATATGAGGATGTAGGAGGTAATTCTTTAATGTGGTGGAGTTGAAAATCTATTCTTCAAGTTTCTTGATCTGTGATGCTGAACACACGCTTAGAAAGTTGGAATTTTGGAAAAGTATCCAGAAAGACTTTTAGAAGAAATGGAAAACTGGAAGCTTTTCCTTGGGAGTTAACGTGTTGTACAGCTTTGTTTTTAAACTGAGGACAGAAAGTGAACGTGGTGTTTAACTTGCAGAGCATCTTAATAGACTGAAGAGAAAGAAACTTCTGTTCCTGTGTCAGCAGCAGTATTGGTGTAATATGATTATGTTCCCTTTGAGTCCTTGTGAGGAGCGTTTTGATAAACCTTACACGTTCTGTGTGCCGATGCCTGATGTAGATTAGGAAAGTGCCTTTCTTCAGCCTCTGTGGTTAATCCTGGTGGAATTCCATTCCTCTGATGTTAAATGAAGCAAATGGAAACCTGTCTTGCTGTCTTTTGTCAGATGAAGTTACAATATAGTGTGGTGGGTTTTTTCAGTGCCTTTATGCTTTAATATGCAATTGGAGTAGATATTTCAAAGAAATAATAAGACTTTTTTGCTTGATGTGCGAGGATATTGCCAAGGCAATAGCCATTCTAAATACCATTCTGTGAGAATACCTGCAATACTCTGCTTCTGGAGCATCTCTCTGGACTGCAGCAGTTCCCCTTCTCATTGGTGGTGTGGTCTTTTGATTTACTGTCCAAGTCCTGCAGTTATTTGAGTTTTGGCTTTTAATTTTGTTTCCCGTTTTAGTTCGTGGCTTACTGTGATAGACACAAGTTTCCTCCAACCTCATTTTCCACAGAGGAAATAGCAGTGCAAAAAAACCTCGTCAGGATGTAATCTCCTTTTATTTTTCTTGCCATAGAAAAATCTGGTTGAATATTAATGGATTCAGCTGACCAGATGATAAGAAGTCCAAGACTCAAAATTCTGCAGATCATTTTTATTTTTACTTTAAGAACATATCTGTGTCTTCAGCATGTCTTGAAAGCCATTAACAAAGCTCTGAATTTTTTCAAAGAGAAGGCACAGAGTTTCCTGTTTCCTCTTACGTGGAAACTCTCTATTCTTCCCCAAATGAATATTCTGATATTGATGATTTTTTTTTTTGGATACATGTGACTCCTGTGGTACATTCTCCAGCCTTCCTGTCTCACCTCTAGGAGACCAGTTAACATAATTTTCTCTTTGCCATTACTCTGTGGTCACTCTGTGCAAGCCTTCTGGCCTTTATACACTGATATCTCCATTTTATGATAAGCATTGTTACCCTTCCCCTCTCTTTTCCTTCCTATAGACTTCTGTATATTGGCTTCTGGTCACAACACTGTTTCTCCCACTCATCCTGCTCAGTTACCAGCTCTGTCCCACTCCCAGTGCCAATTGCTCAGTAGATGAAAGCAAAGGTCCACCAAGCACTGTCCCTGTCACTCAGAGCAGCCAGGAGCAGATACTGAGGCAGTGCCTGACAAATACCTGGCAAACATGGAATGCCACTTCCTCCTACCCTCTCCCAGTCTCCAGTTAATGTCCCATGCTCCCCGTGTGTATCCTCTCCATGGCTGCACCCACAGCTGCCAAGTGTGGCCCTGAGCTCATTACTGCCTTCACATTCAAGGCACAGAAGGATGAACTATGAGTGTCTTTTGACTGCTGTGTTTTAGACCTTAGGGTGAGAGAATGGTGCCTTGGAACTGCATATTTCTCCTTGCTGCCTCACAGGAGAGCAAAGGGGAATAGCCCAGAGGTGGACACATAAAATGGAAATGAAACCTAACCCGTGTGTGTCTGCATCTCTCCCACCTCTACATTTTGGCTTCATTACTGACCCTCATTAACAAAATGCCCTTTCTGAGGTAGGCTGCAAAGCCACTGCTTTTCACTTATTCAGATAACCCTGAGGAGCCGTTTCTTTTATGATGCCTATAAGAAATTAGCCCAGTGATGTTTGCTGTTTCTGTTTAATCTGCTGTTCTGTTTCCCTTACTCATCTCAAGAGTGAATTGCTCAGCTGAGTGAGCCAAAATGCATGGTGGGAGCAAAGCAGGATGAAACCATTTTAAAAGGAGCATGACAAAAACTAGCAGGATAAACTGTGGAAGGAGAATAGGGAAACAACAAGATAAACAAATATAGCTAATGAAGAAGCACCTTGATGGCTGTACTGTTCACACTATTCCTGTGCTGTTTCCCTGAAAAAGTAGATAGTGAAGTGTCACAGACATTCCAAGCTGGACTGTTTTACATGCTGTTCAGAATAGACAATTATAATATTTTTAGGTAGATTTTCATGATTCCTTTATCATTAGCAGAGGTTCATTACGAAGGTGAAAGTTAACATGAGTTTTTGCTTAACCCGCTCTTTGTTTCTGTTGAAGGTTACAGCGATTGGCAAAAGACCTCCTAAAGCACCTCCAAATGCAGGAGAGCTGCTCACTGGGGAACAACAAAGTACCTGGGCTGGACAGGACTTTAGGAGAGATCTCTCGTATTCTGGAAAAAGAGGTATTGTGACTTTTACTTGTGTGACTTAAGATTATCCTATAAAATGTGTTGCCCTCAAATCTCATCGGTTTGGATTTGGGACTCTTTTAAACATGTGGATGAATAAGTGACCTCTGTGTAACAAGCAGTTTCTGCTGTTAAGACTTTTCACTTCTTTTTCTCCACTGTATTTTTGCTAGGATTTTTTTTAACCTGGGTCATTTTAACCATCTAGTTTATAGTGCTTGTCCACAAACAATTAGCAGAGAACAGAGGAAAGAGTTGGAGCCAGCTTTGCTGGAGCACAAATCTGTTCAGTTTTCCCAGCTACAACCAAGCCAGTAGGTCTTTGCTGGAGGATGAGGGTATGATGTGCCTATGTACGGGATATTTCTATGTTTTGAATTTTTTTGAAGTCTGTGATTGTAGAGCATATTTTAGTTTATGGGAAATGTTGGATTTTTTTTTTCAATTAATAGGACAGCATTTGCATCTTCTTTACTGTTTCATCATGGTCAGTCTGCTGCCACAGTGCTTATAACATAACTTTTTGCTCCATTAGAACCACAGAGTATTTGAGCTTTCAACTGGAACATTATGTTGTGTTCTCTCTCTAACCATTAGAAAATACTTCTCTTTCTTATCTGTAATCAAGAAATAATGAAAATTAGTTCTGAGAGAAACTAAATTACTGAAATCTGAGGAAGGGGCTGCATCATTATGGTTCAGGGTCGATGTTTGTGAAAATGAGAGCTCTGCTTGATGCTTTTCACAACTTAGTGTGGAACACAATTACTAGTGGCACGTGCTTTTAACTGCTGAAGGCTGCCTGGGCTGCATGGGGTCCTTACATGTGTTCTCTTAGTCCATCAAGTTTAGTAGTGTTTTTCAAAGAGTTGTGCCATTTTCAAATTTTGCAGTGTTTGCATTAATTATTGAAAAGTTAATCTTTTTTTATTTCAAAATACAGAAATCGTGTTGTTGCCTAGCTACTATAAAAAGATGTATCTGTTTCAAAAGTTGCCTAAATAATTCTTGGAAACTTTGGAAAGTGGAGTTGTTTTCAACCTCTTACCAGTAGTTGTTGGCTGAGATTTTTTTAACATTCTGTGAATTGCAGCTAAGTGTTAGTCATTAATTGTTCACAACATTTTGCTGGTTGTTGAGTCTGCAGTGGGGAATTAAGAGCTAAATTTGATATTATTAACAGACATGCATTATTTTGTTGTTGATTTGGGCTTTTACCCTCAAAGCATTACTCAGCCACTGGAGAAGTATTTTTATATCTGAATGTCTTAATCAATAAGGTCAAAAAAGATTGATTTCAGTAGCTGTCGCTGTGTTTACGGCACAGATCAGACACGGTCATTTGTAGAAGTGGGTAGTAATTCTCTTGTTAACTTGGGAGTCCAGAAATCAGCAGACACATCTTACATGTCAGTGGGCAGTGAAAAGAGTCTTGATGGTGTCAGTCATGGGCTGAGAGGAGGAGACTGACACTGTTAATTGAATTTCCCTGGAGAGCATAAAAATATACCCTAATGTGGGGGGAGAAATGAGGGAGTGGGAACCACACAAGCTGTCAGTGTGTGTGAGCTGATAACATTGATTTACCCTTGCTAATGGCCTGGGTTGAATAAAGAATTGCCCTGAGGGAGGCCAGGGTTCACTACAATAGATCCTTGCCACTTACTAGAGATTCTTCGGGCTCAGAAGTCGTGCAAAAGTATTACAAAATAAAATTGATCCACAAAACCCTCTTTTCATTCATACTGTGAAACATGGGATTTTTCTTTTGTTAATAGTTTACACGGCCTGAAAAATTTATTTATACAGGCTCACCAGGGAAATAAAGATTTGTTTTACAAACCATGAAATAAATTGCTGAGCTGTAGTTGGTAACAGTAAATAAGAAAAATAAATGCCATTAAGTTTCTCAACAGAAGAAAGGGTTATTCAGCTCACTAGAAATTCCATGACCGTGCTGAAACAGCATTAAAGGGTTGGGTGCATTCTTTATGCAAACGTGAATCACAAAAAAAGCCACACACAGAAGATTGGCAGCCCTGTCTTGCTGGGTTTTGCCTTCAGGTACAATCCAATCACTGACAATTTCTGTTTGGACTCAGCCTTCATCTGTTGTGTTCCACAGTACTGAGTAAGGCTTTTTCTCACCCCTGAACTTCTTTCATAGTGTGAGAACATTCTAGGATGCCACATGCCTGCATGGTTATTGTGGTCACACTTGCTCTTGTTTTGCTTTCCTGGTCTGCTGGACACAAGCACGTTCTGCACTTGGGGCCGAGTGATTTCACCAAAACAGCAAAAAGAGTTTGTTTATTGCAAACTAAAAGGTTTTTGTATCAGTGTGTCCTCTAGATATTAAAATATAAGAAATATCTCTCTTGGGCAAAGATACTTCTTAACCACTGTCTATTTTTGGAGTCCTGGCTGTATATTGCAGCACCTTACCTGCTTCTCCTTAACACAGAATTATGAGGCTGCTGCCTCCTCCCCATGGAACTCGGCTTTTATTTTGAATCCAGTGCATGATTTGAGTGCCAAAAAATGAAAGAGATGTTGCTTTGCTTTGCTTCAAGCGGTTGTTTGAACTCCAGACACTTCTAGATATGCCCATGTTGGCTTACTTGGATGAAGCTCTACAACCACTAGAAGCTTTGCACCCTGTGCTGGAAAAGTATTTGCAAAGTATAGATATGAGCAAGTTGAAGTGCAGGTTCTGAGGATCTAACTTGGAGCATGGCCATTAATTACATGAAACCTGTGGTTCACGTGTCTTTAAATTAAATATACATAAGAGGTACTATAAAGTCATAAACCACCACGTGGTTCCAATTTTAAATAGATTTCCACCCCTCAGGTCACATATCCTTGCTCCTGTTGGTAGGAGGCACAAATCTCGATGGTGTTGGATACACCTGGAGTGCTGTCCCCAAGGTGTATCTGCTGCTTTGGGTGTGCCCTACACTGTTGGAAGGCAAGTCCTTGAGTGTTGTGCATCTCATCCTTACTGGCAGAAATCCTGGAAGGAAGTTGTGTTCACTTTCACCTCTGCTTTGTTTAAAAGTACAGTAAGAAAACAAACACACACGGAGCCACAACAGCAGAGTGAGTGCAAATGTTCCCAGAAGGCCCTGGCCTGAGGTTGGCAGATTGTCATATGGGACTCTTCAAGCTCTTAATAAGATCTGATAACGCTCAGTTTAAGATCCCCCATGAATCAGCCTTTGATGCTCAAAGTAAAACTCATGTAACCTCTTACAGAAGGCAAAGCTGATGTTTGAAACAGCAGAGCTAGAACTGTTTTTCTGCCACGATTCTTTTTATTTTTTAGCATGTTCATTCCTTGATGGACTAATCTTACATATCCATCACCAGGGGCAAGTGTGTTTCACTGAATTAACTGCTCGAGTTTGACTTGAGCATTCACACAGAAATGTCCTGTAATAGGGAACTCTTGTAGAAACCAGGATATTGAAAGCTGTATATCCTGTTAGTGGGACTGCAGGTACAGTTTTAACTTGCTTATGTTTATCATTTATTTCCCTCAATGTAAAGAGGTGACATTTACTGATTAAAAAAATGTACTGATTAAAAAGTGTCTACTACATAGAGATTAAGCTGCCTGAAGTACATACATTTCTAGGGCTGTGACCCTGACCTGGGTCAGAGGTTGCTGCCTCTCACATGGTCACCCTTAGACTTGCTGACAGAACATCACTTCCCTAAAGTTCTTCCTAAAATTTGTTATTAGAGCTTTGGGTTTGGCTCCATGTTTTAAAAGTCCTACTTTTAAATGTTAGAAGTATTTCTTGTGGGTTTGGATAGTGTGTGCTGGGCAGGGTTGGCAGGCACTGTTATTCTGAGGAACGTGGCAGGATGCTGCTGGCAGTGAGGGTGGGGACAGCAGCTGGGGGCAGTGGCCTTTTCACCTGGCTCAGCTGCAGCTCAAACACTGCACTTAAATCACTTTGGTTAAATTTGTACAATACTTATTTGTGACATCTAGACAAGCCCATAAGGTGTCTCTCATCCATCTGACTGGGAATATGACAGATTCAGCACAATTGTGAGGGAATCTCATGATTTTTGGATCCAATTGCAACAGCCAGTCTGCTTAACTGGAATTATTTGTATATGATCCTTCTTATTGATCACTAGTTTGAAAAAGATCTTCACCACAACAAAAGTTATAAGATTCTTTTAACTAAGTGCTTTGACTGAAGATCTTGCAACTCTGCTCCCAAAGAGAGGGCTGCAGGGGCAGGACAGAGGTTTGATCCATGTCCCATCCCAAACATACAGTACAGTTGAAGCTCCCATGTGCTCACAAGGCACAAAGTCCTAACAGACAAGATTTCACTGGTTCTGTTGATTAAATTTACTATAATTTCATATGGGTTTGAGGGACAGCTGTGTCCCTGATCTCCTTCAGGCTCTCTAGGTGCTGTAAAAATCTCAGTAAATAATAGTGAGTGCAATAGAAGTTGTTAAAGTGTGGTAGTAAAATGGAACCAGAAACAAAAAGAGGAGGCTTTTAATAGATTGGGCCACAGTGCTTATAGTTGCTTACCAGCTCTCTTCATGCAAATCTAAAAGTAGCTGCTTTTCAGTAGGCTAAGTTTCAATCCAGTTATTTACATTACTAATTCAGAATAGTATTCTTACTGGAAACAGATTTCAGAGGGAAAATACACGTCCTTAGAAAAGGAATAATTTTGTAACTGAAAAATGTGTGAATATGAGCCAGTAATTGACTGCTCTGGATAAATCCTTTTTTTAAAAAAAGAATCTCAATGCTTACGACCTCTAAAACATGCTCTCTCAGTGACCATTAATGGGTTTTTTTTCTGTCAGGCAATGTTTTTGGGTTTGGGATTTTTAGAGAGATTTTTCAGCCTCCTGCTTCAGCAGTGGTGATGTCAGTTATTTACATTTCAGTAAAATGTTTGTCGTAGCTTTCAAATACATGGGGACTGTAGACAGACAGTGTTTATCCCATTGTAAAGACTGTCAGGAATGGCTGGCTCTAACAGCACACTCAGGCCCTGTATTTATGTTTTATTCTCTAAACTGTTGGGCCCATTGGGTATGGTGACCACAGCCAGGGTGAGGAGGGGTTTTTCCCCCCCAATAGTACAAACTCTTAATCATCAGAAACTGAAACAATAAAATTAAAAACTGTTGAGGAATGTATGGAAATGGAGCACATGTGAGCTTTTGTATTGCTCGTGGTAAGTTTCTTCAGATATCTCTACAGAGATTTAAAATTGCCCCATGTATATATGTGTGATTATGTGTATATAAATATATATATGACATGTATACACAGACAAAATAGATTTTAAGAGCAAATACTCTACATTATAAAGACTCAGTATTGTTATTTAAAGAATATTTAAGAATACAGTGGGAATTGTGATTCCCAAACTCTTACACATTTAATTTTGGTGCTGCAGGTGACCTATGTATCTGTGTGTTTCTCATGTAGCAGAGTGGGGTAGCCATCAAAGAGAGAATTGAAAGACACTGAATATAATGGCTGGATTTTATTTTTCAATAGAATAAAATTCTGGACCAACTGAAAGGCAATGATGTACCTTTAAGCTTTTCTTAACCTGCTATTGATTATATTTGGACTGGATATGGCCTTGTTGCTGCACATAATTGTGTTGCTTTGAATTAATATTAGACAAGAAACTGTAATTTGATATCAAACTTTTGAAGGAAACTTGAGTTCATAAGCTAAACAAGAGTGACATAAATAGGAAGTCTATTTTATGCTCCATTACATCTCTGGAAAAATCAGACTGTCTGTATAGCACACAGACCATAGCTTGAGGTTTGTGGGTTTTATTTCTAAAATGAAGAAAATTGTCAAGTGTGAATTAGAAGCAGCAAATTTTAAACCTAAATTTTGGCTGAAAAGAATTGATCCAAGTGGAACTTGGTTCTGTTAATCAGCTAGACTCCATGGAGGCAAGGATGATCAGTGTCTCTGCAGAAAGCAGAAGTGTTAGCAGGTGGAGCAATGATTCTGTAATCTTTGCAATATTGATGATATTTTTTTCCCATACTAAATTATTTTGGTTGACTGTATGAAAAGGAAGAGGTGGAGAGAAGACAACAATAAAGGAGTTTGGGAGCTGTGAATAGAACAGATTGCTGATTTCTGTGGGCAGGCTGCAGTCACTAATTAAGTTTGTGTTAAGGATATTTAGACTTCTGGAAGAAACCCAGCATAAAACCTGATCCATGGATTCATGGAGGGCTGGAGGAATCACTGGAGGTGGCAGCTCATCTGTCACCATGTTACCTAAGTCTGAAAAAGCATCATTTTGCATTGTATATGAAAAAGGGTGAAAATTTCTATTTTAGTGAATTTACCTAAGTCATGGACTAGTGGCTTTACCCACATTGTCTGTATTTTGTGATTTTATGTATATACATGCACACACACAGGCACATTATCTGTATATTGTTTAACATACCAGTTATTCTGTATAGCCCCACAATGGATTTATTTCTCAGTCTGATCGAAACTTTAACAAGTTATTTAACATTTACCTTTCAGTAATGTAATACTTAATTATAGTAATGAAAAGCTTGGTTGAGATTCCAGGCTTTTATAGGCAGGTTTGTGGTTGTGAGGTGTTTGTATTCCTTGGCAGGATGATTTCTGGACTCAGCCCCTTGTGTTTGCTTGTTTTCTGAGCATCTGATGTGTCTCCACTAGAGGACACTACTGGCAGAAACAACAGCAGATCCTTTGAATCTTTACAAGTAATAAATCTATTTAGAAGTAGAATTTCTTTTTGACATCAGGTTCAGGTGTCACTGTGCTTAGAAATCACACAGCTCTGTTTCCTGCGAAGCTGCTCACAGCAGCCTGTCTGCTGGGGTTGGGTGCATGAGAGTTCCTACCTGGATAATCACTGTATATCCTGACAAGACTTAAACTTGCCATCAGTTCTGTAGGAAAAATAGAAGTACACACGTGCACAGTGTTCACTTACAAAGAAAGGAGCCACATGCCCCCAGCTGAGCAGCACACTGAGAGCCCCTGTGGTTCGTGCTCCCTGCACGGATTCGTGGTGCAGCCCAGGGTGTCCCGTCCAGGCCTGGAGCAGTTCAGCTTGGCTGCAGTGCAGCACTGGCAGGGGACCAGCAGCAGAGCTGAGCTCTGGCACAGCTGCCCAGGCAAATTCGTGACTGGGGATGGAACAAGCTGGAAAGGCCTCCAGGCCCCCATCAGTCCTGTGCCCTTTCCACCTCCACCCTTGCGACGCTGCGCTGGGACCCTGCGGAGCCTTTGGGGCTGTCGTGTGTAACCTGCTGCCTTTTCTTACATGAGCTGTGTCTTTTGGCTCCTGGCCATGGGAAGATTTTGATGCAGAGTGCACTGGTTTACACCAAAAAGCTTTTCTTTTATAGCAGGCAGTGGGCATTTTGTGGCCAAAATTTTTAAAAAGCAAAATAAACGCTCACACACTGCCTTAACTGTGCTTTCATCATTGTGGGGTTTGTTCTCTATGAAAGTAATTGCTACTCTTATTTGTTATAATGAGAGGTTAAAACTCTAAGGTTCATTTTAGCTAAACATATGATGTATTTCTGTGCAAAGAATGGCTTAATTTTTAATCCATCCATTAATTTTTCAACTTGGGATACTCCTGCAGTAGCCAGTTCCAAAGCTTTAGTGATGTCACATGAAGGGAAGTCATTAATCAAATGTAAAACTGAATTATAACTGTTTAAAAACGATTTAAAGGCAAAATCCAAACTTTATGAAGGGTGTTGAATTACAAAATTTAAAAATAAGGTTTTTAAAACCTAAAAAACTAACTAGTCAGTTTTTTTAAAACTAAAAAAGAAGTTTTACCAGCTAAAACTAGAATTCAGGCCCTTGGAACTCTGTATATTGCCACCAAAAATCTAATAATTTTGCTCACACAGAGGGTAACAGGGAATTCTGTATTTATGCTTCCTTTGTTGCAAATTTTAATCAAATCTTCAGCTGTTCATAGGAAAGTACAGAACCTGAGGCAGAGCATGAACTCCAGAACTGATAAAGCAGATATAGTAGATGGAGAAGCTGAGATGTAAGTAACCCTCCTCAAAAGTGATTCACTTCTTTAAACCCTTTACCTGAGAGATCAGAGAATTTTAATGTACAGATGACCAGCACTGAGTGCAAGTGGTGGACAGTGCCTCTAAAACACGACCTGAAGAAGGTTCAGCAGTGTTCAAAGCCTGGAGTATCCATATTGTCCTGCATCTGCCAGGTTATCTGCAGAGAGTCCAAGCTGCTCCTGGTAGTAGAACCATCCCCTCCTCTGTCAGCTACAGCAGCAGCTTTGATAGTCACAACACCGGGCTGTGAGTTCAGAGAGCAGCCTGTGGGCAAACACAGGAGGAGCTCCTCAGACAGCATTTTCCACCCAAACAGCCTTTTCCTGTCACTGCCAGGAGGAAGTCAATAGGTCAGGTGTGTGTTTTGTGGTGCAGGTTGGACCAGGCAGCTTTATATCATCGGTTCATTTGCCCAGAGTTTCTGTAATCTGTGGATTAACCTTTTTCTCGAGATGAACATATAAATAGGAACTTGGTACTAGAGGTCAACCACAGAATATTTTTTAACTTGTTTGCTGGACATGGTATTAAAAGGCAAGTTCAGTTCACAGATAAGCTCTGCAGTGTTCTTACTCCAAGATTATTTGGAGGTTGGTTTCTGTGCACAGTGGATGTAGTTAAAAACTGCTGTGGGATGTGATTAAATGCTGTCAGCTTCCAGTGTTGCACTAACTGTGGATTTTTGCTGTCAGATCAGGCTTCTACATCATTTAAGAACTGATACATCATATCAGAGTGGATATAATGGATATATGTGCATTCCAAGATATACAAAGTTTCTTCACTACAGGACAAGAGATATGTTTTAGTGTCATTGAAGTCCAGACACCAATTTCTCAGCCATGAGAAAATGCCCTACACAGGCACATTTCTGCTAAGAGCAGACACCAGCTTAGAGATCATGATAAAGTAATGATTATTATAGTTTTTAAGGAAATTAAGGTTTTATTTAGTTTGGTCTGATGATATATCTATACACATATTTTCTTGGAAGTATTTTTAAAATTCAATGGTGATTTGAGACCGTCGCTTCTGACTTGAGAACGTGTCACCCAGAGGTCTGCTCTCATCTTTGCAGTACCTCACAAACCCACCCTGTTTATGTGCCCCACAGCCCTTTGGGGCTGTCCAGATGGGGTTGTGGGCAAATAGTCCAAGAGGTTACAAAGAGCACCCAAGGCAATCAGGGTGAAAGCTGTGTTTAGAATTCAAGTGCTCTTGACCGCACGACGGGTCTTTAAACAGCCACCGCTCCCTCCCCGTGTGTCCTTTCCCACATCATTTTAATATCTTCAGGTTTGTTTGGATTGCTCTGGTTTTTGTAGTTTGAGTTCAGCTGAAATCAGTGCTGCTTTCTAGTGGCTGACAGCTCTCAGTAGTGACCTGTCAGCCTTAGGATTTTCAGATTCAGTGTTGCAAGAGATACCCGACTTTCCTAACTCACTGTGCAATTTCTTGTCCAGTCAAATGCTGAGAGACAACAGGACAAGATCACATAATTGTGCTTTTTATTTACCTGTTTGGGAACTTCTATTTATGAGATTAATAATGAGAAAAAGTCAAATTGGCCTCAGCTAATGGAGCCATCTATGGAGATCCAGGAGCAGTTGTTCCTGGTATTAGACTTAAACCTCTGTCCTTACTTCCTCCTTTAATTGATGCACTTACTAGATGCTCTGTTATTTATAAATAGACTAAACATTTATTTTTAATAAAAGCACATGGTGTAGTGCTGTCTTTCAAAATACATATAAAGATAATTCTTACTTTTCCAAACAATAGTGTGTGTTTCCTGCTATGCTGCTTAGCATGAATGAAAGCAGCTGAACAGGTAGCATGGAATTCACTAATTTACCTTTACCTATCTTTCCTTTATGCCTTTCCCTGACGCTTGAAGCCTCACAATGAGGATTGTGAGGGTCCTGTCCTCGTCAACAGCAGTGTAATAGAGTACCTCTGTGACTTTACCATTGAACTGAAAAGCCACTGCAAGAACTTGGAAGGAAATTGGGTAAATAAGGTTCATCCTGCTCAGTGAGATCATACAGTGAGTCAGTAAGGAGTTTATCGAATTTGGTTTAACCTCACAACGTGGGCAGATGTTTGGAGGCAGAAAAATGAATTGAGTAAATGATGGCATAGACAGAAATCAGGTTTATGCACACGAGGACATTTAGTGTTTTCGGGACAGGCTTAAGACTCAATAGTATTGGTATTGTCCCTAGGCCTGAACCAATTTTAAGTCACTTGCCAATAGCAGACTTTCAGAGAGTATAGTAGTAAATACCTCTCCTTCTTTTATTTTTTATTTAGTTGAAAAATAAGCTTTCTACTGCGTTTGAGTGATGTATCAGCCACTTGCTTTTTCACCCTTTCTTTTCGTCGGTCTTAGATATTTGTCTTCCTTTGCACTAAATGTGCTCTGTGAAGCTGCAGTTAACATACCTTAGCTATTGAGGTGAAAAGCCAGTATTACCCAGATGGATCAGATGGTGGAGGCTGAGCTCTACTCAGGAGTGTGCAAATACTGAGTATGATGCAGGGAGAGAAACACCTTCTGCAGGGTCAGGTCCCTTTACCTGCCTGCCATCAGATGCCTGGTAACCACCCTCTTCTAGATGAAGCCACAGAGATTAGTCAGTGTGGAGAGTAAACACAGAAGCCAGAGGAGCTGCTTTATCTTTAAGGCTTCAAAATCAGCTTTCAGGCTTCAGAATTTGCACTTTGCTTTGCAGGACGAGTGGGATGGAGCATTTCTCAAGGCCTCCTTTCTGGGGCTTTAACCCATTAGCACCTCACGAGGAAGGAGGTGTTACAAATGCACGATCAGTGTATCCTCAGTGTGAATGAATATCTCCCCCCAATGGTGTGCAAATGCTACTGAGCCCCTTCTGGTTCATGTTTTAATCCTAAACTAGTTCTCTGTTGATGTTCAGTGGTTGAAGTTTTATTGTGGGTGAATTCACTCGTGTTTGAAAACCAGTTTGAGATTTTCAGATGGAGCAAAGTGTTGTTCCAGCACTAATTTCACTAGAGACAAGTATTAAAGGGAACAAAATTGTCTATTTTAATAGAAAATATTGTTTTGGTATACTCTACAGTCCTTTTCAGTGTATAAAGTTTTATGTCTGGAGGACTACTGAAAGAATGTAGATTTTCTACAGTCGCAAACATACCCGTGGGTTTGTATGTGCATGTAGATATACTTGTGTATTTATTTAAAGGGGAAGGAAAGAAAAAAAAAAAGGAGGAGCCAGCCCAGGATTCAGTTGTCTGGTTTGTTTTTCTAAGGCAGCTTTGAACTGCATTTCTTAGCCCCTGGCATTTTAGATAGAATCTTCAAACACCAGATAAAAGGAAAGAAAAAAATTCTTAAGGTGGATTTCAACTATATTTTACTAATTAGTTATTATTTCTTCCTTCAATGAACAGTTTAACAAGTGTAGAATAGAGTTGTACAAGTTTAGTGTGTTGTTTCAGAAATAGAAGTCAGACTGTTTCAAAGTATTTGGGTTTCAATTGGAAATATTTTCTTCTGAGCAGCTTTAGTTCCTGAGGTCTGTTCAGACAGGCTTTCCAGGTCAGCTTCTGATTTGGACACTCTGCAGGACTAGCAGAAAGCATTCTTTGGGTTGATGAAGGAAAAATAATTTTTCTGAATTTCCTTTTCAATCTACATGAAAATGTTTATTTTGGAGGTTTGTCTTGGAGAGTTTACACCAAAGTATTTCAATTAGTTCAAAAATATTTCAAATAGTCAAAATATGAGATGGTAAAGTCACATAGAGCAGAGATGGAAAAACTGACATTCAATCATTTCAGCTGTTAAAGCTCAGCATTATTTCTGATCCTGCTCTACTTATTAACTAATAATAATACTTTAACAGGAGAAATGTATGGAAGTGAGTACTTTGGTCCAGGACATTGGATTTCACCCAATAACTCTTGCACCAAATTAATAAATTATGATTTAACTGGGATCATATTTTTCTAGTAGATAATCAGGTTTGATTTAAAAACTTCAAATGATTGAGTCGACCATATCCTAAGTATATTATGCTCATCATTAATTACTCTTGGCATTAAAAAAAAATCATTTGATTCTTACCTGAACTCATCCGGTTTCAGCGTCCAAATACGAGCTGTTCCTGTGCATTGTCAGAAATCTTCTTCCCATTCTGGTTCTTCCACACTGTCCCATCACATTTTTATTTTCCCCAGCATGAACTAAATTGTACTTGTGTTGTGCCTGCTGGTGAGATCGATGGCTCTACCCTGGTCTCTCCTGTTTTCCAAGCCTTGCATTTGCCATTGCCCTGGGCAGGGGGGAGCAGCAGAGCAGGACAGAGGTTTTGGTCTCTCTTCTCTCCTGGAGTGCTGCACATACAGTCCAAAAGCTGTTGCAAATTGGTGCTGGCTTTATTTCACTCTGTGTTACTTTGCATTACCCACTGACTTGTATAAATACATGAGAGATTTTCCCCCAGTGTGGTTTTATTTCAGCCCACAGTTCATATTATGTGACTGCTTTAATGAGTGCAACAAAACCCAGCCAAGTACCAGCACAGGCCAGTTGGCTTTTTCATGGGGTTCTTTGTTGACCACGGTGAGTAGGATGAGGCATATGTGTAAATGACTCTTTGGGAGCTGTGTGTGTTTTCCTGTACCAAATGTCAGATAATGAGATGAAAACATTATATTGAACTTTCTATTTAGCTCTGCTCGTTTTCGAATTTGCCAAACATACTTGTATCCCCGGGTAAGTGGTGCTTCTGAGGGTGCCACAGATGCCAAGTCCTGATAAAATCTACCCTATCTTGTTAATGAACACACAAACAGTTGTTCCCCATCTGCTGCCTCTGTCTGAAAGGTTAGGAAGCCCTTCCTTCTTGATCACAAAGGACATAATTATTGTCTGTAGAGGAGTCAAGTACAAAGACAGTCCATCCAGTCTGACCGCTACTACACTGCAGGCCACCAAAGATTAACAGCTGCTTCTCCTTTGATTAGGTTAGGTAATAACAGTTACTTTAGTTAATAATTGGATGGATTCCCAGGCCATGTAATTCAGGTTTAGGCTGTCATTTTTTGCTGGCATGTAGCTGAGCTGTATTACTGGAACAGAGCCTGTAATCCTATTAGTCAGTTGTCACTCAAACCATAGGAGAGAAGGGGAATTCAGATCCATTAAGGTGTTGTAACAGGTAGGTAAATAAGTCAACCACGCTTGCCCAGTGTGCAGGGAGCTGTCCTGATTGTTTGTCACATATGTTTTTTTAAAGGATTAATTTTGAGTTTCTAAACACTTTTCATTCACAGTTGATCCATAAAATGGTTACATGGTTTGTCTAATTTATTGTGATTTCTGTTTACTGTGTAACACGTGCATTAGTGTACACACACTTCCCACTAAGTTCCTTGATTCATGCTCTGTTCTGCTGAAGTTGGAGGCTCTGTGCTTCAAATGACAAGTTCATAATGGTCCAGAGACTAAGAATACACACTTATTGTGTTAACCTTCCCCCAGTACAAACAACACCTCTGCACTGCACAACGATGGGCTTGGCAGGGATAAGGAAAACAAGACTCTTTTCATGCACTGTTTTGGAGTGCTCTGTCTGCTCTTCTCAGGGCTGCATCTCTGTTTTTGTTTTTCTGATGTTTAAGACACATCTAGGTGGCATCCCCAAGGTTTCTGTGCCTCCTCCTCGCTGTTAAAAAATGCATAGATGACAGTAATAATCATTTTTGCCTACATGTTCATTTGTCTCCCCTCTCCTGTGTCGCCAGGTAATGTCAGAGCCTTGAAATCCTTCTGTATTTACAAGTTAAATTGTTTAAAAATGTGATCTGAAGTAGTTGAGAATTTCTGAAAATATATATGAGCAAGTCAAATTTTTACACACTGTTTAAAAATGATGTGTAAAAACATGTTTATATACTTTCTGTTACCCAAAGAACGTGAATCCCATTATATGAGTTGCCTTTGCTGAATAACCCTCCCAATCTAAATGTGCAGCCACTCAAAGAACAGTTTCTGTAGTGAAATTATGAAATGGGTTTCATAAACAGGAGAGCTCAGTCATTTGGGAGACTATGTTAGAAGTCTGGAGGATTCTTTCAAGCAACAAAAACATGCAGTGCTGGTTTAAGCTCTTTTCAAATAGGAATTTAATATTTATTCCCTGCAGGATCTATTGTTTTTCATACTGACATGATGCCTGATCCCCTCAAAGCTTTGGTGCCACCAGAGTAAAAGTTGTAGTTACCTGAAAGGGTCTTTCTTTCTGACACAGGTTCAAATGAGGACCAATTTAAATAAGAATATTATGTGAGCAAGGGCTTTGAACAACTGAGATGCTTCAGTCCCCTTCTTTTGCATTTCTGTTATGTTTTAATATGTACAACCTAACGTAAAACTTTAGCACTACAGGACATTAAGTGAGTTTGGATTACATTTTCAAGGATATTGGTTAATTTTGGAAAGACAGACAAACTGGATAACATACCTTGCTCCCATATGTTTATGGTCTAAGAAAGATTTCTTTAGAATCAAAAAATACTTAAAATCTGAAAATTGCCTCACGTAGGAATTAATTCAGACATATTTTGTATGGTTTGGCTGCTTCAGAGACAGAATAACAGTATGTTTCAACACTGGGGAGATTGAATGCTGTGTGTTCTTTATACATGGCTCACCAGGATGAGATCTTGTGTCATGGACAGCTGAGGGACAATTCCTGTTTTCCCTCTTTCCTCTGGTGCCATAATCCTCAATGTTCACTCTGAAAACATCAGCAGGGCAATACTCAAGTGACCCTTCTGCTCCTTTGTGCACAGGGCACGTTTTCCCTTCAGTTCCCCTGACCTCCCCTGGCCCAAGGAGCTGTGCCTGAACCTGGAATTCCTGACAGCAGGACACTTGCAATGTGTCCAAGGTCATTCACAAGCACCAGCAGCTACTTTGGGATCAACATTGTCTTCCAGTAAATGGGTTAAAAGCCCTTGGAGTTCTCCATTTTAGGAGAATCATTGGAGATAAATATATTAAATACCATGCCAAAAGTTATGTATCCCTAATCTCTAAGTGGCAGTTTTGTAGACCTCTGTAAGCACAGGGAACAAATACTGTGCTCCTGGATCTTCCCCAGCTTTGCTCCTGGTTGTATCATACCTTTACTTTTACCCCTCTCTTTCGTGCACATAGGTAGGGGTTTATTTTCATGATGAATAAGTGTCACGTGCTAATGAATTTTTATGAGTAATCCAGAGAAAGGAATAATAGGACATAAGGGTAAATTATATAAAATCAGGAGAGATTACAAACTTGCTTCTGCTTGATAGAAAACTGAAGAGTGATGGAAGTTTTTAAAAGGTAAATGTGTATTTTGACAAGTGTACTTGTATTTTAGTGAAGTATTAGACAAAAATGAACCAAGCACTGAAAAAAGTCTGTCCATGTAAGAAGTGATGCTCCAGATTGAAGTGGAAGGAGAGCACATAGGAAATCAAACAGCTTCAAAAGGTTTATATTCTTTTTGAATAGATGACCATCTCCTCTCAGAATAGGGAGACATTACTTCTTTCACTGTGGCTCTGGTGACTTATTCAGAAGGGAGGGAAGTTCCTTTCTGGACACTTCACTATATTTATGGAGAAAAGAGGAGTTCTGAAAAAAAAATCACAGCTAAGAGAAGTTTACATTAAAAAATATAAAAGAAAAGGTTGGATTTAGCATTAAAGACTGTAGAGTTAAGAAACAAGCCAAGCAGGAAAATGTAGCAGTGTACAATTACAAGAATGGAGAAATTGCTTAGGGGAGAAACAAAATGAGTGCAATAAATGGGATATAACTCAAGAGTAATGGGATGAAATAGAGAAAGGGCATATTTGGTCTAAATGACAGGAAGGACTTCTTGCCACGAGAGCTAATAGGTTGTGGCATAATCTCCCATGAGAAATAGGGAGAGTGAGAAGTGGAAAGTGCTGGGCACATTTAAAACTGGAGTAGCACTAACAAACAGGCTGCAGCAAATAAATCAGCAGCGTCACGTGGGTGTTGTTGTGCTGCAGTGCCAGGGGCAGACACTGAGATCCTGCACTGCCCAGGGCCTGTGTCCATCACTGGGGGAGATACACACCTGAACTCACCAAATCCCTCTTTCCACCTGGGAAGTTCTAAGCTGAGGTGGACATGGATAGGTTGGAAAGGCCCCCGGCTCTGTCTGGAGGAGCTGCCCTGCTCTGCTGGGGGAGCAGGTCTGAGAACTGTGGCCGTGAGCCAAAGGTGCTCAAATAATATCAATAAATAATGATTTGTGGCAGGACTGTTTCTTTGCTCTTTGGGTCTTTTCCTTACGGCTCTATCAGGAGTTTAGTGGAAAGTGTTGTTTGGAGCCAAGGGTGGCTCAAGGAGGCAGGTTTTTGGGGGGTTTTTTTAGATGGAAGGGAGGAAGAGGAAGCAGAGGAAGAATATATGAATGAAACTCAAAAATAACTCTTCAGTTAAGGCACACTTACTGGGCTAACTGAGCTAAAATTAACTGCTATAAGTTATGTTTATCAGTTAGCCTGTAGGAAATCAGTGGTTTATTTTCTTAACTGCTTGGTGAGTTGGCACAGAGATTTCCACTCATTTAAAGCTAGTTATTCCTTTGAAGAGGTAAACCTGTCTAAAAATCTACATTCAGTTCATATTAATTGTGGAAAATATTTTCTTTTTGAATATCTGACTTCTGTGAGCAGTTTTTCTGTAGCTAGGAACTTAAATACAGTACAGCTGTTTGCTTGAAAGAAACTTAGTGGAGAGAAAGTCATATGATTAAAAAAAAAGCAAGATGTATACTTTTTGTGTGGAATGTCTGATCTCACAGGGAAAAATGTTGTCCATCTAAATCATATTGTAGCTGGTTAATTATTTTTCTAGTTGTTCAAATAAAGATTTTATTGTCAGTCACTGGAAGTTTTTTCTGCTATGCAGTCTGTTACAGTAGAATACATTCTTTACAGACTAATAACAATTGCTTTTATAGAGGACTCTCCACTTTTCCCCACATGCCAAGTGCTTGCAGCATTGGGGAAAAAAGAAGAAATTATTCCTTATTAACTAGAATATCATAATGGTTGACAAAATCAAGATGATCAAATACAAACTGCAAATAAAGTTATACAAAATTAGCAGCTTAAAAGCAGAGAAAAGAAGATCTTACCTGTTTTAAACAGTAGGAGATAAAAGCAATTTTGCAGGAAAGGGAAAGGGTGTCAATTCTAAAATACTGGACCTGCTCCAGCAAAACCTCAGTCATTTGCAAATGGTGAGAGTAATGGTAGGATGGTGTTTAAGAGTAAAATTCTACTAAGTGGAGGTTCCCAGTGGACACCAAGGATAAAGAGATCTGCCTAAGCTATTTTGTGCACTGCTCATATTAGAGGTTGTCTACATTTTTTAAAATCATATACAAAGCAATATAGTTACAAAGATAATAGCAACAAATAAAGATTATCTTCATTAAAATCCCATAACTGTATGTCATTACAGAAAACATGGTATTCCAGTGTATTACCTGTGTAGTACTTGATAGGTACATATGATACTTGAAAATATGAAAATATGAGAATACTTGTACGTATGATAATTTAAAAAATAACACCTGAGAATTTCAACTCCTGCTCTGCATGAGCAGTGAAATGATGTTTTTCAAAGGTGTTCAACATGATAAATAAATGTATTAAGGACTTCCTACATTGAGAAGATCCACAACTGTCAGGCACACCTTTTGTTTAGCAATTTCTTTAATTTCTGTTGGTTCTCTTCTGTGTTTGTGTTTCCCCAGAACACAGCAGATAAAATAGCATTCCGGGCTGCAGGAGGACTCACTGCCCTCGAAAATGTTCTGCAAGTGGTGACTTCTCCCACCAACCTGAGCGCAGCTTCCCGGGTTCCCCTAAAGTGAGTATGATGGGTCCCTCATCTGCCACTTAGAATCACTACAATATTCATTTCATATCTGCTGCTTCACTGCTTCTGCTCCTCATAGTCCCCTGCTGAACTTCAGAATAAAACTCATGCTATGCTCTACGCTGCCCTGGAAGGTGGAACACGTTTCCACTTACCCTCTTATTTCCTATTTTGAACTCTGATACATTTGAGCAGCAGCATCCCTAATTGGGCAAAATGAGAGAAGACAAAACTGTGTTAAACAGAGGAGGAGATACATATCTTTTGAAGTTAGTCTGTAAGGATCTCTAGTGGGAAGCAGGAGAATTTTTTAAAGGGTTGTAATTCACTGGAGTCTGACTGCTTTTAAAAGTAAGTAGTTGTAAGATGCTGCTTGCTGAAAGGGCTCCTACAAACAGGTAAAACAAAATTCTTGTGGATTAGAGAAATTCCTCTTTATACAATGTATGAATGGAGAGGTTTAAATATCTAATCCCTAAAAAAAAGTGGTGACTAAGCAGAATGCCTACAAAATCTGATAACTCAAAAGCATGCTCTTTTCCCCAGTCTCTAACTGTAGTTTTTGTACAGTCAAAAGCACATAGGTGCTTTCAGAGCAGAGCCAGGCATGGTTTCAGTGCAAGAGAAATCAAGCCCAGGATATCCTGGTGTGTACCATTGTTGTCATTTGTTTGTAGATATATTGTAATATTGAAATAATTGGAATTTATGCACTACGTTGCAAGAGTCTGAATTAAAACTGGCCATAATATGTTGCAGGACAGGAGTGAAGTGCTGGGAAAGAGCACTAAGGGAAAAACATGCTTTTAACATCTTTAATTTGCGCTTCAAAGAAAACAAATAAAATTCCTGCCTTCCCAGTCATGCTGAATGCACTTGCTGCAAGTCCAGCCAGCTCCAGCAGTGAGCAATTCTGAGTGGGGTCCATGGTGAGCAGCTCAGGGACAGCCTTTGGACTCCTTAATTTACAGAGTCTCTAATTTTGAATTATCAATATGAGATAAACTTTGCAAGGGAAAGGATTGCACTGTGTGCCCACACAGTGTAGATTTAGCCTTAATTTCTTAGAATGGGCACCTTCTATATATCTTCAATTTTTGTACTTTCATTTTAGGAGTTTTTTTGAGCTTTCATTTCTCACTTTGTTGAGAAGGTTTGAGAACATTGTGTTTACATTACTTCAGACATTTTGTTTGAAGTTTCTTAGACGGTCTGAGGATATATTAGTTCTCGAAGGAGCTTGTGTGCCAATAAATAAAGCCCCATGTCAGCCACACTTGTATAACAGAAATCACATCCAAAGAGTTGATTAGGGGTTCTCCTCTCTGTGACAGTCACTGTCTATCTCATGCCCATTTCAGACCAGTGGTTTCTCAGATTCCAGAACCTGTTCATGAGTGAATTATAAAAATTCTCTAAACATTGTTTTATTAGCACAGGTTTTCCACTAGTTGTATTTTCAAAAGAAATATTGGGGCAGAAAAGAGATTAATATAAACCATTCTGACAGCGTTGTGTGTTAAAAACATCTTCCGAAGAGCTTTGCTGCACTCCTGAAATACAGCATTTCATTCAGCTGCACTGCGAAGTGCAGTCTCCAGTTTGTAGTACTGAATTTGGGAAGTTATACGTCAAGTTGCACATAATTTGACACAGGATCTTGCTCTCTAAAGCTCACTGCTCTTGCAGGATTTTCCTGATTGCTTGAGTCTGACTTAGGGAGTCTGGAGTCTGCTGGAAGTGTCCCAGGGAACTCGGTGTTGCTGCCTGGGATGCAGAGCCTCCTCTCTTGGTATTTTGTGGTCTTTTTGATAGAGAAGAATGTTTTGTGCAGAATCTGCACCTCAACTGTTGAGAATGAGCAGCAGTTCCAGAGTGTGGGACTTGCTATGAGCAGTTTGAACCAGGCACAGACCATGTTCATGGGAATTGCTCTGGTCTCACCAAAAGGATTTAGCAGATTTTTCATATACAGAATGTTTGAGGGAGGTTCAAAACCAAAGGATAATCATGGAATATATGTAGCTCTTTAAATGAGGGAGAAAATTCAGATCACATTTCTCCTCATTTAATTTTGAAATGAGTTAGAAATTATTTTTCTTTCTTCTGTGCAAATATCATTTACCTCCTGACTTCTTAAAATGTGAACCTAGTGAGGCAGCAGTTTTCTCTGTTTAAAGACAAGGCAAAGCCCTGTGGAAAGAAGCTGAATTAAGACCTTTCATGAATTGCCCTCCAGTCTTCCCTTAGCCAAATACACTTAGCTAAAGGACACTACTGTACTTCAGATTGTTTGTGTGCTTGTGCAACGTTTAACCATTTGTACTCATCCTAAATTGGGCATTTGTCTGTTGCTTTGTGATGAGGATAAGCTATTTACAAGTAGGTGAGGAGATTACACGGGCTATTATCTACATCTCTCTTTCTCCAAAATCCTGGCAGTATGGTGCAGCTCAGAACTTTAATCCCATGTCTACAAGATAAAGCTTTATTATCAGAAGATTTAACAATGTGCCTGTTGTTTTGTGCCACTGTCCAGATTGGTAGTTAGAGCAGCAGGACGGGAAATGCTGAGAGAGAGAGACGTGACATTTATGGGACAGATGATACATTTGGTGTTGGGGCAGTTTTTCTCCCCTTCAAATAAATCACTGAAAAAGGGAAAGAGAAAGCAGTGGGTTACAGTAAGTTTTATTATTGGTGTTAACATAAAAATTAATGTCCAGCCATGTTATTTCTTAAAGCAGCATTTTGTAATTTTCCAGAATTTGTTCAGTTCTCCACAAAATAAGCCGTATTCAGCAGAAGTTCTAAAGGCTTCAGAGCCTTATGGTATTTTTCTTACACTTCCACTGAAGAGTAAATGGGAGCTGCACAGCAAAACAATTTATTGGCAAGAGATGAGTCTCATCCCCTCAGTTGTCTTGCACCTTTGCTATGGGCAACTCATTTAACCCCTTTGTGCCGTGGCACTTTACTGGCCTTGACAATCTAACAAACCTGCTGACAAATGAGGCTTGTAGGGTTTGTTCAATTAACATTTGTGAAATACTTTGATTCAGGTTTATTATAATGTATCTTTATATTCATACAATTTCTTGCATCATTTATTTAAAGCAAATTTACGGGGGTAAAAAAGCTCAAACCGTAATTACGCACAGAAAAAGAAATTAGTTCCCCCTAATGTTATGGATGGAATTGATACTAATTGCTTTTTTCAGTAAGAACTATTTTGAACTAAGAACTGGTTTTATACCTTGTTCTCTGTAATTTTTACTTGGGTTTATGAACAGACAGTTTTTAAGCTGCTCTGTTACTGTTCATGCAGTTTTATAGGATTGTTCACAACTTTTTTTACATGAAATGCAGGACAAGTTTTCTCATTTTCATGTGAGGTTATTCCAGGCAGAGAAATTAGCAGTAATTGGTACGGGGACATAAAGACACTCTAAAGAGAATGACCACTGTGCAAGTTCAACATCTGAAACCTGCAGCATCTGTTCCTTCCCATGATACATTCCTGCTGCCTGTCTCAGCTGGATCTCGGGCTCAGGGCTCAGGAATAAAGAGATGTTGCCCTCATGTGCAATATAGGAACAAGTCTGAATATTGAAAGCAGCTCTGTAAAACGTTATAAAACTTTTGGATTGAGAGCCAGGTCTTGCAGTGAAATGATTGATAAACCAGGGACTGGAGAATTTTGGTAAAAAACTTCCAAATTCTATCCCACCTGTAAATATTGGGATGAATTAATTGTTTGATTGTCACTTGTCATCCAACAGTTTATTCATAAGTACAGCAGCATTTCAGATTGAAACTCTACTCTGGTTTTGGAGGTGTCTTGAAGCAGAATTGATGCTGAGTCTTGTCTAAATTTAATAATGTTTAGGTTTGTATTATTTCACTGCCAAATTGAGCTTTTTGAATTATTTTCTTCATTGGTAATCAAAGTGCATTCATTTATAGTCTTCAGAAGTTGTAATTAATAAGGAAAAGCTTTACTCTTGAAACAGGTTAATTGTTATATGTTGATGCCCTGATTTTTGTAAAGCAAAGGTTAAGTTCTTGCCTCTGTATCCTGGTGCACTGTCATGGATTAGTTTTGTGTGGTTGCACACTGTTGATGCCTCAGTATTTTTAATAAAAGTTTAAGTTTGTCAATTTGTTTATATCAGGCATATTGAGGAAAGTGAAGATGTGCTGGCATAAAAGAAATTTACGTGCAGACATAGAAACTGTTGAGATCTAGCTGGATTAAAAGGAATCCTCCTCCTTTTCTTTGTACTCATGCAAAACAAATGTAACATACAGATGCATATTTTTGTCTAGTTTAAGGACAGATTTCTGTTATGTCTCAAAGTTTGTGTACCATAATGAGTGTGTTATAATTGGATTTACTCTGGAGGAAAGCCTTGCTTCAGAGGGCAGCCTTTCCGTGGGGCTGGGGTTTACAGAGCTGTAAAGCTGATTTGTGGGTGTGATACAAAGTTTAGAGCAACATCAGTAATCAATAACCACCTGCTTCACGGGAGCCTCGGGCTTTGGGCTTTCAACTGATTCTGATATCTCCTGAGATAACAGGTTTGGAATTAAGAGCAGCTAAGAACTTCCAAAAGGGAAGAAAACGACTGGAAGTGCGTTGAGTTTTCCACCCCAGCACATTTAACGTGCATTTAAATAAAGTTCTGCCTTTGCCATTCGCAGCCCCTCGCTTGTCTCGGAGGCCTCCTGCAGAAATGGTGACAGTTGACAGCTGTTGTTCCCTTAATAAGATTAAAGTAAAGAAATTAGTTGTGCTGTCTTTAATCTGCCATTTAACACTGTGAACCACCTGGGGACACTTCTGTGCCGACACTCCCAGCGCTGAATTCCAGTCGAAGCGTGGAGCCGGCGCGGGCTCAGCTCGTGCCGTGACCAGAATGCGTTCAGACGAGCCGTAGTTAGCAAGCTTATGGTATCAATTAAATGAACCCTCTTTATTGTGCTGAAAAATTAATTTGACATCCATTTGCTTACAGCACCTTTTCAAATTGCATTATTGGAGCCTCTGAAAACACGAGTATTCTTCCTGACACTGAGGTTCAGCGGGGAAATACGGGAGCGCGATGCGTCGCTACCGTGGAATTTGTTCCTTGCATAAAGTGGGAAGTTCTTGTGTTTTCAAATGTAAAATAAACGATCCTCTTAGGAATTAGGAATCCCATATATCAAAAAGCATTTATTGCAGTGATTTAACTAAATCACCGCAGAACTCTGAAGTGCTGTCAGAGTTAACCTACAAATTCATATTTGACACTTTGGATGAATTATAATGTTTATATTGAAATAGGATTGATGTTTATTTTAGGAGAGCTGATAAAATGAGAGAAGCTGATTTAAGCATCTTCTCAACAGCAAATAGAGACTACCAATCTAGTTTCATCTCTTTCTCCCTGTGAACACACCTACACAGGGGAATAATCTTTTGTGAAAGGTAGAAGTAAGTACCTAACAAAAATATTTTTCAGCATGAGGGAAAGGAACTAAATACCTTTATATAATCAGGAGAGGAAAAGAGAATTGTGTTGCAAGGCAATTAATAAATGCACATGAAGCATGCTGTTTGAATTATCTGTAGGGTAAAAATTAGGTGAAATAGGTGAAAATTAACCTGCCTTTGTCCAAAAATTAATTACTTAATACTATGTTCACATCATGTGAACTGGAGATTGAAACTGATTTAATTAGACAGAGTAAATTTAATTACCAGTACAGTAAAATAATATGTCTTGGTAATATGGTGGTACTCAGAAAAGGAGGAAAAGTACAAATGGTCTCTTGCTTCTTTTCTAAATTCAAAATTATTTCTCCAGCTGAAGCAAAGACAATCCAGACGTACAAGTGAAAAAAATTTTACTCCAATTTTTCTGGCCTCTGAGCATTTCTGGCTTTTCTTAGCTTGAGAAATACAATGTCTGCATGTGAGATGTTTCCATTTCAGCTCTGGGGAGCCAGGCTGAGTGACCAGATGCCTCAGCGATGAACACAGCAGTCAGTAAAGCAGCATTCCTTATTGCCTAAATAATTTTGTTGTTTCATAAAATATTTCAGGAGAAAGATAAAGCGTAAAACTCGACTCTAGAAGTATGTTGGATCAGTCTGCAGCTTGTTCTGTGAAATACCAGCTTTGATGATTTCACTACAGTAACTTGGTGTTTGTTGCAGTCCCACTTTTGTATGACCTTTCAACAGTGCTCACAATTTATTTTCTTCTATGCAGCTTATTTGAACTTAGTCACATTTTTTCACATGTCGAAAAAACCCCAACAAAGTAAAAATTCTTTTCCTTTTGGTTTACTTTAGACAAACAACTTGAATGTCTAGCCATCTGTATTTATTATTGGATATATTTATGATGCATTTGTGTTGTGTGTCTGTGTGTGTGTTTGTATATTAACAGTGATAGCTTTTGTAGTAAGCAAAGTTCAAGAAATGAATTCTGTGTTTATTCTGCAAAAGGATTCTCTCCGGTCAGATTAATCTTCTTTGTGAGTATATTCCATAGGGCTGGTCCCTGTTTCCCTGCAAGTCCTGTTTTGAGAACCCTTTAATTGGAGCAGATGGAAATCACTGCATGTGATGCAAAGAACAGTTGGACATGTGCTTATGATTCTGTGTTCTGACCATTGCAAACCTGGCAGCTCTTCCTCCAGCCAGAGGTGTAGGGCAGTCGATGCTGTTGTAGCCACAGTGACCCTCCCAGGCTCTGCTGTGTCAGTGGAATTGTTTGGGCAGGAGTTTCTCCTGCTGTTTTAGTGCTCAGGACAAGTTCTTCCATCATCCCCATTCCTTCCATTAGTGCCCAGCACTGCCGTGAGCTCCTCCCTGAAGCTGCTCCTGGGAATTGCTATGAGTGATTTAGACAGGGTTTTTGTCTTGCAGGTCGTGCCAGGAAAGGGACCTTATACCCCAGTTAATTGTGTGCTACAGCTGTAAGCCACAAAAAAATAATATTACATATCCAAATCATGAGATTGGCTGACATTCTGTGTAAGTTTTGGTACAGGTTTTGAGTACAGAAGAGTCCAGTGCCCATACAGTCCATGATTTCTGATAAGCAGGGCCTTGCTGTTTTGAAGTTATTAATTATATAATTGATTTCATTTAAGGTATTAGTTCTGTTTGGAATCCCAAGTTGGAAAAAATTAATGTGAATTGCTGATAGGTTGTTTTGTGATGTGCTGCCATTTGTTTGCTTTCAATTTACTGAAGAAAAAGACCTAAAATTCCAATTTTTCTTCCCTTCTGACTTTTTAGGTCACTGTGCAGTACAGTAAATGTTTACAACCTCACCTGCAGCAACTGCATAGAAAATTGCACCTATGTTCTCTTCAGTAATAAGGTCACTTTCCTGATGGACCTGTTGATACACCAGTTTACGGTAGGTAAAACAGCTTTTTTAATTTTGACATTTTTGTATGCTTCACAAACATTTTCAAGTATTTAGAGTAAGAATGCCAGGAGATAAATGAGAATAAAGCCTTGAAAGAATAAGATTTTTTTCTTGTATGTATTTGGTGGCTATATCTACTATACTCTATAGAAATGGATATATTTGCTTCTACTAATTAGATCTGCAAAAACATACATTCCAGGGACTCTACTGAGTGGATATTGTTCTATTTTTAACATTTTCTGAGGTTGTTTTCTTTAATTCCCTCTATAGGAATATTTAAAATCCAGAATATTGTGAGTTGTCCACGTGTATTTGATTTCTACTTGTTTCAGTGTCAGGAATCCAAGTCAGGTCAATTTGTTGCCATAGTGTGATTTGCTTAAGTGCTTAAATAGCAGGACACTTTAACGATGAAAGTTTTAATTTTCTGATGTTACATCTCATTTGAAATGTCATTAAATATTTTATTTGAAAACTCATTTTTAATTCATAGTGACCTGCTCATCATAAGATATTTAGTCTTGGTTTTCTGCTTATAAATTGTGTGTATGTATTTTCATGAGCCAAGCAGTTTGTTAATTGAAAAGTTATGTACATACTTTTAATAATTTAGGTGACGCTGTTGGAATCAACAGCCACAGGACTGTTGAGGAACACTTTAAAAAGATAGTCCAGGGGTCCTTGCCACAAAGAAAACCCAAATGCAACCTGTGCATTCTCCTCTAAGTAGCTGCCAGCTCATTGTTCCTCACCAAATCTTTCCAAGAGGATTCCAGGTATTAGGTTTCAGTTGTGCTTAGTGAAAGGTGTGTGTGTGTTGTGCTGGGCACTGCAGGGCTGGGGGTAATTACAGCCCAGGGGAAATCCCTCAGCACTTCACAAGTGACAGGATTCACTCTGCTGCCAAACCCCTGCCCTTCCCTCCGTGGAGCTGTGCAATGGCCTGCACTTTTCCTGAAGGAATACAGAGGGTATTTCTTAGGCAGAGTTGGCCACCTAGAGCTCAGAGATGCTACAGGAGGATAATTTACTTCAGTCTGTTGCCAAATACTACCCTCGAATTGCAGCAAAACTGTAATTAAAGCTTAATGTTTCCCATGATCCACAGTGGACTTTTCTTTCCTGTGCATAAAGTCTCTTATGTTCTCTTCGTGCAAAATTGGCCCTTAAACCAGGATATCTTCATAGTTCCAGGAGGTACCTATGTGAGTGCAAAACCCAAATACAGGGCTGCTTTTCTAACCCTGATTTTTCTCTCTTGAAAATATTATAAATCAGATCAAGTTTGAATTTTTCTTTTTTATGAAAAAGAAATGTACGAAAAGAGAGCAGTTCCAAATACCAAAATACTGAAATACGCTCCTTCAAAATACTTAACTGCTTCCAGTTTTCCTGGTTTGGTGAGCTGGATGATGCAGCCTTTGCCCATGTTGTGTGTATTTCCACTTACTGCTGGAAAATAAAGCCCGAGTAATACCAGTAATAAATGAAAATATATATTTGCAAGGTTTTAACAAACAGTTAAACAAGTATGCCAGTATTTACTTAATACAGAAACAGAAAGAATCTGGTTTTGAGAAACATTTTAATATAGTCTTAAATACATCCAGTATGAACCTCATTTCCAACCAGTTTAATGTGGGTTTAATTTTGGTTTTATTCATCAATCGAATGCAATGTCATCTTCACTACTTCAGAGCTGTACACTTTAAAGAATAAAATTTAAGACAGTCACTTTTCATTGGTGACAAAATGTTCATTTTTCCCTAAACAGTTATAACATTTTTCTCCTCAAAATATTGCTTGAAGGGTTATAAAAAAAAATAATTTCTCCAATGAAAGTACCAATGGGAAATTACAGAATAACAAATGGACTGTATTTGTCTTTTCTTTTTGTGACAGCCTGCCCAGGTTAGTAGTTTGAAGTGTCCTGTTTAGACCTTTCCTTATCTCCTACCTAAACAGACTGGTAGGAAACCTTCTGTAGACTTTACCTATCCTTTGACCTTTCTGAGCCTCCTTAGCTCAGGTAATGCCTAAGTCTGTTGAGGTCAGCACTGGTGTTTCCTGATTTCCATGATTAATGGATCAAACCTTCCCACCTACATTCATACAAGTCCTGTGCTCGAGGCGTAGCTTCATTTATTTACAGACTGCTGTCTCTGCTCCTCTTTGTCTCCTGTACCCAGAAGACAGTTGCAAAATAATGGGAACTTTTCTGATTTTATATTTGGGAAGATTTCACAGTGACAAAGCCAAGTAATTAATAGAGCTGTAAGCATTGTAATGCCAGTTTGTTAGTTTGGAGGTTTTATTTCCAGTCAAGTGACAGCTATCATGTACTTTCCATGAAGATATCTGAAAAGCCATATATATAAACCATACCTATGTGTATGACAGATCACTGTGATTATTTTTTGAGGCAATCTTTAAATGCAGAATATCTGGAAATTCTAAATAAAACATCATTAGTGACTGTAAAAGCATGTGCAACAGACATTGCAATTTAAGTGGCAATCAAACAAATGTAGAGATCAAAAGTGAGTTGCTTGTTAAGTTTTTTCTTCTCCAAAATACAGTGCTTAAATCTGGACTATATTGTAGGTAAATGACCTGTGGAATCTTACAGGGTTTAAGTTAATCTGGCTATCTAGTCATAGGGAAGTAATTTTTCTCCTCTGTTTCTTCACTGGAATTTGCTGCCATTTAATTGGGGTACTTCAGAATGACAGTATCCATCCCATTGCAGTTTATTTGTGGTCAGGTTTTTTAATCATCTGGACTGCATCAGAAAAAGGCAGAACCATGTTTGCACTGATGGTGACAAGAATTGTGAGATCCAAGGCACGTCTGTGCTTCTCTGCTGTTCTGGTCCATTTTGGAATTACATCTGTCTCCATGGGGTTCAGCTGTGTGGCACTGACAGTTCCCTTAGGCCCTAATAACAAGCCCATGTGTAGTAAATCCTGAAAACAGGGCTGGAGCAGAAGGAAGTTATGACCTGCTGAAGTGTTTGGGGGTGGGGAATTTAAAAAGTGGAACCTTCACCTGCACCATCCTAAGCCCATCCACTTCCTGGGCCATTTCCATTTCTTTAGATCACTAGGTACTACCTAGAAAATCTGACATCTTACTGATGCTGTTTTAAAAGTATACATTTTTCAGAGTGTTTTTGAGGCAAGCCCAATGACTACACATGCAAAAAGCACAAAATCACTGCTAACAGGAGAAGGGAACAAAATAAGTGACCAAATGAAGAGAAATTGGGTGCTTCAAGAGGTTTGAAGTCGGTCCATTTAGGTTTAGCAGCTCTGTATTTAAGATTCTTCATGGCTGGGAAGGGCTGTGCTTTTTCCAAGATAAAATCATCAGTGAGTTGCCAGTGGCAGAGCTCTGCGTCGCTAATTGGGGAATGTTTGGTGTTTTTCGTTAGCACAGAAAAACACTTTGATGTGCAGAGGTATTTTGGTGCCATGAGTCAGAAGGGAGGAACATTTTCAGCTATATTAAATGTGTGCCTAAGTGCTTTACTGGATTGGGGCCATATTGTGCAGCATCTTACAGGATTAAGCCCGAGATGCTGGGCAGAGCTGAAGAGCTTATGGCAGCTCTGCACAAGCCTGGGAATCCCTACACGAGGGGAATTCTCTGAGGAATAACCCTCACAGTTGTATGGAGACTGTGCCAGAGCTGAGAGTCTGGTCTCATCAGAGTGTTCTGATTCAAGTAAGCAGAGTCCTGGTTGAGCCTGACATAGTCAGTCATCATAACAGCTAAAATACTAACTGGGTACAAGTTACATTGAAATGTTGGATGTGTCAAATAATTGGACATTTTTCCTGATTTTCCTTTGTGATTTGAAAATGTTTTATACCAGTTACTCAACAAATCAGTTTAGGTGTGTAATCACATCTGTAGATTTGTGTCACTTAACCTACTAAACCTATTAAACCTCAGATTTATGGAATGTTTGAACATTTACTCGTCCAAGGCCCATTTTCAACACACAGTTTCTCTGAATATCATCAACTCCTTATGAAATCATCACAAAGAAACCAGAGCTTGAAAGCTGTCATGATTACACTATTAAATCTTAAGATTTCCTACCCCTTGCTTGATATAATAATCAACAAGCAAGCACCCCAATTAATTTTGCTTCTGGGAGCACACCAATTAATTTTGAACATAAATCTCAACACACTTTCACACCGTCCCATTAATTACTTCTTCAGTAAAAGAGCTGATCTTTTGTCACTTATTTGAGTTAGTATAAAAGGAAAATGTAAAAGGAATTAAGTTCAAACTTACCTATTTTCTGTAAAACAGTATTTCCTTCTATGTCTTCTCTGACATACACAGTATAAAAAACCCCACACTTGTTCTCACTTTATATTAACAAACACATACATTTTCTCCAAAAATTGAATGTGAAAAATGAGCTCTGCAATAAATGATTCTATTAAGTGTCAGATCTATTTATTTTACAAACTAGAAAGAAGAGTTTTATTTTTAAAGCGTGAATTTTATAGGTATGGGCTATATACTTGGAAAATAAAATTCTCATATGTACATTGAACTAGAAGACAAAAATAGACTTTATGTGCTTACAACACTGTTCATTACAGCAAATTGGAAGCCCCTGCTGCAAAATATTATTAAATCATTAAAGAAATACCGTATATAACTTTTTTACCTGGAGTGAAAAAGCAGTGAGTAGCGTTTGTTAGCAATTTTTAAAAGTTAGTGTCCCTAGTACAAAGTTGCCACATTTAAATTGATTTACATGTTGCAAAGCTTAATCCATCTGTTTCAGTGGGCAATTGGAATCATTAGGCTTGAATTATTGCAGTCAACAAAAGTTACTGCAGCAACGTGGGATTATTTTTCCTATTGAACTTGAATAAGCAGCTAAAGACTTCTCACTTGCTCTCTTGGCTTGGCACCAGAAACAGACCATTACAATGAGTTTTAAGTAGCAGCACAAGGCTCAGAGCTAATGAATAATAAAGAAATGTGCATGTTGTTCTTTGTCACCAAGTGTTACCAAATCCCTCCTGATACCTATACAGGGAGGACTGGTTTCCTCTGCCCTTGCTTGCATATACTGAGTATAAAATGATTTTAACCTGGAATGAAAGTAAGATTTCAGCCAGTATTGATCCCTGCTGACAGTGTGGGAAGCCTCTGGCTGTCAGTAGCTCCAGAGAGAGGTGTGGGTGTGTGGAACCAGCAGCACCAGGCACTGGAGATGTGCCAGGAGCCTCGAGTCCTCACTGCTGCATCTACACTGCCAGTGCTGTGCCTGTAACACTGCAGGACTTCCACACACACTTCACTTACTGTTTGATCAGAACAGGGCAGGTTAAATCATCTTGAACTGCAGAAATGAAAAAATTTAATTAATTTAAAAAAAATTATACTCTCCAGGATGATTTCCTTCCAGGTCTGTATCCTGCACATAGATCTGTCTTCAGATTTACGGGTTGTGCAGCTCAACTTCACTCTTTTAGGAGTGAGCTCTAGTTACTGATTTAGAGAAATGGGATTCCTCTCAGGTCTGCTCAGAGAGGAACTGGGTGTTGTGCTTCTGACATGATTGACAAGTGACTGACCTCTGAGGGACAAGTGCACTGGTCAGTGGGTGATGTTTTATGCATAAGAACACAATCATACTAATGACACACTCTGCTGCTCTAAGGCTTCCTTCAGTTTTCAGACACTTCTTTTGACTTGTTTTATTCTGTCCCAGCTTGGATTATCTGCATTGCCTTTTCTTGTACCTGAAATGCTTCAGTGTCCATCAGCACTGCTAGAATGTTACTTTATTATTACTTTTGGTGTACTCCTGTGCAAATTTCTAAATGTTTCTCTACAAACTTTGATTGTGTTTTTTGAATTCTAGTTGTCTTTTTTTTTCTCTTTACTTAGGTTAGTGTTCCAGATGACCATAATGCTACTGCAGGCAGAAGTGTAAATAAGCAGGTATTTGAAGGTTTAACAACAGGACTTCTGAGGGTAACTGCTGTGATTTTCAGATGTCTAATCTCCAGCTTCCCAGATGGAAACAACCACTCTACTGCACTGAAGATATTACAGGAAGTAAAAAGTAAATCCTCACAAGTGGAAGCCTTCAACAGCAGAGTCCAAGACCTAATCAGGTTTAAAAAAAGATAATGAAACTTCTATAAACATTCTTTACCACAGGGAAAGAAAATTGCATTGCTTTAAGGAAGGAACAAACTGCTTTAACTCTTAACTCAGTAAGAGTTTGTGTGTGTAGTCAAAAAGACTACTGAAATGCTATTTTCCCAATCAAAAGTGTTCTTCAAAAAATTGCAGGCACAGAAATACAGAAAACCAGGAATCTTCTAATTTTGGACTTGGTTTTTTGTGTCCTTTCCATCAGTTTCCTCTCCAATTACGTAGGAGTCAGTTCCCATATTTTCATTATTTTCTCTCAGTTCTCTGTGCCAGCCGTGTTTGCCCATTGCCCGTGTGGTCTTCATATCTACATGCATTCATATAAGCTTGTCATAAAATATATACCTCCTGTTATAAGGATCAGCCAGTCATTCCTATAATCTGATTTTAATAGCTGAACCTGAAGATATGAGTGTATATATATATATAATTAATACATATTTTGTATATATAAAACTGATATATATCCAACAGTATATTAGACTTGCAAAAAGTGTGTAGTTTCACTGGTAAATGACATAAGCAGTTATCAGTAAATTATTGTATAAATAGTTATCAATGTGTCTTCAGCCCTCTGAAGAAATGAAATTCTGGTTCTATGCTACTGAAAGCATGTCTCAGTGAGCATCATCACACTTCTCAAAGTCTGGAATGATGCTGATGGAGACAAAGAGGACAGCTGGAGGAGGAAAGCAAAACAAATAGTTGTCATAGATACCAGTGACCTCTGAAACGTTATTGTTCTCATGTAACATGCCTTCTCCCCAAACAGGTTTTGATAGAGTGTGAAATTTCAGGATGTTGTGCTCTGCCCACTTATGAATGGGAGGGTGGGAGGTCTGTGCTGAGCAGACACCTGACACTCAGTGGGCCAAGCACAGACATACCCCTGAGATAAGGAGAGACATGAGAATCCAACCAGGTCCCTCACCTGAGGCACTTTAGGGGATCTGGTTATAAATGGGGAATGAAAGGCATGATGACAAGGTAATAGTGCAATTAGAAAAAAAGGAGAGAGGGCATTTTAAACTATTCAAAAACAGACAAATTCTGTCATTAATGAGAATCTTTCACCTCCAGGTCATGGTATCGTATGTCATGGGGAGCTGATTAAGTGAGAGTTTGAGGAAGATGGGGGAAGAAAGAGGAACGTTGAAATTTTATTTTTTTTTGTCTCTTTGGGGCTGCTGGACCTGATGCATAAACACCAATTATCCACGTGCTGTCTGGGTATCAAAAGGGTAGCCAAATTATTTCAACTATGCCACTATGGGTAGAATGACTGGGAGATGGAGGCAATAGATTAGAGAGCTTTGACATTCCATTTGTCTGGATGCTCAATTCCTCAAGGAAGGGAGTGCTCCGTGCATCTTACTGTCTCCGGATGCCAGTGAGGAACAGTCCCAGCAGACTGAAAGCTCTCAGCCATTTCCTCTCTGCCAGAAGAGCAGCAGCTCTGTGCCCAGGTGTGGGGGTGAAGGGAGGGGGCCCATGGGCACGGTTTGCAGTGTCAGTCACGCTGCAGAGATGTTCTTAGGGAAGGGAATATTGGTGGGAATGGTTTTTGTGAGTCATCATCTATCAGTATTAGCTGTATTTTATTTAGTTCTTCCTCTCCCCTCCTGTTTCTTGGAGCTATTTCCAGCACTCAGCGTTTCTCTGTGACTGTGATGTATCTAACACCCAGCTCTGTTCCTGGAATTATTCTTCTAATGCAGGAGAATTTGCTTATCACCTGTCCAATCAGGTGGATTGCCGAGATCAAAATCTGCAAGAAACCTAATGCTGGTAGCCTTTCATGTTATTAAATAGAACAGACAAATTTACCTGCACAAGTGTGCAATTAATTACCTTTGTGCATCTTTTAAGTGTTTTTAACTGCTGTACTTCAGCAGCTTTAAAAATCTTTCATGCTTTAGTTAGACTTTTGTTTTATATCTAGTGTATTTATATTCTTAATTCCTTTCACTGCTTCCAAAAGCTATGTGTCAGCAGGGTGAACTTTGGCAGAAGGTCTGTCTTCTAGCCCTGAAGAGAAATCAGCCTTTGAGCAACTACACTGTCTGAAAAGCGAGAGGTTTTCTTCCATAATCTTAAACCCTCCTGTTTTTTCCAAATCAGACTGTAAGACATGTTGTGAGGGAACAGGTATTTTTAATAAATACTTGTACAGCATCTGTGAGAAGCATTATGTGATCAGAAATCTTTATTTACTAGGATCAATATTATTTAATAATGTTCCCTACTTAGTCAAGTCAGGGTCGTCTAGTTATGGAAACATAGGACCAATACTGTTCCCTTCTCAAGAAGCCATTGTTCTGAGGCCATCTCTACCAAATGGACTTGAGGAGCAAGCAGGCAGAGCAGCTGGTAGGACAGAGCACTATTAGTAACAGGTTCAGCATAGACAATCAGTGTAAAAAGAGTGAATCATTTGATGGTGTCTGAAGGCAATCACTTCCCCGTGTCTTAGGTCAGGTGGAGGCACAGGATAAAACAGCAGTGCTTCTGATCTTGACAAAAGGTTTCTCCCACTTGATAAGAGTGGAGGAAAATACAAAGAATATTGGAGGTGAAAGAAAAGGAGGTGGTTGCAGTGGGACCTTTGTGTCCATAAAGAGAGTTGATCTCACCTAAGTCAGCCGAGTATGGTGGTTGAGATGGACTGAAGTCTGAGCAGCTGGATGTTTAACAAAGTGACATGGAAAAAATGTATCTGTGTGCACAGTTTAAATGGAGTTACAATGATCAAAGTATGAGAGAACCTGGTGTGGACAGAGAGATCTTGGTACAAGGGGAAAGAGCAAATTTTTTGGCATAGGTTTCCAATCTGTTGGAATTCAAAAAAGAAACTTCAACAGTAGTGATCTAATTATCAGCAATGGTGATTTGATCTACCCTGGTAATAAAAACCAAAGATGAGACTTCAGTTAAAAAAAAGAAAAGAAGTCACTAGCATAATTTTCTCAGCATAGAGTTTAGTTGAGCTCCTGAGGAGGTTTTTTGATCCTGATCCTTCTATACTGATGGTAGGAGGTTGTTACCTACATATTCTATTAGTCCCTGAGCTGTTACATATATATTTAAGAGGGAAAAAACCCAACAACTGGGCAGTAGTTACTATGATATACGTATTGCAATAAAATGCTATCTGGGCAACATCACTGTCTTCTTGAATTAGTGTGTTCTACAAAGTTTATCTCTTCATGCTAAAAAGAAATTGTGCTGTTGCAGAGCTATCAAGATTATTATAAATCATTTAACTATGGCAAAATTCCATTGTCTTTCTAGCAGTATGGTAAAATAAACATTTACACTCATCTTTGTTGTACAGTATAATACAAATTATCCTACAACAGACATACCTCTTAACAAAAACTACCGATAGTCACACAGAGCCAGATTTGAAGTTCTTGTAATTGGAATTGGTTTATTGAACCCTTTCAGAAGAGTATTGAAGTAATCACAACCTGCATTTCATGTGGTTTGACAGTAGAGAAGCAAAAATGTCTTCTTTTGCGAAGTTACCAAAACTGGTATGCGACTGGTTTTTTAATACAGTTTTTCCTCTCTTTCTAGTTACGTGGTGAACATAGGATTGGTAGACAAGCTGTGTTGCTGTTTCCTCTCTGTTCAAGGCCCTGTTGATGAGAATCCCAAAATAGCAAGTTTTCTCCAGAATGCCACGGCCGTGTTGCACGGGATGTGCCAGCTGTGTTTCGCTGTCAATGGAAGGTGAGTGCTCTGGCTCTGTCAGCAATAACGTCCTGGTCAGCAGCAGTCTGGGGAAGGGAGTGTCCTGATGGGGCTGTCAGACAGAACTGTTCTGCTGTGGGACTACAGAGAAATAACTGGGAAAGAACCAAAGCAGGAGAGTCACTCTGCTCACCCGCTCACCGGTGAATTGGAATTAGTTGCCCGCGCCGTGGTTTGAGTCTTGTAAGTCATTGATCAGAATTAGAAACTTTATCTCCTTTGCTCATCATTAGACAGGGGTTTATCACTGATAGTTTTAAGTGTCCAATCCTAAGGACTTCAAGAGGTATTTTATTATCAGCAAAAATCAGCTCTTAATTGATTTGTCTCTAGAGCAACCTATTCACTCTTGTTCTTTAAAATACCACTGTCAGTAAGGGAATTCTATTTTCTATAAAGAAAAGTATTACTAGATTTGTCAGGGAATTTTCTAATGCAAAATGTTGGTTGTTGTAACCTAACCAGGGTTGTAGGGAGTGTGCATGAGGTATGTGCCTCCCACCAAGTCTGGACTTCTATGATCTACAGTGTAAGACAGCCTGGCACTCACATGAGTCAAAATTACAGAGCTTTGGCCTGCACCTACTAGAACCTACCACTGTCACTTTTACACATTTCAGAAAAAATCAAGGCTAACAGAACTTTACAATGCATTCCTGAAGGGTAAAACGATGCTAGGGTTGAAAAACTAAAGTTAATAAAACATAAAAGAAGAAACAAAGCTGTAGGTAAGAGTTGTTGCTGGTAACCCAAGGACACAGGCACATGGAAAAAGGACTGCAAGAAATATGACCCCAAAGAGACCATCCCAACTTACTGAAATTTCCCTTTCTGAAAGCTGCCAACTTGGCATTTTACATTCCAGGAGAGCGCTGCCAGAAGTCAAATGCTCACTAAATAAAATAATAAAAAAAAAAAATCACTCTTCAGTTAGTGGAATAATAGTTCTGGCTGCAAGAGTGAGTAATACAGCATTTGCAATTTCTGGAGCAGGAACACATTTCACCCAAACATTAGAGATCTCTGCACCCCAAAATAGTACAGCACTGCTCGAGTACTTCCTTCAAGAACATCTGTTCTTTGTAGCAGCAGAATAATTTTGGAGAGTTGAGTGTTTTTCTTCCCAGTTACACCAAGAAGTATCCAATCTTACTACCTGTGTATAACAGCTGATTGTTCTCCGTTTCCAGGTCGGGTTGTTCATTTGAGCATGAAAAGAAATGAGAGGAATGAAGTTGGAGATTTCAAAACTGTTGTCTTTCAGATCAAAAGCTTTGGTGTAACTGATTAGAAGGGCAGTTTAAATCAAATGTCTTTCATCACCTGAGCCCACTCTCATTTAAGCAGTGAATGCAGAGTGTAATTCTGTCGCTTTACAGAAGTCCTCAGTATTCAGGGTGATTTAAATGGAAAAAGGTATTGCCAAACACAGATTAAGGTGGCAGAAACAGAGCTCAAATTTATTGAATTCTTACATATGTCATGCTACAGTAATACATCATGTGTGATACCTGATCTGCAGTACAAAAGGCAGCCCCTCTGTGAGAAATACAGCTCCTCTTTCATTCCTGGTAAATGGTGGTAGGAGGCAATGCAGCATTTCTCCTTCTCCAGCTCAGTTGATACCTCCTTGAGCACCAAACCAACCTGCAGTATTACAGTAGGTCACAGTGACCAACCCCTCTGGTCATCAAATGTCTGAAGTTATTACTGGGAGGAGAAAGCCCAGTAGGTATTACCAGTGCTCTGACACTGTAGAATGAGAAGAAGTTTTGGCAGAATAATGGCAGGCTTTCACCATTGTTGCAAGAGCAACTTTGCATTGCTCTTTTGGTATATCCTCCTATATGTGATGGTTCCTGGTGGGAAACTTCTCAATGCTCCTCAGCAGTAATGGTGGGGGTCACACAAAATTAATTTATTTTTTCTGATAGAACATTTTCAGGCTGTTATTTGTCATATAAAAGGTTGTCATTCCATATGAAATGCATTAGAGTGCTTTTACAGAGTGCTGTCTGTACTTGGGCAGATCTCAGCAGGAAGCACCACTGAGTGGCAGAGTGGGAAGCTGACACAGGACAGTTACTGTTGGGTGGGGGACCAGGACAACCTCAGGGCTTAAACCAGCCCAGTGCAACAATGAAATCCTTTATGAGCTGGAAATGGCTGTGGGATCCTGCTCCTTTGCTTTCAGACCCCACCAGGTTGTTAGAAACTTTACTGCAACTGTAATCTGTGATATCCCCAGAGGGCCAGGAGTTAAACACTCAAACTCTAGTTTTAAACAATTAAAAGATCCTGTCCTGTGAGTACAAAGTAGGTTGGGCTGTTTCTGGAGCTCTGATGTAGGAAGAGCTGTCAATCCAGACTTTCCTGTCTTCCTCCCAAGAACATTTCATACAACTCCCAAATTTACCTGAATATTTCTAAACCAATTGATACCCAGTGTTTATTTGGGCAGTTCCTTCAAGGAAAACAATTCTACAGGCAGGGAAGAGATCTCAGTCAAGTACCTCCCTGCACCTACCTCTACATCAGGCAAGGTGTCACAACAATAATGATTATTAGAGAATAGCCTCAATTGTTTCATATATATATATATATATTAAGTATTAAATGAGGTCTATGGTTGATATAATGTAGATGATAAAATTTTAAGACATGAGCGAAGAGACTTTTATTACTGTGGTAGACTTGTGGGGAAAAAACCCATCCAAAATCATGGAGTTAGATACAATAAAGAAAGTCTTACTAATGTAGAAACATAAATTGGAGGATTCTCAATTTTAAAATCATAAAATGTTATTGAAATAAGGGAATCCATTCTGCACGTCTGTTATAAACATATCCTAGTATAAGAGAAGGAATTTCTTTTCATTAATGATCAAGATATTTAGAAAAGATTTAACTTTGATATTGATCTTACGTCTCAAATGATAATTTTTGATACTGGCTAATAAATGCTTGATTGATTTTTGTAATTGAAGGTTTGCTGTGGATGTAAAAGCACAGTTTTCAAACAGTGAAATACATATAAGAGATCGTTTGTTGAAAACCTCAAGAACTTGTAACCCCATATGAATCCCTTTTTGTAATTTCTGTGCCCTCTTCTGTTGCACAGTGAGAGTCATTGAGGGTGACTTGAGAACTCCAACTGGAAATCCCATATTTCTGAAGCTGCATTGCATCCATTGGTATCAGTGGAAGTGAGAGCTCCTTTCTCCCTGATGAGTTAAAAAAAAAGTTGTATGAGAGCTGAAAACAGGGTGTTGTCCCTTATTGTATGTAGTGAGAAATCATGAAATGCAGCATGTCTGAGTACTGAGCTCTCTCTGCTGAGCAGGAGATGAACCTGACATTTGATACTTAGGCTTGAAAATTGTGTCCATAATAGTGCTTAACTGTTGTTTGCTCACCCCTAAGAGTAACAGTAGCCAGAATTGACAACAGAGACATTTTTATTAACCTGAAATAAAGCAAAATATTAAATAGACAATATACAGAATAACAGTGGTTTATATGGCCATATAAATCTCTTGCAATTTGTGTCCAATTCCAGATGTCCAGTAGCAATGTTCAGGATGATAGCCCTGTTTTCCAGAGTGTATTAATGTAAATATGAGAGATACAAAGCCTATTTTGGGCCCTTGAGTCCTGAATACACATATGGAATGTGCTTGGCTTGTACCCACAGGACAGAAAACAATGAGCAGGCATGGAATGCAAGGAGCATTAATAAAGGTATGGCCCTGCTACCCCAGCTCAGCTTTCCCTAAAATCAGGAGTGAAGACTTAAGTAAAAATCTATATGGCAATTCCTTCATCAGCATAGCAAGGATTTTGCTTATGTTCCTGTCTCTTCCTGTCTTTCCCAATGTTCATCAAGTCTAGATGCCTTTTCCCCTGTAATTCTCTGGAAGTAAGATTCCTGTCCTGGAAATTTAGTTGTTACTCTATGGAGGACTGTAGTCAATGCCTTATTTCACTTTTGCCCATTAGTATGAGTGAATAAATTCATACTGACCACAGAGTTAATGCAAAGAGCAGGAGGAAATTATCAGCAGTAGTGTAAGGATAATCACTAAGGCAGAACGTTCTCCCTAAGAGCAGGACAGTGGAGAGCAATAACACAGTTACAAGGAGGAAAGTGAGTTGTGCATAAGGAGAATATTGCAAATAATAGTCCCTCAAATTATGTAGCTTCTTGGGACATCAGCTGTTTAAAAATGTTACTGTTTTCTTGATGTAAGAAATGTCTGCAAGCTCCCTTGTTAATCCAGGAAAACAGAATGTCAGAGCAGTGCAGTAACTAAATTGTTACTGTTCTACGTTATCTCAAACCAGTGTGGAATACATATAAACCTGTGTCAACAGCTAACTCAGTTGTGGATTACAAGATGCAGTGGCAGAAAGCTTCAGATTCAGGGTTTGATCCTGGGAAACCATGACTGTCATTTCACAGATACACAAGGAAGGAGGCTGGTCTGGTTTCAGTTTTATTACAGTAATTAAGATAATGTCTGTTTTGGCTGCTGGATGGCGAATCAGGTGCAAGTCTGTCTGAACCTTGGTTGTGCTTCTCACCACTTCCAAGGCACAGCAGCTCCAGCAAGTACTAAAGTACCTAAAACTTGTTCCTGAAATTACTAAAAGGTTTCACATCATCGCTTTTACACAGCAGTGCAATCCCTGCCTTGACAGTGTGAATTGTAACAGGGTCTGACAGGTGCTAAATGCTTCTTTATTCTTTTTTTATTATTATTTTACCTCTTTATTTTGACATCTCTTTCTAAATACAATAATTTAAAAGCAAAAAGTACTGATGATACTTTTTAAATCCTAACAATAAAAAACCCCAACAGATTATATTCTAAGCCTGTTGAAAACTCATGTTGCCATTTTGCTCCATGTTTTTAATCAGAAGTATATATTTCAAATATACAAACATTACAATGTATACCCTTGGAGAAGCTTGTCTGCTTGTTAGCTCAGTCAGTTTTTAAAACAATATATTTTCAGATATAAACAGTTTGCTCCTATTGAAGCCTGGAGAAATTGTAGTTTTATACTTGTTCTGCAGAGTATGCTGTTTCTCATCAAGCTGTATTGAATTCCTGTTTTTAATAAATAGTGGTGTATTTTAAGCAATGAAGTACCACTGTTTAGTATCTTTCTTTCATGTGATGAATATATCCATGTTTTTAAATTCTTAAACCTTTTTTGTAAGTCATAAACCCCGTACCAATTCCTGAGACTCCTTGATGGCCGAAGCTGAAAATCGTAGTGGTGACCCATAATGAAAATTCCCTGCATTTCATTAAAACTTTTTTTTTTTTAAGATCCTGCAGGTTGTTTGACTGTAATATAAATATTTGCCTGTTTTTTCTGTGTTAAATATAAAGACTGGTAAAGTTTGAAAGCCATTCTGTTTTCCCAGCTATATCAGCCAATGTAAAAAATCCGGTAAGTCTTGCTTCCCTTCAGGGATTAATTGAGGGGGTTTTGTCCATAGTGACTATTTTACTTTGGCAGCTGTTACAGACACAGAGACAAAGCTTCTTTAAACAGGAGAATTAAAAGGAAGCACAGCTACAGGACTCTCCTCTCTGAACTTCAGTTACCTAAAACCCGGTTTTCTGGTGTGACGTTGTCATCTTATGCTGTGAAGGTTTTTAGGGGTTTTTACTTCAGTCTGTCCTGTCAGTCAGCACTGAATTTTCACTGGGCTTTCCTTTGAGGTGGACTGATAAATGTATGAAATGCACTGTTGTACAGACTTGACCAAAATCACTCAAAGTACCAAATGGAAGGGTTTGTGCTTTATTTTCTGACATCTCGTGTAGATTTTTTAAAGATACTTTAAAGCCCCCAATGAGTATGAAAACCATCTTTTACCTTTTTATTGTAAACATTTAGGCTTAAAGTGGTGTAACTGACAGTTCAACCCAACAGGAGCCAGTGACCTGTTCATACACATATGAACCATAATACAGGCAACATCAAAAATAAATGTTTCTGGCAGTTCGTTCATTCCACCAGATCTAGCAGAGAGATTTTTAATTTCTTTTTAACAGCTTTGTCCTGTGGTATAACTTTGAAATTGTCTTTTCTGCAAAAAAAATAATGTTTGCATTTTCAGCTATTTTACAGTTGACTTTTTTATGTATATTTTGATTCATTCTCTGCTCCAGAGCAGCAGAAAATGGTAAAAGGATTTCATCCAGCAACGTAAGCTTTTTCATATGGAATTGTTTAAAAATAATGATGGAGTGAGAGTTGAAAGCAAGCTGACTTTAACCTTTGGTAAAATTGGTCAATCTTCTCATTGCATATAGTCAGAAAAATTTCTGTGAGGTATCATATGCAGTAATTAATTTGGGGTTATCATTTGACTGTGAGTGTTCTTTTCTGTTTTGTACTGCCGAAAAAGCTTAGATTGAAATTAAGAAATACTAGTTGGCAGGATGAGCTGTGCTCTCATGTGATCCCTGTGGCAATAAACATTCGAGTTACTCAGGAGGAGTTAAGTGACGGTTAGCACATTTTGGCTACTGCATCCTGCAAAATAAATCATTGGACATCAGAAGGTATTTTGAAGTGAGGGATACTGGGGACTCCACAGACACACAGAGCAAAGCTGTGACCATGGTGGTCCCAGACCTGTTTGCTCTCCCTCCTTTTGCAGCCATCCCGTCTCGCTCCGCCTCTGCAGCCAGGTTCTTGTGCCAGCAGGACTTGGAACTGTGCAGCAGGAATCTGCCTAAAGGCACAGCTGGCACGGCCAGGTGATGGCTCAGGAAGTGTCTCTGCTGACTCCATTCACACACACTCACTTAAAGACCACAGAGCTTCAAAATGAAGACTTTGGCCATGGATTCCAGGCGTAGGAAAAGGAAAGCCGTGCCATAAATTGTTGTGCAGTGTAGCCCCACCCAAACACACTTAGAACTCTAGTATTTTTTCCACTTTTTATTCTTTATGGAGTAAATCTTAATGTCTTACGGAAAACTGACACAGCTACACTTCTTTTGTTCTTACTGTGTTTCACTGAAGATCTGGTTGCTTCTTTCAGAGTCTTGTGAACTACTTCTGCAGTCTGGAGTGGTTTTTGTACAGCACAGGTATCGCAGAAGTAGGACTGGGGCATTGATCCTGGAGCTAGCAGCAGAGGATACTGTGCTTAAAAGCTTTTTCAGTAGCATTGACCATTCACAGACTGTAAATAGAAATCACTCAGAAAGAAATGGTACCCCTAAGTGCTAATTTCAGGAGAGATCACTCCCTACACGTGTGATCCAACCGGTGAAAAGCAGAGGTGAGTCATCTGAGCAACTGCTTTGTAAAGGTAAAGATATGAGCAGACAGTGATGGAAGCAGATGGGTGCCAGTAGAGCAAGTTGAGGACAACCCACATACTGTCCTGTTGTATTCCCCTGGGCTCAGGGCTCCTCTGGGACATGGAGAAGGTGGGTTCATTACCCTGCTCTGCCTGTTTTTCCCTTCGGTCCAAGGAAGCGAAGGTGTGCTGTTACAAACAGAAACTCTCATGGACAGAACTGGTTTGGGGGAGGTAGTGCTTTCTTACCTACTTTATTTGCTTCACTAGAAAAAGTGAAAACAACAGAAGGAGGTGGTGGTTGCCAAAAGTTGGTACTTGCTGAGTTCATGGGTTAGTTGCTCCGTTGAAGACAAGTGTCTGTATTGTAAAAAGCAGGATTAGTCAGCCTGCCTGGGATCTGTGTTGGAAACGTCACTGGAGCCAGAGCAGTGTCTGTAACAGAGGGGTGCAAGGTGCTTCTGATACAGATACAGAAGAGATTATTTAGAGCTGTTCTAGTCAAGGGAAAGCTCTTTACTGGTTCTGGTCAGCAGGAATATTCTGAGGCCTTTGAGTGTCTAGTCTTCACTGTTGCAGATTATTTCAGAAAGTAGTTCTAGTTTCCACTACTTTCCCATTTCCTTTGCTTTTAGTTGTTATAAAAGGGAAAAATATCCTCATTTCATTTGGTTTTTTTATAATATTTTCTCTTATCACCTGTCATGTTTTCCTTTAATTATAAAAAAGAATAATATCTTTGATATTGACACTTCCTTCTTTTTTTTTCTTTTCCTTTTCTTTTTTTTCTCTTTTTCTTTTTAAGATGGAAACATAGTAGATGAGATAAAGGCCAGATTTTCATGTAGCATATTTTCAGTGTTACTGTTCACTGTATCTTAATATTTTAGTGTTTCCTTTGATTACCAGTATCAACTAAGTGTGTTTCCAAAATGAAGTTTGGGTAATTTACATGATGGGTTTGAATTAGAACTCTGAGTATATGAAACTTGCTGAACTATTTTTGGGCTTTATTTTATATTTGCCTGCCTCCCACACATTATTTAACCTCCAGGGTAGTGACAATCTCAGTCTTCCTTAGTAGTCATTGTCCTGCATCGTCTTTTGGATTATTAATAATGTGAAAAAACTAAATTAGTACAAATCATGGAGGGGTTATGTTAAGTGCTTTTTAAAGTCTGGATGTGAGAATGGAAAGGGCATCCTGGGTTATTTGCCTGTCTGTGCTGATATCCTAGATAACCAAAAGCCTTCCCCATTATTTTATGTGCATACCCAAAAGGTGGCAAAGAAACCCAGTTCCCACGAGCACGAGCTGTGCTGGTTTGTCTCGAGTGTTTCATACTCAGTTGTGTTTTGCTGCCCTGTGCACTCTCCCATAACAGCATCTGACTGAAATAAGAAGTGGTGTGTTTTCTTACTGCACAGCTACTTCATTCTTAAATTCCTGCAGAGCTATTTGATTAAGATCATCTGTTCCCAGTAACTTACTTTGCTCCGTAGGTAGGCAGTTTGTTCCAGTGCCTGCAGCCCGTCACTGCGGCACTGAGAGGCTCCAGGGAGTTCCCCCACCCTGCTGGCTGCTACTGCAAGCAGGAGAGGTGAGTGTAGGCTGCTGACCTGAGACAGGGCTTTCCTGGAGCCCCTAAAGTGCTCCCAAAGTGCCCCCAGGCTTCCAACTTCAGAGCTGTCAGATCTTTGAGTGTTTTCGGACTGGTTTTGAGCACAAGCCCCAGGATGTGAAGAAAGATGTTGAACGACACAGTAGCACTGCAGTTAGAGAGCGTGAGATGGTGCCCTAATTATTGAAAGTATTTTCTGGAAGTGCTGTGGTTTCTTGACACATTAGCCATTGGTTTTTTCCTTGTTACCAGTTTACTGCTTTTCTAACACGTGCTGCATCCCAGGCGAGTTCCTCCTCAGCCGACTCGATGTTTTTTGGCAGGTCTTGGAACATATTTGACAACACACGTCAGGACCCCACAGGACTAACAGCAGTTCTTCAGGCTACGGATCTGGTTGGAGTCTTGCATATGCTGTACTGTGTTCTTTTCCACGGGACAATTGCAGATCCAAACACAGCCAGCCCTAAAGACAGCTATGCCACCAACACAGTCCAGGTTGCCATTCAGAGTTTACGTTTCTTCAATAGCTTTGCTGTTCTTGACCTGCCTGCCTTCCAGGTAACACGTGTTTTAAAACTTTCCTCAGTGTGAAAATGTTAATTATTGATTATACCTTTGGACTGAGTTTTGCCTCTAGGATCTTAATTACTGAAGGAACTTTCACAATTAAATGTTTAGGTTTTATGCATAAAGATTGTAACTGTTATTTCCACCGTATGACTGTGGCTAATGAGTTTAATCAAAAAGTGAAAATTTAGAATACACAAAATGCTAAATCCAATCCATTACATCTTCTAGCTTCTTTTTACTTGCTTCTGCTGTACTGTGTTTTATATTTAATGAGTCCCAAAAATATAAAAAGAAAAATTTTTATCAAAAGCATGAAATAAAAATTTTTCTGTTGTGAAAAGATTGGCTTGTAGTATAACCACAATTTACATTTTCCAGTGCTTTCAGTGGCCACCTGCTTTAAGATTGTGCAACTGAAACTGAAAATCATTTGATACCAATTTCTTTTATCCAAGTAAAATTTTATTGACCAAAATTAGAAATGTAACTTTTCGTAATTTTAATTAAAGAAAAAAATGAAAAAAAATAACTGGAAAGGTAAGTCTCTGCTTACCTTTGCCTATGAACAGAGTTCAAGTGTAAATGAATTATTTTGCCGTACAAAGAAAATACAAATACTGGTACATTTCTCAGATAAATTGGCAAAGTTGTATTGTTAATATAAAACACGTGTCAAAAAGCATTGCTTTGAAAACACATTTAGCAGCATCAATCTTATGCAATTCATCAGAACAGGTTTCTTTTAATATGTAATTGGTATGTAAATTGTACCACACGCTCCATCTGAAATGCACTAAACTCAGAGCTTTGCACAAGTGAGGAATTTGGTGTGAACCTCCTTCAGTTCATGTTTCTTGCCTTTGATTTTCAGTCCATTTAGTACCTTTAACAACAGCAACAAGCCATTTGTGTGGAGCAGTGTTCATTTGTATGGATGCAGCTGCAGGTTCCAGTCCAGTCAGGGTTTCTTTATGGGGACATAACGGGATATTTATTGGAGTTTCATGTAAAACAACCCTTACACACACTATTGACTCCAATTTCTTTCTGTAAATCAAGGGGTACCAAAGTAATTCTCTCCTCCCCCTTGCTCAGTACCTCTTGGTTTGACACTGGCTGTTTTTATGTTGCTGTAGGTATTACAGGTACGTGCCAGAGTCAGGTTTGAGCTGGGACAGATGTGGCTTCCAGGGGAGCTACAGCAAATCCCGCTGGCTGAAGGGCTTCTCCCTGACGTCCCAAGATTTTTAAATCCCGAGATTTAAAAATTATTTCTAAAACACCATCTTCTGCTTACACTGCCTGTGTTTATCCCTCTATCAGTGCCATAATATCTCAGCATTTATAAGAAACCATTAGTTTGTTCTGCATAAAATGCTGCAGGTTAATCACTGCTGCGTGAAGGGCGGCTGAAACCCAACCAGTGTGAGACATTTCCCTCAGCTCCCCAGCGCAGGGCTGGCTCAGGAGGAACCCCTGAGCTTGGTCTGAGCTGTAGCATCGTGCTGTTTGTGAGGGACAGGCACACTGATGCAGCCTCAGCAGCTCTCCCTTTCAATGCACTAATGTGATTTGTTCCTGTAATGTTAAAAATAACACACCTGAGGCAGTTGGCTGTCCATCCTGACCCCGTGGGCCAGAGCAGGCTGGCAGACAGCAGAGGGAAAAGCCCCGTTTGTGCACTGGCTGATTATTATCTCCAAGGAATAGTTTTATCACTTATTAGGGGGACTGTAGAATAGGGGGATTTGATTAACAGAAGAGGTCTGGTGTTCTAGAGTTTGTATTAGCACAGATGGCTCATGGGTATATATTTCATTTGATTTGACAATCTAAACAATTGAAAGATGGTAGTGAGAAACAACGCAGGGGCCTGAGCTGATATTAATTCTGGCTAAAAAGGAAGCATAGTTTCCTTGAAAAATTAGTTTAACTTTTATACACAAACTCAGGTGCCCTTTGACCTGTTGTTATCAGGGAAGGTTAAACCCAGAGTGCTGGGTCACAGCATGCGTGGACAGCACTAATTAAATAAGGGTGGACCTGAGAACATGGCATTTACAGGATGTAAAGCAGTAAGTGGTGGCTGTTTTGGGCATTAAATGTTGAAAACATACTGACTTACCAGAATGCTTGAGGTTCAAGGTGGAAGGTATCCACAGCTGAGTCTGGTTTAATTGTCAAGGATTCTACTTTTGCTGGGTAGATTTGGAGTTTGATAAGACTAAACTATGCTACAGCCTGGGATTTATGTACATGTACTTAACACAGGCTACAAGGTAGAATATGAAGAAAACTCTGAAATGAAAGAGATTTTCTCACAGGCCTGCACTGCTGTTTCATTAGAGTTAGGAGACTGTCATGCTCATTCCTTGTGCTTTAGTTTTCCCCTTTGACCCTGTGTCGCTCTGTCTGTTTGACATGTTTATTAAATAGAGGCTGTAGGCTGCGCAGATAAAATCTAATTCTGAATCTCCACGTTACAGCAATTTGCCTACATTTAAAAAGCATCCCAAGAAGCTTTACAGCTGAGTGTTCTCTCCTTTTGGATGTTTCTAAGTTTTTTTAATGTTTGAAAATCCATTATTTGTTATTAATCATTGTATTCCATTCAGAGCATGAGTTATTAAGAAGAAATGCATTTTGCTCTGTTGCAGAAATGAGGATGGTTTGGTTTCTTTTGCTTATTCCTAAGAAATATTATTAACATTAAGTTTTCCTGGAACATGTAGTGTATATCAGATGGAATGGTCAGCCTAAGGCTCCACTGAATGTCAACTAAGCAGAATCCAATTTGTCCTGTGTCCCTTGAAAATTTGAATTTATTCTTGCTTTTGTGGCTTTTAATGTTATCGTCCAGTTGTGAATGATAAGTGACTGGAAGAAGAGATTCTGTCCTCTGCAGCCATTGCAACAAAAAACATAGTCTGTGCTAAAAAACCCAGAAGGGTGCAGCTGATGTGTGTGCAATTCTCACAAGTTCTAGGACATACTGCTGGAGTGTAATTTGTGTTTCTTGGCCTTTTTTTCCAGTCGATTGTGGGTGCTGAAGGACTGTCCCTGGCCTTCAGGCACATTATCAGCTCCCTGCTGTGGTACTGCTCCCAGCACACCTGCGAGGGGTTGCTGCACGAAGTCATTGTCTGTGTGGGCTATTTCACTGTAAACAACGCAGATAACCAGGTAAGGCAGATGGCAAATGGGATCAGAAGTTATCAGGGGCACATTTAGTCATGGTTCCCTCCAGAAAACTAATCCCCTCAGCATTGGTTTTGAAGCACTTGGGATTTGTTTGAGCACAAAGCATGTGTTTGCAAAAGAGAAACTGAAGTTGTATCTTAAGACAAAGGCATTAATTTTATGTGGCCATAAGCAAAGTCCCTGTTCTTATGCAGCCAAGGATGCTGACATTGCACTGATTTTAACTAGCCTTGCTCTATGCCAAGGTATACTTAGAAACTGATATTCTTACTTCCAAGTTAGCTTCATGTCAGCTTGATCAGATGGTTGTGGTACTCTTTTTAAAGCCAACTAAGCTACTCTGCCATGAAGGCTTGTCCTTGGATGCCAATGTAGCCATCTCCCTGTTTGCCTGTGTGCTTATTTAAGTTTAAACCATTCTTCTCCTTGAATCCTTTCAGTAGTAAACCAAAATACCCTGTCCAACAGACAGTGGGAGTTGCCCTTTAGCTTCCCTGTCTGTGTCCACTTTTGCCAGTGGATTCTATGACCACTCTTATTTGCTTATAAAATAACCCAGAGACAAACCTCCAAAAAGATTTCAAATATTTTAGTGTTTAAAATCTCCAGGTTTCCTCAGCTTATATGTAACATCTCAGAATGTGTTGGGCAGGGCAGAGGTTGCATTGGCACTTTTGAGTATGTGAACCTGACTCTGGGTGTGTAGATACTGCATTGTGGTGCCCACGTCTTGGGTATGGTTCAGTTGGATGCTGTATTTTATGGAGTTACTCACGGTGTTCTCTCTCCATACTTTTACCACCTGCTTCCTGGTTTTGCTCAAATTTTGGGGTAGGGGTTCAGGATGAGAAGCTCAGTGCCCTCAGTTTAGCTGATGAGCAGAAGGATTAAGTGGTAAAACTTTTCAGTGAAGGTTTAGAGAAAAGCTGCTCAGAAATGTTCTTGACTGTAGTTGAGAAGCTTAGACTTAGAAATTCTCTATAGTTGTTGACTATACTTGGAACACTGTCATATCTTAAAGCAGACAATGCTGTCACAAGTATTACGTAATTCTGTAGTGATGTTTCTGTGGCTTTGGCCACAACTGGAGGCAAGATCCTGCAGCCTTCCTACCCTGTGTGACCAAATCCCACTCAGGATCTGGAGCTGACTGGGGGCAACACTTTAATGTGGCCATTTTTAAATCCGTGTGATGTTGCTGCCATTTTGAGTCCCTGTGCTGCCTGACGGGTCGTGCTGGCACCCAGAAGGGCCAGCAAACTGTGTTGTCTTTTCTCTGCAGTTTATAAATTTCTCTTCTGGCACACAAGTACAAACAGATGTGATTCATTGCGTGGAGGATTTGCCACTACAAACGTGCCAGGAATAGTGCAGAAGAGGGATTTCCTACCAGCAGTCCCAGTCTGTAGTGCCCGTCGCTGTCGGTGCCCCAGGGTGAAGGTCCGACCGTGGGGAGTGGGCACCGGGCCATGGCAGCAGCTGGCTGGGGCTGGGGGGGTGCCATGGGCCATCCAGAGACAGTATGTGCTTCCCAGATGGGGATTTGGAAAGGTCTTGGAGTCTTCAGCATGTGCACTTGGGCTCGAGGTCATGTGCAATCACTAATCTGCCCCGTTTCAAGATTTAAAGGTGGTTTACGCAGCTCTGAGAATCAAGTTTGGGGCTTTGATTGAACAGCCGTAGTATGTCAGTACTTTTCATACCCTAAAAGCTGTCTTTTAGGGTGGTTTGCTTTAGAGGTACTATCTCAAGAGATATCATAATGTGCTTAACTTTTTTATGGTATTTCTAGTATTCCTCATTAATAAGTCTTTAAGTGAGGAGGTGGCATTTTGATTTGGCTTTTTTATTTAAAAAAAACTTTTTTAAGAAACTGAAGCATTCCTCACTCATGTACTTGCGAAATAGAGGGAAGGTTTTTTAGTGAAAGGAAGCAATTTTCCTATTACTACAAGGCAAAGCAGTACAACTTGCTTGCAGTCGTTATTTTCAGGTGCTGTTGGTGTTGTGACTTCCACTAAAGACAGACTGCCTTTCATGCCAAGGGAAGTGCTTTCTATTCATTCAGTTATGGTTTAATTTTTTATTATGTTATGAGCTTCCAATTTTTTTTCTTTCGTTGTTATTATCCTACTAAAAATAAAAAATTGGTCTCACAGTGGAAGTTTTCAAATAGTAGGCTTGAACTCCTGGCAAGAACAGTGTAATAAAAATAGATACACTAGACTTGAGCTATGAAAACAAATTTCCATAAAGCCAGATAGTTCTGTTTATTTAGTATTTGAACCAACTTGAACTGAGTCAATAACTGACATATTTCAAAGCAGATTCATGTTCTTCTTGCAGTCTAATGTGCATTTGTTTGGAAATGTTTGTAGGTTAAAGTCTTTCCCTCTCTAAATTTGTATTCCTTATAACAAACAGAGGTGTGTTTTCAGTCCTTTCAACACTCCAAACAAAAAAGGTCAAACAGTTGTTTGGAGTTTTCAGTATGTCTTTTGTGATTCCTTTGTCTACCCACATCAATGGATAAATATCAAAAGCAACATAGGGGAATAAAGAAAAAAAGGCATTAATTATTTAAAAAGAAAAAAAAAAGGGCAGTTCCTCAGTTTGGAGAATAGATAGATTTCTAAAAAGGAAATTTTACAGCCTGTCAACCTCAACATTGACCTTCTGTAGTAGTACTGTGATTTAAGTAAGTGAACTATTACCACTGTGCAGTCAAAATCATAAAAGGGCAATTTCCTAAATATTTCACATTCGTAGAACAAAATCTTCCGAGAGCATCATGTGCCAGTCACTTAACGTAACATAGGTTTGTCTTCATTTATTGCGCTGGCTGTAAAAGTCTTTATATTTAGTTGAGTGGCAAATTGAAAAGGAAAAGGTTTTTTCTGTTGTATGGCTTTGAGATTCCCATTTCCCTGCAGTTTCCAGGAGCCCGGAATCCGAGGGGGCCTCCCGGCGAGTCCCGCACACACACACAGAGGCAGTGGCTGGGCTCCCACTTGGTGTTTTCACCACGGCTGGCTCTTGGTCCAGGCCCAAGTGATTCTGTTGAGGAGCACTGAGGACAATGGATTCCTAAGGAACACATTCCTGAGTGTTTTGATAGTGCTTGCTCTGTTTATTTTAAAAAGACTGATTTTGCTGACTCTGCCCACATATAATATATTAGTAATATTCCTTTCCTTTTTTTCCTATTTTGTTTTAACATTCATAAAGCTTTCCCAGGGCAGCTGCTGTCGCTGAAGAAATAAATCAGTTATGAAACTGAAAATTTCAAAACCCAAGGAGTGTTTCTTTAATATTTTAAATGGCCCAACGTCAGTAGTGCAGCCCGAGCTGCACTGTCTGTTTTGTATCGGCACGTGAACTTGTGTTTACTACAGAGCCAGACAGCCTGTGCTTCACAGAGGGCTCTGTAATTGTGCCACAGCTTTATTAGGCATCTGCTCTGCATGAACTATGAGCAAGGAAAAGGGAATTCTCTTTTTTTGGCCACCATTTAATCTACTACCATGCAAAAACAGGTCCCATGGTACTAAGGATAGACGTGTAAAACTAAACTGCGTAATAAAAATAATGTCCAACCTTTCAATAGCCAACCGTACTATATCAGACTGTAGAATTACAGTTTCTAATTAAAATGTTCTTGTTAATTAAAAATATCCTCCTATTTCATTACATTTTTATTCCCTTTCGTTGTTTGATTTAATTAGTATAATGAATATAATTAGCATGTGCTGTCAACTCACCTCATTTGCATATTATATTGGATAATTGAATGTGGCCCTGTAATTAAATTAGCACGAATGACAGACGATTTGACTTCTTTCACATTGCTGCATTGGGAATAGAAATCTTTCCATATTCATTGCAGTTAGGGGATATTTTTCATCTGAAAAGTCCTCACAAATCAGATCCTCAGACTGAGGATCTTGTCTGACAGGCTCTAGAAGAAGTTGCATTGTTCATTTGCATTGCTATCTCTTTATTTAAATAAAAATAGCTTTTGTTCTCCCAGTTTTTGGCACACACTGTATTTAGAGTGCTTTAGGAGAATCCCGCTAACTTTGGGGATTTGTAGGATATGAAACTGTAGAATTCTAAAAGATACTATTAATAGATTGCAAAACCAGATCTCTTTGAAAGAGCTGGAGGAAAGTGTGTGCAGCTTTTCAAAACATAATTATAAAATTAAGATTTGTAAATAGAAGTAAAAACTTTTCTCAGAAGTTTTTGGAAAAATTTGGAGACACACCGTGTGTCTTTCAAAAAGGAATTTCATCCCCCAAAAGTTTGTCTTCCAGTTGCATAATTCTCACTTATTTCTCTGTCCCTCCAAACCCTCTATCCCTGGACACTTCTGGCCACTATAAGAATAGTATGTTATTCTTATTATAAACTTATAAATAATTGAAATGTTAATATCTAATAATCCATGTGTTGAAAATAGAAGCAAATGGCATTAGATTTAATAGTATCAATCACTTACTAGAAATTTCTCCTTGCTGTATAGATGTGGAAAACTTATTGCAAAATACGTTTCAGGCATCCCAGCTAGCTCCAGTTACAGGAGCAAGGAGCAGTAAGATTGCAGGATATTTTGGGACAGGAATCTCTCCCATGTTAAATATATAAAACATCACACAGCACTATCACAGGTATAAATATAACGTTTAAAGAAACTAAAATATTGTATGGTAGGCACAGTTCTGAAAGGATCATGGAATTTATCACTCATTCCCAGCGCACAAAGCATGGCAGTTATTCCCCAGGAAAGGCTTCATATCAAGATTGTCTTTTCCCCTTTTTATTAAATGATTGACTTATAGTTATATTTTCTTCCCTTTTTGTGTGTGGTAAGTCTTACTCGTGTCATAAAATGGCAGCACCCTTTGTCCCCCAGTGTATATCACACACATATATATCTGTATGACATTCATCCTGGCTGTGGTTAGAAACACTGTTGGGCTGTAAGGGACACTTACAGAGTGACTTTAGATCAGGAATGACCTTTGGTAGGGAAATTATTTTGTGCTTTTGACAGAGTTAGTGCATATTGAGTTTCAGTATGTGGCCAGTTTCCTCTAGTGTTAGTGTGGAGGAAGAAAAATACTCCTAAATGGAAAAACTGTCAAAATCAGAAGTCGACAGGAAAACTTGGAAGTTATAAAAATATTACGTAGAGTTTCCATATGGGTTGTTTACTGAAGGCCATCATTAAACTTTCATTATTTGTGTTGCTTTTGGGGCTATGGAGGGACTGGAACAGTTTTGATCTGGTAGGTGGAGTTTTTGAAAGCACAGCACAAGAGTGAGGATGCAGGAATTGGAAGTTATCGTGTAGTTAACATCCCTATCTGTAAGTAAATAGTATCTGAAATTACTTAATTCTGATTTTGTTAGTTTCTTCTCAAGAGAGATTTTTAGGAGTATTGATTTCATGTTGAGGTTGTGGGTTTATTTCTTTAAACCTTAAAAAAAGCACACCCTGACCTTTTAAAGCTTTATAGGTCCACACAAAAAATATGCCTGGTAAATTTTGTGAAATAGCTGATTTTGGCAAGCGAGTGATTCATGTGAAGTTGTAGTCTTGACTCCCATTTAGAAGCACTTCAGCTTGTGAACAAAAATCCCCTAAGGATTAAACTCCCCACGTTAAAGCGGAGTACATTAAGCCAGCTCTGTAATGTGTGCTTTTGCTCCTCAGACCACATAAATTCACTTAAGTGAACCAGTGTCTTCAGGAGAGATGGCATTCCTGTCTGGGCAGTCAGGGAAAAGCAGGGACGCCTCTTAGGTAATTTGTCAGACACCTTTGTTGTTTGAGCTTACTGATAAACCTTTTCTTTTCTAAGAATGAGTCATGACAAAGCAAAGCAAATACGGCCGAAGCATTTGGGGCTGCACATTTCGTGTGTCACATCTTAATTGTATTTCCAACACTCCGAAATGCATCTCGTTTTAGTTTTTTTCTATTTTGCTTTTTGAGAGGATGTGGGGAAGGTAATTTAATATGAGCAAAGACTTAATGTGAAATCAAGTGCGTTTAGTTTCGGTTCATGGTGGGCTGGCTGACTCCTGTAGGGAGGGGAAGAGAGAGTGTGTAGGAATAAGTGTGAGAAATGAATGCGTTTGGATTTATGTTATTGTCTTATTCTCAAACTGTAAACACAAAAGAATAAACTTATCTCCCGATGCCATCAAAGCCAGTGCTTTCAACAACCTTAAAATACAGTCACTAACGAAGCTTGGAGAGTAAGAGAGAGAGCAGTCAGCTAATGCCACCTCCAGAGAGCAACGTTCTAATCTTACTCCTGGGTTGGGGATAAAAGGAGTTTGGTGGTCTCAGCTTAATCCCCACTGGAACTTTGTACACACGGAAAAGCACCACACAGTTTGGCGTAATCCTACTTAATAAGCAGTTTGTTCTGGGCTCAGACCTGGGCCTGGCCCGCTCCGGGTTTGGCCGGTGGCGCTCCAGTGGCGCGGATGGAGCCGGAGCTTGCGCAACGCCCGCCGTCCTTCTGCCCTGCTCCCACCCTGGCGCTCGCTCCTCTGCGTGAGAATTACATTTCACACAGAACTTTAAAACAAAGTCTAAAGCCTGCAAATATTTAATCGGGCCTTGTGAGCTATTGTCTGTCTTGCCTCATGTGTGAGGGAACTCCCTGTGCTTCTGCCATAAACTCTCGGTTTCCCAAGTCTCTGCCGACCGCGCTGCCTGTCCCCGGCGTGGCCGGCCCCATGCAGAGGGAACGCCGGCCTGCTCTGTGTTCACAGCGCTGGGCTCGGCCGGTTGACAGTTCTTCCGAGCACTTGGATGCTGCTCTGAGGGTGGGAGCCTGCAAGAGGCCCAGGGAAGTCTCCCGAAGCCGTTTTGTCATGTTCAGCTCAAGTCACACTTGATCGAAGCGATACTGAAACATAAAGAAAGAACAAAATGCATTAATTGAGCACTATGGAAAATATTGCTCGTCTTCCTCTTCTCTTAGTAAAGGGTAAACTGTAGCCCATTTTTCATGGCAGAAAAGCACATTTTCTTGCTCTCTGTTTGAAGCTTTGTCTCAGCCAGCTCTGTAACATGTCCAATGGTTCAGTGTTTCACAGGCTTCTTAGCTGATGATTAGATACTTTGACAAACCCTTTAGATTTCTTGGGGAAGCCATAAGACAGAATGTGCTAGGAATACTAATTCTAAGGCTGTGTAGCTTGCTTGTGAGCAGAATTTTGGAGTGTGACAAAAAATGTTTGCTTTTGAAGAGAGAAAATGCTCCGAGACATACAAAAAGATTTTATGTGTTTTAGGCTGTAATGTTTGAATTATTCACACCTTCTGGGGATTTTGACCCGAACTAGCTCTGTTACCGGGGATGCTGGCAGAAACCTCAGCCAATAGAATAGTCTCCTTAAACTTCTGTTGACTATGGTCCTGTTTCTTCTCTACCCTTTAAATCATCTTGTTTCAGATCGTGCCCAAAGCAGCAACTTAAATGTATGAGTGGTGTATCCTCAAAGTGTGAAGATGAAAAACAGTGCACTGAAAAACAGTGCAGGGCTACAAAGGGCTAATTGTAATCATTTCAGGGCTCAGAATAATACCTGAGGGTTCGAGACGTCACAATGTGTTGTTTTTTTAATTTTATCTTACAGAATACGTGTATTTCTCATACATTTAATTTATAATAATCTTTTCTGATTAAAAATTATTAGGCCAACAAATATATAAATCTCCTTTTATGTTATTGTGGAAACAACGAAGTTTACAATTTTTTAGAAAGATGTGATACCCTTAAGGTCCTTAAGTATATGATTAACACAAGAGCAACCTCACGTTTAAATGTTTATCTTTATGTTAATATATCAAATGCTAAAATGCTGTCACTTCTGAAGTTAGGCTTTTCTTTAATACCTTTTCTGGTTCAGATATTAGATTACTATTTTATCCTGTAGCCTGGGCATATATTAAATTCACAAGTACCCTCAATGCATGTTAGAATTGTTTCTATTTTCCTTTCATCACATTGTAACGAAGTTTATCTTTTACAATATATGTTTAACATTTATTTATTGATTAATTTAATCTATACATACTTCACTTGTTATAACCGAGGTGACTTGTTTTTGGATGACATTTTTTCGAGAGCTTTGTATAAAGAACTTCTTTTCCTAGATTTCCCACTAGCACCACTTCTGGTAAACATTTTTAAATCTTCACTGCAATGCTGTGCTGGTAGTTGCCATTGTCGTATCCTAAATCTTCATACATCTTAGGATGATTACCCAAAAACCGCTGAGATAATTTTTTCCTGTTATGTATACACAGAGCACCCCTGAATCTGCTTAAACCATAGAGCTCTGAAAGGACAATGCTTACAATGTGGTTTATAGGAAGACTAATGTTATTGCTGAACTCCCTTATCTTTCTCTCTGAAAGCTGACACGTGATGCTAAGAAAATAAACACTGGAATTTTTCAAATAGACAAAATTCTTATTTTTAAATTTGAGTGTAGCATTCTGGAACTTTCTTTTTGCGTGGAAATGGTGCTCTGATGGCTGAGAAATGTTAGGAGGAATTTAGAGCATTCTTTGCTCACGGCTTTGCCAATAGTGGAGTTTGCAAAATGGAAAGAAAAGAGCTTGACCTTAAAACAGAAGAAGAGCCTAAGTGGTGACATATTCTGCTGATTAAATACTGGCAGTATGAGATCTGTTTATATAGAAGCAAAGAAATAATGCAGATCTAACTTTGAAGAGAAACTCTGGACTACTAATATAAAGACTTATTTCTTTTACAAAGTTATAAATAACCTGACATCAAACAAAAGGATTTAACTGTTTGATGGAATACTGTTGTTACAGGAATTCGATGCACAGTTCCTGTTCGATAAAGTTATTAGTTTTTAGTACAAATTAGAGTTGACATTTATATAAATGATAAATACATGGAAAAGAAACATTAGTAGTTCCCATACCAACAGTACCACTTTAAGATCCAAATGTTTATAATGGCCACGTTGAAGTTTGGAACCGCAGGTCACCCGAGATAGCAGGGGAGGCAGGGAGTGCCCCTTAGAGAACCATTAGCTTTTTAGGCTGAGTTGTTCTAAGAAAATTGCGTCTGAACATGAACTACATTAGAGCAGGAGAGCACAGTCGAGTAGAAAGGCACGTTTTAATGCTCCGTTTCATAAAAATAAAAGGAAATTCTATTGGGAAGGATGTTTTTCTGGAAAGTTAGTTCAGCTCCCGGTGATAAGCACTGTGTGTTTGTAAGTACCTGTGGAACACACCCTTTCATTTGCAGGTTTTTCTCCAAGAGCCAAAGAAGTTTTTGCTTCAGGAAGTTTTAAACTTTCCAAAGTTACAATTCAGCTCCATTTTCCTGTATCCACGTTAGTATAATTTTGTCTCAGTTTTCACTTAATAAAAGAGCTACAACTTCTAATACTCAGCTATAATGGCTAAAAAACATCAGCCTGACTGTAGAGAACTAAGAACACGGCATTGTCGGGCGGGGTTGGTCACGCAAGAACGGTGCACTGGGATGACTTGTAAGGTTTTGTTCAAATCTTGACATTTGGGGTTTTCGTGGCTACAGGTTTCAGTTCTCTCCTTGGCAATCTTTTTCCCTTCTCTGCTATCAATTTTCCCTTTCTTCCGTGGATGAAAAGAAATCGATGGGCTGCAGAAAGCCCCCGTCAGTCCCATTATCTCCGTGCTGCGGTGGTGCCGAGCAGGAATCCCTCTGCTTGGATCTGGGGAGGCACTTCCAGGGGCTCAGATGGCAGCTCGGAGCTGCTGGATGTTGTCTCTACCTTCCCATTCGGACACCCCCTGCCCTGCAGGTCTGATGGATGGTGGCTGTGCCATTGATGCCAGCCATATATTTGTTCCCAAAGTTTCTTCCCGAAGTGAAGCACGTCTCAGTTCTTTGTTTTGCCCTTGCGCAGACAAAACGCTTGCTGCTGGCTTTCTTTTCTTCCTGAGCAGAAAATTAATTAGCTGCTTCGAAAAATAATTCCAGTGGTTTTATTGTATATATTGACAGAAATAACTGACAAGAATGATGTCTTTACAGAGCTACAGAAGTCCAAATGAAATAAGTGAAACAAGAAAACCTAAATCCACCAGTAGAACTAGACTAAATATTGCTCTAAAAATCAGCACTTCCCCTCTGCATTAATCCTGGACTAACCTTGCATAGTACACAAGCAGTGAAAAAGTTTTTGGTCTGAGATTCAACCATTTATTTTGTTAATTGTAATAAAACATCTGACAATATTTAACATACATGCGTAGAGCTATGGGAAACCAATCTGGGATCATAATCTTCTTTAAATCTCTGGAAGGTTGTAGGCAGAGTTTTCAATTCAGTTATTTTCTCTTTTTTAAATGCTTTACAGTTATAAAATATGTGCATTTACAACTTGGAAAGAGAAACTTAAGTTGTCACAAAAAATGCTACTCCATAATTAAAATAAATCTCCACAAGGCAATTTGATGGAACTGCTAGTTCTTGATAAATTAGTAGCATGCATCTACGTTACGTGTCTAATTAGAACATGTGAATGTATGAATGACATGACATGATTATATGAATTATCAATTTACTTCAATTTGATTGACATTTGTTCAGTGTTTTACATAAAATCATTCTTCAGCTTTCTGGCTGACATTTTAGTTTTCTCAATGAAAATCTTATTTATTACTTACAAGGTGATTATACACTCAGTTACCTGATTATGAAAATATAGTTTCAAAGACTAGAGGATTCTTATTTTAATTTTCTGTAAGATTTTACAGCTGATTTGACATGTAACTGCAGAGACATTCTGTATCATCACTATCATTCAAAAGATCTGGATCCTATTAGTTATGAAGATTTTGTTACCCTCCTTTGACAAAAATACTTATACACGCATTTTAAAATAATTTCATTGATGATAAAAGGAAAACAGAGACAGATAAAGTATAAATACATGCATATACAGTATGTAAATAGAACTAGGAGATGTTCTCCAAAACATCTTTCCCTTGCTAGATCTCAGGAGAAGGTTGTCCCATTGCCTGCCAGTGGTTACCTCCTTGCCCTGGCAGGCGAGGAAAGGAGCTGCATTTCTATGATTCTCATTCCTTAAGGAGCATCAGAACATTATTTTGGGGCATCACTGAAAAATGAAATGAGCTGCAACGTTCCCCTTTGCTCCCCAGAGGAAAGTCATACCCAAGTGTTTTGGGTTCCTAGGGTCTATTAGTTCCCTAGCAAAGGCCTTCAGGCCTGGGAAGTTCTCCTTTGTAAGGTGCCAGGAAGCAATGGCAGGAGAGGAGGGCTGCTGGAGCTGTCCTGGTGGGAATACGATGAAGAACTGAAAATCCAGGATGGAATATCCTTCCAGCCGTCGCCTCAGGTCTGTAGCCAGACACCCTACCTAAGTGACAGGGGAAGCCTTATCCCCCAGCATAATGATGAGTTCCCCTCACAACTTTATTACTGTTCCATACCACAAGGAGCTTTTAATTTTTTGATTGATTGTCCTTTCTTATTGCTCAAGTGCTGTGTGGCATATTGCTGGCTTTTGTCATTGGGGTCTGTTTTGAAAGACTGACTTTTATACTGCTTCAGGCTTTCACAGCGAGAGGAATTGCAGCAAATGGCCAAGCAATACACTATATAGTGAATATTGGCCCTAGTAAATGTGAGGAAAACATGGATTCCATCTAGAGACTTCAGAAATCATGAATCATACTTTCCTAAGTGATAAACTTTCAGAAACACCAGTTCGGTGCATCGGGATAATTATTGCACTTGTGAGAGCAGAGTGCACTTCCCAAAGAGTCACACGGGAGCATGGATTGCTGGTAGGGCAGTGGAGAGAGCCTGACCTGCTGGCTATTGGAGATTAGGCAAATTAGCAGGACCTGCAGAAGGCTATAAACTGGTGGGAGTGACAGAAGATAACTGATAGGCAACCTTGGAAGGTGTTGCTCAGGGAAAAGTTCCCACAGGTCATCACATCAGTCACTGTGCCGGGCAGGCGGCTGTGGAGGCAGCAGGCACAGCGTGCAGGGTATGGGAGACCTGGAAATTCAGGCAGGCACCAAGCAGGGGAGGTTCTAGACTTAAAGGTGAGGATTTGAGATACTCTTGCCTCTGAGAGCCTCTCCCTCTCAGCAGCCTTTTACATTGAAAGCAGACAGGCCTTTGGCCAGTGCTTTCTGGTGTGCTAACCCTGAATCCTCACCATGCTCTGGAACAGGGGCTCCACCTCCAGAGTGATTTGGATTTGAGTTTGGCTGGTAGCACAAAGGAAAACTTCATTAATTCATCATGAAGTAGCATTTCAGAAATGTGTTTGCCGTGTCTCTTACCTGTGCGTAGCTGGGGTCTTCAGAGAGCTGTTCTAACATTTAGAACATGTTGGGCCATAAATAAGCTAAGCTAAGATGGAATTTATTCTGACTAAGCACAGGCAAAACCAATAAGGTTGTATAAATATCTGTAAATTTAGAGAGTAAGCAACATTTTTAAAGGAAATATAGCAAACATGAATGTGAGTTGCCTGCTCTGGATTAAAAAAAAAAAAAAAAAGCTTGGACTAATTTAATAGATCTCAATTCAGAAAAAGAAAACCACAAGCAAATATTAATGGAACATGGGCACATAGCTGAAGTTAAGCAGGTGCTTAAATGCTTGACTGTACAGAAATGCAGTGATTTAATTAGGATCTTGTTACATTTGACAGGCATATCTGACTTTCAGGCTAGAGAGTGAGCAACAAGAAAAGCTAATTCTAGGTAAATGTGTCTGGATCCCAGTATGTGGCAGGAGGAGAGGCAAGCTGGATTTCAGTAAGGACTTTGTATCTTGTATTAGAGCATTTTGTAAGATGAGTATTCCATATTTCAGGCCTGCAAAACTCCCTGGGATCATTAAGCCAAGAGACTGTTAAAAAAAAATGAAACAAAAAAAGTCAAGAAAGAGGAGTACAAGGTTTTCGTTTTCTTTGTTGTTCATCTGCTCAGTCGAGCCCTGGGCTTCACTTTCTCCACCCATTGACAGTGAAACAAGGAATATGTGCTCTGCTACAGGTTTATTTGGTTGGGGTTTTTTCCAGTAAGAGGTGACTCATGTTTTTTTCCTTCAGAGTACATAATATAGCGTATCAGGTTTAGTAGCTGCATTAGTACAATGAGCTGAAATCATTAAATTGATTCCACATGTGATAAATACCAGATTAAAACATCAGCAGCCCTCGTATATACCTTCCTATCCTTAATGTTGATAACATCATAGCGGTAAAACTGTTGAAAAGCAAAAAATAATGAAATAATAATTCTGTGAAGGCTATTTGGGTATCTGCACTGTTAGTTTGGCAAGACTTCACTAACTACCCATGGCATTTTTAGGACAGGTAAAGGAAGTGAACTGTGAAATGAAAAATGAAAACTCCCGAAAAATTCTTCTCCTCTGCCTGTTCGTCAAGGGTGTGGTGGCCATTAAACAGAAATCAAGAGTTCTACTGTTCTGTCCTGGATCAAAAATACCAATTGTAGTTACTTTAGTACAATTACAATTGATTTTAGGTACTTTTCTGATTGCAGAATTTAACATAGAAAAATAGGTTTGTATAATAAGCACTCTGGTTAATTTAAAGTTTCAGCAGTACTCCCAAACTTGGAGGGCACCTCTCGCTTACAGGGTGGGAGCCAATAGCAAAGTTGAGAGTCATCAGTGATATTTTCTTCAAAACAGTGTCTGAATGTGTGCTTAATTGTCTCTTATTTGCCTGTCTTTTAAAAATTCCTTCTGTCTTTAATGGCATTAAGACATTGCTACCAGTCCTTTGAAAGGTTTTCAATGTCTTTTTCACTGGTGAACTGAAAAAAATGCAAACTATTACTTTGTTGATTTTGTTTTTAAACTGAACTGCATTATCAACTTAGTGTGTGCTCTGAAGGTATTGTTAAAAGTGCTTTGAAAACTTGTAAATCCCTGTAATTTATGTTCCTGTGGCCTCAACTGCTTCTTTCTGTCCTTCTGGTTTTAATTTGAATGCAGTCTTGTCTGGGTGTGTACCTGTAAAATTGTGTTTTTCCAAGTACAATTTACAGTCATGACCCTCAGTTTTACAGTGTTCCAACCTTATAGGAGCTTCCTCCTATGCCAAAAAGCCAACTTTGGGTCACACAGCTCTTTCATATTGTAATTGTCTAATCAAGGTTACTTGGAACAGATCCGATTTGGGCATTTTTTAGTTTATCACAAAGACTTTATAAGAATATCAAGTAAATTGGAAAGGTTCCTGTGCAGGAGACCAGTGATAGCGTTGCCTTATTTCTTCAGATGTACACAGTTGTAAACTTAGCCTGCTTCATGACAACAGTCCCATTTATCTAAACAATTCTCCTTTTAGAGCCAATGGCACTGATAGAAACCGAGATAAGAAATACAGATGGGAGGATCTCTGAGTCTCTCCTTACTGAAACTCCTCGCTGTGCAGCTCACAATCACCTTTTCTTTTTGGTGCCTGAGAATGCGAGGCAGACATCTCCCATGAAACAGAGTCCCCTCTGATTGCCAGCAGGCACTCTAGGAAAGGATGGTCGAGCCTCGGGAGGGAGAGTTTTTAAAATCCTGGTGATTTCTTTCTGGATTTTCCCCCCACCCTGTGCTTACTGTGTTTAAATGGCAGGCATTGGGGTTTTGTGTTTCGTCGCTCTAACTCAGAATAGTCCCTGTGCTATAATTCTTTGCCTTTTGAATTAAGGTATTACATTATCTATTTTATTGTAATCTGCAAATTAATCCCCTTCCCGTTTACTGTCTTTTTGGGTGATAGAGGAAAAAAGTTTCAGAGCTCAATATTCTTTATGTTCTTCTGCAATAAAAATAACGCTTACACACTGAAACAGAAGTTAGTTGAAGTAAATGTTTTAAGCTTTATTTTTAGTCCTTACTCTCAGCCATGCTCATTTTTTTAGCATGACTTCAGCACCCTTGGTGGTTAACAGGAAGAGAAGAAGAGATAGATCATGTGGTTTAATTTTGTTATGTTTGTATTTTCAGATCATTGTACAATCTGGCCGTCACCCCACGGTGCTGCAAAAACTATGCCAGTTGCCTTTCCAGTATTTCAGTGATCCTCGTTTAATCAAAGTGCTCTTCCCCTCGCTAATAGCTGCTTGTTACAACAACCCTCAGAACAAGATCATCCTGGAGCAGGAGATGAGCTGTGTTCTGCTCGCCACCTTCATCCAGGTATCACAGCTCTGCAGCCGTGCGGGGTCACTGCGGCTGCTTCTCTCGCCTTTGCTCTCAGTGGGGGAATCATTTGACTTAAGTAAAACAAGTAAACACCATTGAAGTACTTTGAGATTCTCTGCAGCTCTTCTCAAACCACAGATTATGCCTGTACTTGAGGCATCTTATAACTCTAAAAGGTGGTTCGGGTTCTCACTGTCCACTCAGGAGCCTGTTTTCATTACAGTTCCTGGATGTACTAGGAAGGTTTGATGTAGGTCCTGCTGTTACAAGACAATCCTTAAAATATTTATTTTTTTAAATTCCTGCACATATAGCATATCTGAAATTGCTACATTCATGTGTTTACATGCAAATGTACAGTTGTTTACTGTGTACCATAGATTTACAGAGAACTGAATGTGTATATATTTTATGCAGAAAATACACAGAACATATGTTACCAGTCTAATCTTGCAATCTTTATTTTTGACAGTAAGCCACTGAGGTCATTACAAATACTGTTTTAAATAAGGATTTGCAGTATTTTTGTTCCCTTTGTCTGAATTTATGTGCTGTTTTATCTATCAGATTTTTTGGATGCCTTATGTTTTCCATACATTGACTGTTTCCAATTAATAAATGCAGTTTTCATAAACACTCCACTATTAAAAATAATATGCTTTTATGAGTCTAGTAACTCTGTATCAGTCACCTGAAAGTTACTGTTGTTGATACAGAAATGTTAGTCAAGCTCTTTTCCCTAATGCTTTACAGCTACTCCAAGGATACTCCAAGGATAGGCTACATGCATTTGAGAGAGAAGGCACAAAAACTAAATATTTACTGAAAGTTTGCATAACTTCTGAGTGCAACTACTTTTTGTCCTTTTAATACTAAAATAATTGCATAGCATTTTTTTAAAAAAGTTTGGAACTTAGTATTAAAAGAATTTGCTATATAGTCATAGTGAAACTACAGATTTCAATGTAGAAGTTGCAGTGGCAAAAAAATAATTTGAGCATTATGAGGAAATGCAGCAAGTTTAGTTCATTTTTTTTTTCAGCCAAAAAACATGAGAATGGAGGAGAGTATTCTCTATATGAATAATTAAGATTCTTTAGCTTGATTTTTGTGCTATGAGAGAGGGAATGGCATTAAAATCCCCAGTAGGTACGATAAAGTGTAAGTATATCTACAAGGGACAACATTAGTTTCCAGTTAGAGGTATATCTCAGATGTCAAGCCCATGTACTGTTCTTGCAGGCTTTTAAAAAAGGTGTTATATTAAAATATGGAAGAGTTGTGGGTGCTGTAAAGAGTCCTGTCTTTGCTGACTTCACTGGTACTTCAGTTTTTTGCCCGTGTTAAAATCTAATCCCAAATGTTGCACATGCGTACACAGAGAGCAATTCGGGAAGGATCCAAGGAATGCTCCGATCCCGCACACACAGAAGAGACTTCCCTCTCTACTTTTATTTCAGCTTGCTGCTGTTTGTCAAGCAAATCTCTCATTTGCTTCGGTGGAAGGTTTGGGAAAGACTGTAAAATGTTTCCCCGTGACTAGAAAATGAGATTCTTCCTGTGCCAGGGAGCACTAAAAGAAGTCCCGTTTGCGTAAAAGTTCGGTGGTGTGTACGAATATAACACTTAAATACAGTGTGTTAAATGTGTGCAGCGAAAATCAAAGGCAGAGGGTTGCTGGATTTTACAACGACCTCCTTACCAACAGATTTATTTCCATCATCTGAAGTTTGCATCAGCCCGTTTATTTTTGTTACTTCTGCTTTTAGATGTGCAGAAATAATTAAACAACATTTAGGAGTATCCGCGATTTGCTAAATTGTATCTCTTATCAGATAATACCACCTTCAGCGTTCTGCTCGGTGGATACTCCAACAAAAGATAGGATCTGTGGTGGGGCAGCCGACATGTTCCAAGCGAGGTCGGTGTCCTTGCTGACTCCGAGGACGCAGCGTCCCGATGCCCGAATCCAGCAGGGAATCCACACATGGCTCTGGGTGCTCATCCTGGCTGCCCCACAGCTCGGGCTGGGGTTACCCCCGCTGGGGAGGAACTTCACACACTCCCAAGAGATCAGGACCTCGGGCTCCCAGGTCCCTGGGAAGCACAGCCATTGAAACTGGAATCACTCATGAGTTTGTAAGAGTGTATTTGGAGTCAGGAGCAAAGACCTGAAACACCATTTCTTTTACAGAGACATGGCTATGGTAAATAAAAATCCCAATAATAACTATTTCCTAAGAAGATATTAAAGCCTTGAGTTCTTTGTTGTGTACTAAAATTATTTTTTTTCAAGTATAAATAAAGAAATAAAAATCTACTATATATATTATAGAATTTAAATGCTGGCAGTATTCTGTTGTTATATGTAACAAACAAGCCAGAGTTTGTTAATTTAGAGTTTTCATAAAGTATTAGTATTTTTGAGTGACTGTGAAGACTTAAAAATGTTGTTTTAATTTCTCGGGTGTAAGATCTGAAAACCTGATGCCTTTCTTTTTTTCCCCATAGGATTTTGCACAGAGCTCAGGCCAAATGGATAATCAGTTATCTCAGCAGAGGGGTACGTTCAATGCAGTGTAACAGAGGAGCAGTCGGTTAACAAAATGTGTAGATATTATATTTCACTGTGATTTAAATTTTTTGAGTCTGCATCACGATAAAAGAAATACAGTAACTTGCAGCATGATTTTACAGCTTGGGGAGAGGCTCCCTCACATCCTGATGTGTCTTCCAGTCCTCTGCTCATCGTATCAGGGATTCAGACTGTTAATCTTTATTAAATTCTGTGTGGTATCATGTCTTAAAATGTGATACTGTACCTGCACATATTTAATTAGCTGTCACAAAGGCTGCCTTCAAAAGTTTTAGGTTGCAGAAGCCATGCAGCAATGCCAATACACCTGGGGAGCCAAAAATCTGTAAAATACTGTCTTGTAATCGTTATTTAACGTTCATCGGTTTGCAGAAGAGGTGTGACTTTTTTTTCCCCTCCATTATTAAGGTATTATTTAAAATGCATTTAACCTCTTTAGGCTAAATTTGAAATATTCTCAGCTGAGATGGCTGTTACTTGCTAAACACATCTAAAATTCAAGTGCTGATGGGCATCTGTTCTTGAGTTAGCTGTATTTTGCATAAACTACATCGCTCGGACAATCATTTCTCCCTCATAGCAAACAAAAATCCACCACCATTTTGCCCAACATTTGGCAAGAGATGAGCAGTTCTAGGTCTAAAACATAAGCTTTGTGTTTAAAAATAAAATATAACACATGAAATTAATGTAACTTTATGGAGATTTTTACTGTCAACGTTATACCTCTCAGTCTGAAGCAGCCTTGTGCAGTGTCTGCAGCACAAACTTTCCAGGATTGTGTTTGCATGAGAATCTGCTCAACAAACATCTAAAACCTAAGTGGAAAACTGCTTTTTATTTTCGCTATTCAAGCTGGATGAACTTTTAAAGAAAGATGACTATGTGGTGACATGTGAGTGTGGTTTCTAAACATTCCCCAGTTGCAGAAAAGTTGTCTCAGTAATAGTATAAGCAGGATTATTTTTATCCGTTATATCACTTGAACGTGAAGGATGGTGTCCCCAAAACACAAATGGGAACAGTAACACTGATGGGAATACAACCTGAAAGCACAAACTTCATTGTTCGGGTGCTGTGTGGAGGGTCGGACCCTCAAACATGTGTCCACATGTGCAGTCCTGTTCACTCGCAGGAGTGAAAGCTGCGTTTGTACTTGTGCTGTGAGCTCTGGGAGTCAGGGAGCACAACTCCTCCGCAGCCCTCCGTGGAAAAAAAGCTGCTGAGCAGAAAACACCGTTGAGGCTGCCCAGAGCTGAACAAGGCTGAGCTGGTCCCTGGTGGGTCCAAGAACATGAAGTGTGTAAAGCTGTATAATGTTCCACGGCGCAAAGCAGAGCCTGATCCAAAAGCTTACAAATGGAAGCCTTTGCTCACCAAAGCCTCTGCCCCCATTCTTAAAGCCAGCCCTCGATGTCCCAAGCTCCACAGAAGTGTCACCCCACGGGCTGAGAAGATTTTGGGAGGGGGAGGGAAGTAAAAGTATCTCAAATTGGCCGCATGTTCATTATTCTTGTTTTATTGCCATCTTATCTTAAGAGGGAATAACTTGGTAATTTTATGTTCTGTCTTCAACAGAAAAATTTTTCAGTTCTCAAGATTATCTTGAGCTGTCCAACAGATTCCCGCGGCAGTCCTGGGAAGAAGCTCGACAGTTCTTCTTGAAAAAATAAGTGTTGTATTTGGGTTTTGAATCCCTAACATCGTCACACTGACCAGTTCCTGCTGACTACCTTCTTTAAAAGGCTGTTCTGAAACGGTTTTGATACTCTAAATACTTACTCTGTAGATATATAATTTGCACTATTTATATCATAACTACTGTAGATACTTCCAAGTTCTGTTTTGTAATTTTGATAATTTGAGTTTATTTCGTTCATGTATCCGATGTCATGATTTGGGTGTTTTCTGCCCTGTGATGTGGTGGGACTTGCACTGCAGAACTGCTGAAATAAGGTTGCAAACAGAGAAAATATGTTCTATATATCTTGTAATAAAATAACTTATTCTGTCTGGTGTGACTTCTGTGTTACAAATGTTGGTGTGTTTGAATTACTATAAGCAACACAGGGCTCGGAGATAGGAAAGAAAAAGCCCCTTAAGCTGTCTTTCTCTTTAATCAAAAGTCAATCAGAATCTAATCAAAAGAATTCGTTAGATTTGGCTCTAGGGAAAGTTTGCTTATAATTTTTTGGTAATTTGGGATAAGTCACATAATACGGATTTTTTAAACCATGTGCGTTTTTAACGTTTCGGTAAGACTTTAATAACGCTGGTTTAACCTAGGGATGTTCTGTGAACGGGGAAGGTTCCGCGGAGCAAAACCCAGCGGCGCACCGGGGCCGGGCGGGATTCGCTTCCGCGGGAGGGGGCGGGAGGCGCTGCGGGCCCCGCGCTGCGGCGGGGACGGGGCCGATCCCGATCCCGGGCGGCCCGCGGGCACCGGCACAGGCAGCGGGACCGGGACAGGCACCGAGACCGGGATAGGCAGCGGGACAGTCCTCTCTTGGCAGCCCCGCGCCGCCCCCGCGGCGGCCGCAGGGCCCAGTCCGGCCCGGCCCGCACCCGGGTCCCGCCCGCGCCGCCTGAGGGGAGGCCGCGCGCCGCCTGAGGCGATGCTGCGGCCCCGCTGCGGCCCAGCCCCGGGAGAACGCGGGGAGCACCAGCGCGACCAGGATGGAGCCAGGTAATGGCGGGGGCCCCGCGGCGGGGCTGGGAGAGCGGCAGACCCCTCCACACTTGTGCCCGGCCGGGGCACAGCCCGCCCCGGCGGTGCCGAGCGGCCCCGGGCTAAGGCGGCCCCGACGGCGGCTCGCCCGGGGGGCCCGGTCCCCGCACAGCCGCTCCGCAGCCCCTCGGGGTGGTGCAGCCGCTCCGGCGCCGCGCTGCCCATCCCCTGCAGCCCGGAGGGCTCGGTCAGGGCCCGGCTCTCCCCGGGTGCCCGGGGAAGGGTAGGGGGGGTGCAGTGTGCTGTGGCTGGAGCTTCCCGGGCCTGCGGTCCCGCTGGGAGCCGGTCCGGAGCGGTACCGCCGGGGTAACGGGGAGGAAGCGGGGACGGCCCCGCCGCGCTCCCAGGTGATGCCAGAGGCAGATAAGGAGCCGCCGCCTGAGTATGGACGGGGGGATGGATACGCTCGAGGGGTCAGTTCGCCTCGCCCCGCCGCCCCGGGGAAGCCCCCGCCACGCCCGGGGAGGAGGCGAGGCGGCCCCGCAGCGCGGCAGGTGCGGGCACGACCCGGCCGAGCCCGGGGGCTGCTCCGAAAGGGAAACCTGCGCTCCGCCTCCCCGGCTATAAATAAGCGGCCCCGGTTCTGAAAGCCGATTAACGCGGTGCGGGGAGGCCGTGCGGAAAAAGCCAGGGCTGTGCCCATCCCGACCCGGTCCGCGTCCGACCCCGGGGAGCCTCTCTGCCGCCCTTCCGCGCCTTTTTATTTTTCTTTTGGTGGGTTTTTTTTTCGTTTCAGTCCTTTCCTTTCCTTTTTTCTCTTTTTTTTTTTTTTATTAAGTCCAAAATACTTAATTCCACTATTCAACCGCTGACTCTGACAATAAATAACAATAACTTACTTTTGATCGTTAAAGGCGCAAACAATCCGTCCTCCGTCCATTGATAACTTATTATTAGTACTGGTTTTCCCGTTAAAAAGTCTCGTTTCCGTGTCCCGTTTTTCCAGCGATCGTGCGGGGCCGGGCGCCGCGGCCCGGGAGAGGCATCGGCGTGAGATGAGGCTGGACGGCGCGGAGGGACGGCCAGGCCGGCTCCGCGGCCGCACGCTGAGGGAGTCTCTCCCCCTTTTGTAGGTTCTTTTTTTCTTTTCCCTTCCAAAAAGGGATGAAAAGCCGTCTCCGGCGCAAGCGGTGGGCGAGGCGGCCTGTCACCGTGCCGGGCTCCAGCGGGGAAATCCACGTTTCTTTGGGAAAAAAGAAACATCGAAATCCGCAGGGAAAAAACCCAAAACAACGAAATAACCAGGGCGGGGACTCTCTCTCCGGTCTGGTGAAGGCAGCGAGGATCCCGGTGCTTTTTTGGCCGTCAGTAACATATTTTTTGTTTGTTTTTAAATAAGAATAATTAAAAAACAAAGGCGTTTGTCCGGCGCTCTGGGAGCGGCCCGGGGCCGGGTGTCTCATGCAGGGAGCGCAGGCATGCGGAGGTCCCGCGGCGGCGGGCGGCCGGGCCGCCTCACGTCTCGGCCGGGCTGGGCACCATGCTGTTGGGGGTGTCGGGGAGCTGGGAGGACAGCGAGGTCACGTCGCTGCCGGAGGAGGTGCCCAAGGAGCCGGACTCGGAGAAGGAGACCTGGGGGAGCAGCGGCGGTGAGGGCCCGGCGCGGTCGCCCCCTGCCCCGGCCCCCTCCCGCAGCCCCCTGGCCCGGCGGGCCGGGGTCCGCCCGCCCCCCGCGGCCCGACGGGCGGCCCGGCGCGGCTCACCAGCTGCTGGAAGGCGGCGGGCTGCTCCAGGTCGCTCTGCAGGGCGAACTCGCTGAGCGCCTTCCAGGGCGGCTGGTAGGTCTGGACCTCCACGGCGCTGCCCTGCACGGCGCTCTCGTGGCGGATGGGGCTGCCGGCCACCAGCGGCGTCCCGGTGAGGCCCTGCAGGCTCTGCGGGCACACGGGGATTCAGCGCGACTGCCGCCCGAGCCCTCTAGCCCGGGACCCCCACCCCCAATTCCCTTCCCCGGCGGGGCGGGTGGGCGCTCACCGTCTTGTCGCTGTGCTGCTGCTGCTGGAGCTGCTTCATGAGGATGGACTTTTTCTTGTCCTTGCAGCGCTTGTTCTGGAACCAGACGCGGATGACGCGGGGACTGAGCCCCGTCATTTCCACGAGCTGCTCCTTCATCAGGGCGTCGGGGCGCGGGTTGGCGGCGTAGCAGGTCCGCAGCGTGTGCAGCTGCTTCTCGTTCAGCACCGTCCGCACGCGGGTGGTCTTCTCCGCCGCCTTGTGCGCCGGCGGCCGCGGGGCGGGCGGCCGCCCGGGCACCGGGTCTGCGGCGGGCGGGGAGGACGCGCACCGTCAGCGCCGCCGCCCGCCCGGCCCCTGCAGCCCCCCGGACACCTCCCCCGCCCCGCCGCCCGCCCCGACGGGGAGCCGGTACCTGCGAGGTGCGCGGCGGCGGATGGAGGCAGCGCTGGGCTGCGCGGCCCTCGGGCGGCGGCGCCGTCGGGGGGCGGCCCGTGGTCGGCGCGGCAGAGCAGGTCCCGCTCCCGCAGGCAGAACTGGTCGCCGGGTAGGAGCTGGCGGCCGCAGGCGGCGCAGCGGAAGCACTCCAGGTGGTAGACGTGGTCGCGGGCGCGCATCACCAGGTCGCTGCTGCTGAAGGCCGCCCGGCACTGGGCGCACTTGATGCCGAAGAGCCTGCGGGGATGCGATGCGCCGTCAGGGCGACTCCGGGCGGCGCCGCGGGGGCGGGCAGCGGCCGAGAGTCAGGTTTTCGTTGGGGGAAATTCGGGGGTTTTAAGGGGCTTTTGTGCTTTTTCGGGTTCGGGTTGGGGTTTTTTGCCCTTTCTTTTTTTTTTTTTCCCTAACGAGCGTTGGCGCATTCGGGGTCACCTGCTGTAATCCCGCTTGCAGTAGGCCTTGCCGTCGCGCAGGAAGCATGTGCAGGTCTCGTCCAGAGGCTGCCCGCACTCGGCGCACTTGAGGCAGGCGACGTGCCACTCCAGGTCCGGCGACACCCGCAGCAGGAAGGGGTCCTGGATTCGGCCCCCGCAACCGGCGCACAGGGCCAGCCCCGGCCGCCCTGCCGGGAGCGAGTGGGGCACGGTCAGGGCCAGCCGTGTGCCCGAGCAGACGCCAGCAATTAGGGAAAGGCACTTGAGTTTTTTTTAAATCTTTTTCCTTTTTTCTTATTCTGTTTTGTTTTGGTTTTTTTTCCAAAATAGGAAGAAAAAGAAATAAAAACAGGAACGTGGACAGAAAGGATGGAAACACGAAAGGAGAGAAATTATAATAATAATAATTAAAAAAAAGACAGAAACTTGATGGAGGGAAATAAAGGCAGAAAGACAGAGACATAAAAGTAGAATTTCGGAAAAGGAAAATAAAAACAGAAACACAGAAACGATGAGACAAAGGCTGAGGAAAAATTGAAAGAAAGAAGGAAAGAAGGAAAGAAAATAAAACGGAATGATAGAAAGGAACAAAACCAGCTAAAACCCAGATGGTTAAAACGAGAACATGGACAAATGAAAACAGTAAGAGACAAGAAATCGAAGAGACAGAAAGAAATAAAACCAAACAAAACCAGAAGAACAGAAAGAGAAAGAAATAAACAAAAACGGAAAGAGAAGTAATAATAACAAAAAAAGACAAACCGAAACACGAAAGAGATAAAGAAAGGAAAACGGTAACACGGGCAGCGAAAGAGAGAAGAAAAGAAAGAAAAAGGAGAGGGAAGCAGAGAAAGAAATGGAAAGAGCCGAAAGCAATGAGCTCAGCAGCGCGGACAGCTGAAAGGACAGGCATTCGGTAAGAAACGGGGCCAGAGGGGCCGGGGAGCGCTGGGCATGAACGGGAATAGCGGCACCGGAGTTGCCCCGGGCCGAGCCCGCAGCCCTTCCCGGAGCTGTCAGCGCGCCCGCGGTCCGGGGCGGTGCGGCGGCCGCCAGCCCACCCGACGGCAGCGGCGGCGCGGGGCTCGACCCGCAGCGTCCCGCACCCGCCCGCCCCGGCCCCGCGCTGCGCTGCGCGCACTTACTCTTGGAGGGCTCCCCCATGGCGCCCGGGAGCGGCCGCGGGAGGAGGATGTCCACCATGCGGGCGGCCCCCTGCGCACCGGCAGCGATGCGGGATGCGGCGCCGCCGCTCCACCACTACCCGCGCGGCGCGGGGCGGGGGCCGCGCCCGCCCCCCCGGGCCCGCCCCGCCGGGCCGGCCGTGATGTCAGCGCGCAGCGGCCGCGGGCGGGGGGCGGTGCTGACCTCACCGCGCGGCCCCCGGAGGCGATTGGCGGCCGCGGGAGCGCCCAAGGATTGGCGGCGCCGAACAATGGGCGCGGAGCGGGGCGCGCTCCCCGCGGGACCGGCCCGGACGGGGCGGGCGGGACCGAGCGCCGCGGGACGGGCTCCTCCGCGCCCCGCGCCCGCCGCACCCTCCGACCGCCCGGCGCGGAGCGACCCGGCCCCGTGCGCGGAGGGGACGGCGGCATCGGCGGCCAAGGAGAGGGAGATCCATTGTAGCTTCTTTTCCTCCCTCTATTTTCCCTGTTATTCTTCTTGACTTTTAGTTCGCTTTTTATTTGCTGCTTTTATTTCCCTTTTCCTCTTCCTTCCCCTCTCTTTCGCCTTTTATTTCGTTGTCCCTTTTTCCCCCCGTATCGGCGTGCCGCAGGCAGGTGCCCGCGGGCGGGCGCGGCGGGACATCCCGCGGCAGACGGGAAGGGGCTCCGCCGCGGACGCCGGCTCAAGGCTGCGCGCCCGCGGAGCGGCTCCCCGCTGGGGGCCGTGTGCGGGAGGACCGCCCCGACGGACCCGAACGGGATCGACGGCATCGTCGGGGCTGCCGTTCAGGGCAGGAGCCCCGTGATGAGTTGAAATTAGCAGAATAAAAATAATATTTTATTGCATTTTCATGCACCTGATCCCGTGCTGTTCCTGCAGCTTAACCTCTCCTGTTGCTTTCTTATTACTTCTGTTATTTTTTCCTCTCTCTTTCCCCCCAGTCTCCATGGGGTTCCTGTGCATTAGCAGGAAAATAGGGAGAGCACTTCAGTGGCCTTTGACTCGGTTTTAAATTGCCGAAGACTTTGCAGCACAGCCGCACGAGTAGCTCAAAAGGTCCAGGAAAGCTTATACATGCTGGAATTGAGATTGCTGCTGTCTTGGGGCTTCAGCCTTGTCCTTCTACTCCACACAATCACCTTTTTAATTTTACACACGGTATTTGACAGGCCTAGACCAACCTGTATGGCTTGGGAAGGACACGGTGATTTTAAATGTCGGCTCAGGAAGGGCAGGCTGGGCTCATTTTTCTGGGAGGAGGGAGATAGGGTGAGTTTTCTGGCTGAAGTGCTTGTACGAGTCAAGCGCCCTGTAGATACGAAACCCCAGAAGCTGAAGAGGGGGGAGGACGATTTTCGTCACTGGTGTTGGACTATTTGACCTGTTCTCCCCAGCCTGACCACAGCCCCTGCTACCCCTTGAGGACCCCAAATGTTGAAAGCAAACCTTCAAGTTTATGCAACAGCTGAGGGAGGAAGGTGCGTGGTATTTGGGGTACCCACTTCAGCAGGGACACGTGTTAGCACGGGATTTTGGCATCCCTGCATGTGCAGAGGTGCAGAGGTGCAGTGTGGCCACGACATCCTCAGGGCAGGGCGGTTCCACAGGTCCCTGCCTGTGTGGCAGTGGCAGGGTGGCCATGGTGCCTGTCAGGGGTTGTGGTGTGACTGCTGCCTGCCTTGCCAGTGGCTGAGCTGGGCTGGGAGGTGAGTGGTGTGAAGAATATTAGAAAAGTTTGACTGGCTCTTCAAACTGTGGTGACCCCATAGGATGGGTGATGGGAACCTCCACAGCGCTACCATGGCTGTGGGGCAGCACAATTTGTCCTGTCCATGCCTGGGCACCTGGCAGAAGAGAGGGTACAGAAGGGTGACTTCAGCCTGAGCTGGAATCCACAGAGTCCTGAGTGAGTCAGTATGTGCATGTGTTAACAATAAAATGCAAAAATAAAATGTCAGAGTGATAGGAGAATGAGACACGTCTAAGAATACAGCAGCTTGGCAGGGATGCTCCGTGTTGCATCACCCTCTTCCCACTCGAGGGCAGGATCTTCTCTGCTCTCCCAAACCTCCCACCAACTTAGGAAAAAGAAAGGTTACAGCTGAGCCAGCCAAACATCTCCAAACTGGCGCAAAGCTGTGCTGCAGGCACACCTGTGTCAGTACAGAGCAACGTGCCCTGTACACCAGGCAGGTACGGTTGGACTGGACTCACTTCACATCCAGGCAGGCAGGAACAGGGTAGGCAGTGCAGCACAGGCACTTTAGTAGAAAATCCCAAAAAATTACTTGCCAGGGAAACCCTGAAGCTCCTCTATGTGATGTGCAAAAATCTTTAAAATGACTACAGGTACAAGAGGGATTGAAGCAGCTCGGTACCACCATGTTTTACAAACAGGTTAATTTTTGGTTCATCTGAGGGGGGGTAAGGAAAAGCACATAATAAAATCGTAGAATAAATCAGGCCAGGAGGGACCTCTGGAAAATTGCTTTCAGGTCACTTGGAACTGCTGGAAGCATTTGTTAGTCAAAGCCAAACGCAATCTCCCCTGCCACGCTGATTACTCCGTGCTCTCCTCCACCCAATGTTCAGGGTTTCCAATGGCTTTTGGGGCAATTCCACTTGGGTTTGGTGCGAGAGCTGGCAGGGGCTGCCTGGCCGGGGTGAGGCCAGCTAACAGCACTTCCCGCTCTCTACACAGCAGCTCTGCTTTATGCTCCCAAATAGAAATACAAGTTCCTCTAGAAAGGGGAAACAGTAACAATTTTTTTGTTTGCAGCAGATTGCAAAGGCAGTAAATGCTGATTCTTTCAGAGCCAGCCATGGATTAAGTCCATTATAAAATTAAAACAGATGGAACGCAATTTCACTTACATTACAAAAAAGGACAGGAACCATCTGCAATAAGATTTAGCATTGCAAAGCTATTGTTATCATGTTACCATTAAAACCTTTGATGAAGGGTTTTCTTTCTTTCATAAACTTGTTCACATGAAACAAATGTTTTATTTATCCATCTTCCTGAGATAATCATATTTTATTTAAAAAGATGACATCTCTCAAAAAACCAGCTCTTAGTTCTAATAGAATATGGTAAAACAAAGAAATGTTGTAAAACTCCAACACTGAACCACTGGGGGCTTCGATGGGGTGGATGCAGCACAAGGAGAATTCTCCATCCATTTTTCCTTGAAAAAACATTTCCTTGTGTTTGGGCACAATGTCTGATACTGAAAATAGATAATTAATGAGATAATGGGATACTGCATGTCACCTCCTGTCCAATGGGATTATCTGATGGCTAATTATGGACAGATTGTGATTAATGTGATTATGGATTGGATATTAATCTGATTCTGGATTGATCTAGTTATGTTTTAGTCTGCTCCAAATGGTTAATTGGATCTGAGATAATAGAAATGCAGCTTGCACCAGATTTTGCCACATCAGTTGATGAAGTATCTTTTGATCTGGGTGGGTTGCGAACAATAAATTATTTACAGCTGTTGAGAAAATGACTCTTCCTTAGAATGTAGTCATTCATTTTATTTTCAAGAGCCTTTGAAAACAAAATCAATATCCTTTCTAAAAGGAGATGTTGACAAAAGAAAGGCACGTACATAACTCACAAACAAATGTGACGAAATTAAACAGTGGTTAACCCGGTGGCCTAATGTCTGGTGATGCATTTGAATTGCTATGTGGAGCTTTGGGCTCAATTCTTCTGAGACCAGCAGGGGTTGGGAGCATTGCAGGGGAACAGGGCCCAGCGCTGGGGAAAGTGGTGTTGCACAAGAGCTACTGCCAGCCCTGCTAGTGATTAAGAATCAGCCATGGTAACATGGCAAAGGGAGCCCTTGCCATTTTTCCCCTCCGGATAAGAAGGGTTCTGAAAGTTCATGGGTGCAGAAAGGACTCATTGGCCCATTTCCTCTGGCCTCCTTCATATCAGACCATGCAATTGGACCCAGTATTATTATTATTATTATTATTTTCCCTCACAGTGAGCCTGTTAATTTATGGTTTACCTCAGTCATGTCTCCCAGAGATGCATCTGGTCTTGATGTCGCCTGCCAGTGTGGGAGAGACTGCTCTGCTCCCCTCATTCCTGCTTGTTAACTACTTTCACTGAAAAGGCAAACTAAGTGTACAGTTTAGGTTCAACCCTCAGACACTGGATCTTGTTATGCCATTATCTGCAGGATTAAAGGCAATGTTCAAGTTGTAGACTCTGTAGACTTCATCTTAGACTTTGTGGCAGGGCGAGCAGGAGGCGCATTAGCCTTTGTCACCGGGTGCCATAAGCCGCAGGTAACTTCACCAGGAGGTGCTCCTCTCTAACAGCCTTTGCAATAAAAACATCAAAAATCAAGCAGGTCCCAAAACACTGAAAATGAGGCCTAGTGCAGCTGCTGTGCTTACACAAAAGTGTTAGTGACTGAGGTGAAATGGAAAGAAAAAAGGAGAAAGCAACTTTCCCTGAAAAATGCTTGGAGGCGTGGAAAGGGCTGTTCCCCTGGGGTGATTTCATGGCGTGGCTCTCCCTGCTACTGCAGGGATGGCTTGGGCTGGCATAGTGAGAACACAGTGGCATCTGGGTTCCTTTCCAGCAGTATAATGGGCAGAAAAAGCAGCTACCTGTTTAAAAAATAATGCTGCTACAACCTGGCAGAGAATTTTACACAGATCTGCCATTAGTGACAAGGCAAGCTGTGCACAGGAGGGGGGTGGCAGATCACAAAACACCCACTGCAGGTGTCTGCACTGGGAGGGGACCAGAGCTCTCCCCACCAGCATCACTTCCCTTGTCCTCTGCACAAACCGCCACCACTCCTGGGCAGGACAAACTGCCTTCCAAGGTAACCTGAGCCTTTACTTTCAGGAGGTTATGAGGGTCTCTTTTCACCTGTGACCTCGGCAAGAAAGGGTTTCTTGAACTCCCCTGGTGATCTTGTTCTCTAGGAATATGCAGCAAATGGGATGGGATGTGGTGTGATGTTGCTCCCTAACTCCCTTGTTACTTGATTGGCACATGGAAATGATTAGCAAGCGAGAGGAGTTTGTAAGAAAGGGAAAACACCTACCTGTGGTGGTTTTGCAGGCTCAGTGTAAGGAGGAGGGTTGTTTCTGCTATGGGGTGGATTTGGGGTAGCTCTTTCCTCTGTCCCCCACTTTGTAAGTAGGACTTGTGGCATTCTCCCCTTCCAGAGGCGGCTGTAAGGCCTCATGAAGACCAGCTGCTGCTCTGAGATATGCAGGTGAGTGGTTGTAAGGTGATCTGGGCAGAGCATTAGGTACACCTGTGGTGGTGTTCTGTTATAAAGGAACTCCAATGTCAGACATGTTCAGGTGATTTTTTGTGCCAGTGATGACGAGGGGCAGAGAGCAGGACTCTGTGGAGACCTGTCCCACCTTGTGCACAACTTGTGGCTGTGGGGAAGGGGTGGGTGTGGGGGACTGGCAATGTCCTGGGGTGGCTGAACCAGGACATGTGAGCTCGCAGCACTTAACACAAAATATTTCAGCAGCAGAGATCTCTCCTGCTGCTGCTTCCAAGGTGGGTTTTTGTCCCATCCAGTGCTGGGCCGTTGGGTCCTGCCCATTGGCTCGGGAGCCCTGCTGAGCTGTAAGCAGGTTGCAGTTGCTTTAACATTATTGGATTTTGACAGATTAGGAGGCGAATCCTTTCGTGTGTTGGGGAAGCTTCCCAAATGAAGCTCTTTTAATTTATCTGAGTCAGCTATCCCCAGGGTGATTGCAGGAGGAGTAAGCTAAGGATGACCCATGACAGAGGGGACCATCATAGCAGTAATAAAAAAAATTCCTGCTCTTCTCTAAATCCCTTAGTCATGCGGCTGTATTAGCTGGATTCCATATGTTTTAATTAGGAATTATGTATTTTAAGAGAACCAATATCTGATTCAAGTGAAGACATGATTACATATTTGTGATGGTCCTTGTTTAATTTGGCTTTTGTAGAGATACCAATACAGGTACCTGCCCTTGTTTGCAACCATATTTTTAAAAGTTTGAGTAATCTGTATTATTATTTTTTCTTTCTCCCCCCAATAGTGTGAAAAAATGTAATTCTCTTTCCAATGCAGAAATTGGGTCAGCAGATCCTAATGAAATAATCCTGGATAACAATGCACAATACGAAGATCTGCTTCCACTAATTAATGAGTATTTTTTCTTTTAAAATATGACGTACTATCCTCTGCCTGCAGTGGAAAGTGACTCCACCTTCAGTGGCACCTGTTTGTTGCATGTTTTGCCATTTTTATTATTGTCATGCCCTAGGTGGGAAGGTCAAACAGAAAAAAAGCTTTTTGCCGTGGTTCAGCTAGTATGGATCATGCTGATATAATCCCCACCTGATTACAGTTATAAGCTCCTAAAACACTGGCCATAAGTGATAAAGACTTCCTTTGTGCTTCAGGCTGTAATCCGCATCAAGCCAGTTTCAATAAGGATTATGTGCATCTGAAGTGTTGCTGAGGTTTTGAATCAAAATTATAAACAGAAAATATAATAAAAAACCTGTCACGTCTCTGAATTGGTGACGCTACACCTTAAAATCTGACCTAAAGAGTGGTGATGTCACTCTGCTTATGAAAATATGATGCATGCTGTTATGCCAGATACACAGTGAAAGGATCAATTCATTCTGAGCTATGATACAATTAGGTCAATTTTGATAGTAGCTCACTTTTGGTTTAGTCTGAGGTACTAAAAAACAAATTTGAATGAGATCACTTTGTTTATTTTTGTGGTTTGGGTTTTTTAGGTGTACATGTGTTGTTTCTTTTTGCTAAAGATTTCATCCCCATGAGACATGCATGTTGGAAGCTTAGTTTTGGAGCCTAAAATAGGATTATGAAATTACATGCCACGCTTTTAATGAGTAAAACACCCCAATTAAAAAGACATAATGGGCAAATTAAGGATGCCCAGGATGTTCTTATTTGGCGATAAAGAGGTGCTTCAATTACTTATCTTCTTTTCAAACTCATCTCAGGGTACCGTGACTTCAGCAAAACCATTCTCCCCTCATCTTCATGAAAACATTTGGGGTTTTTTCACCTGGTCATTTGTTCAATTCAGACAATGCACAGGCAGGTCCAAACACTCATTTTGTTTCCTTCCTTTTTTTGGGACTGGCTGAAGGGTGGAGCCAGACCGGACAGAAATTAGAGCAGCCCTGGAGCTACTTTAAACTGTATGATCAGACACAGGCCCCAGAGGTTTGTCACCTCCTTTAGCTCTTCCTTTCACAGCTGTCCTTTGGGGCCTGAGGAGTTAAAGTAGTGCTTGGGGCCAGGAAGCTGGAATATGCAGTGCAGCTGCTTTTTTTCTGTTACAGAGACTTTTGAGATTTGAGACGAAGTAAATTGTCCTTTTAGATTCTTGAGTTGCTGGACCTGGTTAGCTTTTGCTGTAAAGCAGTACTTTTTGGCATCCGATGTGAAAATCATGTGGCAGAATAAATTTTAGAGGTGATCCTGTGCCAAGGCTGTGGCAAAGTGGAAGAGCCTTTTTGATCAATTTGCTTTTTGCTTTCCTGTAGAGCTCCTCAGCAATGCAGAACGAATCACTGACATGCTGCAGATCACCGCTGATTCTTGGAGGAACAGTCCAATGGCCATAATTGTTCAGGGGGTTTTGTGTTTGGGTTTTCTTGGGTTTTTTTTTTCCTCCTCTAAACGACTTCAGGATGGGAAAGAAGAAACTGTATTCGTGGCTCGCTATCTTGTGATTTCTGGGATGGGATTTCCATCATCAGTATCCCAAATCCAGGCGTGCTTGGGGCTCCTGGGCTGGCAGGACTAATTGCTCCAGTGTGGGAGCTCCTGCCAGCTTCTCCAGGACACCAGGTTTTCAGAGAACCACAGCACATATTTTAGCAGTGAATTTGGCCTGAAACATTTTGCTTCATTGATTTTTAAATCCCTCTCCTTGCCACCCAGAAAAAAATCCAGAAGTATGGAGAAAAACGGCAAGTCCCAGTCTGGCCCCTGGGGCACCCTGGTGCCACAAAAGTGGCAAGCACAAAATGTTTTGCGTTGGTTCTGGGAAATCAGAATAATAATAATAAAATAGATCTATAAATTATTCAGAGCTAATGAGCTCTTGCCTAATGCTGCGTGGGGCCAAGCACGGGCTGGGTAAGGCAGCAGGAAATCTGTCCCGCTGAGGGGATGCCGTCCGGGGCTGGAGACACCGGAGCGGTTTTTGAAGCTGTCGCGTCGTTTCGACAACCGGTGGATCGAGACATTAGGGAAGCACTGTGATGTCTGGCCTCTCCTGTGTGCCACACGCTCTCCTCCCACATTGTCTCCTTCACTCTTGCTGTGTCTGGTGGTGTGGGGAGTGTGGCCGGGGGACCTGGCAGCTCACGGGCATCCCCAGGCCGGGGATGGCCTGGGGGTTGGAGCTGGGGCCGGCAGCTGTCCGCACCGGCCATCGTCTCCAGGCTTCTGCTGGCTCCACAGCCGCAAATTAAGACTTTTCCCTTCTTTTTCTTTGCAAGGCGCATTTTCATTGGCTTGGGATAGGATCTGGCGTGGACCGAGCATTTGCAGGCATAACTCTTCTTTCTGTTGTTTTCTTCTCTTCCAGGTATTTAGCCCCTCGTGGAAGCAGTGTCGGGGAACAGGGGAAAGGCGGCCGGAGGAGGCTGACGCTGGTGACGGGCGGGAAGTGGCCCGAGCTGCGGAACGGACCGGGGCCCGCTCCCCTCGAGTGCTCCGGTGGAGCTGGACCGGCACCGCCGCGGCAGCGGCGACTGGGCTCTGCCCTCCGGTACGGCACGGGGGGACAGCGGGCAGTGCGCACGGACACAGCCGGGCGGCTCGGGACAGAGCCGGCTGTGCGGGGGTCAGTGGCCGAGCGGTGGATCAGCGGGACGTGCGGGGGGACACAGCCGGCTGTGCGGGCGGTGTGTGCGCTCTGTGCGGGGGGACGCAGTGGGGCGGTGTGTACGGGGTCAGCGAGCGGTGTGTGCGGTGTGACACAGCTGTCGCTGTGTGCGGTGTGACACACCATTCGCTGTGCAGCGTGTGCGGTGCGGTATGACACAGCAGTCCCTGTGCGGTGTGCGCGGTGTGCGGTATGCGATGAGGTGTGTGTGGTGTGTGCGGTGCGGTGTGACACCGCGGTCCCAGTCACTGTGCCGTGCGTGCGGTGTGACACCCCGGTCCCTGTCCCTGTGCGGTGTGACGTCCCTGTGCGGTGTGACACCCTGTTTGCGGTGTGACACCCCGGTCCCTGTGCGATGTGTGCAGTGGGACACCCCGGTCCCGGTCCCTGTGCGATGTGTGCGGTGTGACAGCCCGGTCCCGGTCCCTGTGCGGTGTGTGCGGTGGGACAGCTCGGTCCCTGTGCGGTGTGTGCGGTGGGACACCCCGGTCCCGGTCCCTGTGCGGTGTGTGCGGTGTGACACCCCGGTCCCTGTGCCGTGCGTGCGGTGCCGCTCCGCTGTCCCTGCTCAGCGCGGGGTTCCCGCGCCGGCGCTGCCCATTGGCCGCAGGCCGGGCCAATGAGGCGGCGGGGCGGGGCGCGGCGCTGCTCTCGCGAGAGCGGTGCGGAGGGGCCCCGCGGAACCATGTTGCGGGCGGCGGCGGCGCAGCGGCTGCGGCGGGCGGTGAGTGCGGGGGCAGCGGGGAGTGCGGGACCCCCGGGCCGCGCCCCGGGCACACAGGCCGGGACCCTCCCGCCGGGGCCTTCCCGCCGCCCCTGCCGTGCGGGGCCTGCCCAGTGGGGCAAAGGTGGCGCGGGGCGGGGCGGGGCTGAGCTCCGCCCGCCCGGCAGCGGCGGGCGAGGGGTGTCTGAGGGGTGTGTGAGGGGCGCGTGCCCGGTGCCGCTGGGGCCGGACTCCTCCGCTGGACTTCTCTCCCACTCCCTGGCTGTTAACAATAAAGTTTCCGAGCGGACGGCGGGTGTTTCGGGAGCCCTCTCCGGCGGTCAGGAGTTGCGGGCTGCTGTCCCGGTGGAAAGCTGCCGGAGGCATCAGGGCAGTCGTGAAGCCCCGGGAATGCTCGCTCGCATCCACCCGCCAGCGGGGCGAGCTGAGGAACAGAGTGCTTTCCTTACCGCTGGAGAACACCCCTAAAGGTTGTTACTGCAAACCCTGAACAACACTAGAAAAATATTTCTGGCTCAAGGAGAGGCCTTCTGGGGTATTGAGGGGTTGATACAGCGTTTCTCAGTCACAGCTGTGCAGAAATGTGATTGCTTTAACTATCCCAACCTGTGGACGGAGCTAATGTGAAACACTTGTTGCTTTTCCAGTTTGACCGTCATATGGCTCAGCTGGGAGGAGTGCTGAGCTTTTGGAGGCCGTTTGCTGCCTGGTGTGTCATTGTGGCTGTGTTACCAAGGTCTAGGTGACCTCAAGGTTAACTGGAGTAGATGATTGATGAGATGTCTCTGAATATCTGCTTGAACTCTTAGCATCCACTGAGAGATACTCCCTCCACTAAAACTGTGTGTAAATAACCCTTGTACACAACTTTAAATCTTGCAAGTTTCTTTTTGAGCTCTCCAAGGCTTTTATAGGTATTGCAGTTATGTACAGCTCTAAAATAGGAGTTATGGATATATTAAATGGTTTCAGGTAATAAGCATCTCTTATAAGAGCAGCACAGGTAGACTAGGTCAGACGTGACAAAATTAATCAGAAAGTTCTAACAGTTGTAATCATGGCCATGTCTCGGTTGTTAGGCTGCAGGCTTTGTGGAGCAAAGGTCTTGATGATCTCTGAAGCTCCCGGGTCATATGGTGCTGCTGTGTAAATAGTACTTTACTCACATGATCACTGCACGATTCAGTTCTGTGTAATGGAAACGTGAGGTCAACTCCTCCGTTTTCAGCCATGCACATTTAAACTCATAACTATAAAATAAAGCCGGTAAAGCACCCCGTGCACCTTCAGTATGTGGGTAACAGTGTAGTCTGTGAGAGAAGTGAAACAAATTGCAAGTTTGTTTCACTTTTTGAAAAGTGCAAAGTTTTTCCCTGCTGACACTCTGTTCAATGGTCAGTGAAGTCTGGAGAGAAGCAGGATGTGAGAGACCTGTGAGGTATGAACAGGAAGGAAAGGTTGGAGTTTTGCATAACTTAAAGATGGGAAGACTGAGGAGAAATGAGACTGCAAGTGCACGAAAATTGGTGCAGGGATGGGAATAAGCCACTTAGGGAGTTCACTGTCAGTGATGTCTGTATTTCAGAATAGCTTTGTTGATTTTTACTAATGGTTTGCAAGGGATATATCTGGAGAAGTTTATTCTGCGTTACGTCTTTCTACTGGTGCTTCAATTCCTTTGTAATTTTATGTCTTTATTGCAATTGCAAAATCCTTTTTACAAAGTGTTTTCTTTCTTTCTTTACTTTTTTCCCTTGTTCTTTGCTGCAGTTATAGCTCCTTTTCAGTTCAGATGCCTTTATTGTTGTTTCTGTAGTTAGTGTTTCCTGAAGCTGTCTCTTAGACCTCTTCTGTAGGCAGATCTGTAGAGAAATTCTAGAAGTACATCCTTTATTGCTGGAGTTCCCTCCTCTCCCTGAACATACCAAAACTTTTTTTTTTTGTTTAAAGTTTTGCAGCTAAAAGACTGTCTCTTACTAGAATTAAACATTGCTTTACTTATTAAGCCATTGTCTTTAGTAATACCCCAATTCCTAGTTCTTGGAGTCCCTTCTTGGGAACTTTGCCCAGTGTTAATAGTTCTCTATGAGATACAGAATTTCTACTAAGCAGTTTTAAAACTTTATTTCCTGGCCAGTTTGCTTTTACAGCTAAGAAAATCAGCTCTAGAGATACCTTTGTGGGTCCAGCTGTTAGATACTTTTGCCTTGTGAATGTCTAGTTTGGTTTAGTTCCTGAAACTTCCAGAGGTTCCTCTAAAGAGGTTGGGATACAAACTTCAGTTTCCCAGGTGAAGTGTCTGGCAGCCTGCTTTGTATTCATGGGTATTTGGAGCTTGGGGCCGTGTGGAATTCACCTGCTGCAGCTCCTGCATTTTCTGGATGACTTTTTCACTGACCCATCTTGTGTCCCTGTGCTGGCCACACGTGTTACTCACAGAGCTGATTTCCTAATTCTTGTGTTGTGAGTGTCCTTGGAGCAGGCTGCAGGCACCTGGCCATGACTGTTGCTACAGGCCATCAGTGCTGCCACCAGTCTCACCCAGCAGCAAGCAAAGATTTGCAGCACTTCTCTCAGGGGTTTTCCAGCTGTTCATACATTGTTTTTAGCATGTAAGCGACAAATCTGTGTTTAAGAAGTGCTGGGCATGTGCTGTCCAGGCGACCTGTCCACAGCAATGCTGAAAGACCAGGCCAGTTCAGTTTGGAGGGGTGTTGTGTGAAGAGCCTTGTGAAGGTGCTGTGTGCAGCTGGATGGGGACCTGGGGTGTCCGAGGTGTGGCTTTACCTGGGCAGGTGTACTGGGCTTCTCCAGGTTGCTCATGTTTTACTGGGACAGTAGCAGTTATTTTGTTGTTATTTTGTCTGAAGCCTAGAAACCCAGATATTATGCTGACATTTTTCATCTTCTGCTTGGAAAATATTACTGAGTTTCTCAGGTGGGGAGCAAAAAGATGCTTTGGAGAAACTTGATAGATTCAGTGAATCCTTTGGTGCTTTGCAAGTGGCTTAATTGACCTGTACTGCACATCTAGGTTAATCTTAGCAACTTTTAGACATCTGGAAGTCAGAGACCAGGTTTGCTCTACGGTAAACACTGGGGTGGAGGGGGAAGTTGGCAACTCCGGATGGTTTTCATTCACAAATGTTTATTTTGGTATAAACTGAATCACTGTCCGGAGTTTCCACCAGAGAGGAAGTGCAGATGTTTCAGCTGTAGAGGAAGTGTAGGTGTCTGGCTGTGATTTGTGTCTAAACCTAGGCAAAATAAACTTCTCAGTTCTACCTGTTGCTGCCACATCATTATCTGTTGTGCTGCAGGAGCTACTCAATGGCCCAAGTTTGTAGCTGATTTCTTTGGATAGCCTGATTTTTGCAGAGCTTGGTTTTCACCAGGAACTTTCTGTGGCACAAGCATTGAGTGCTGTTCCCTCTCAAGGCAATATTTTCAGTGGTTTGATCGGTCTATGTGTCTTATTTCTTGTGCTTTCTTCCCTTGCTGCCAGCTGGTTGGGTTTATTCTTCACTTTCCTAGTTTATCTGGGCTTCAAAGTAGACATCCTGCCCAAATGCAGAAATTATGTCAGTGAAATAATGGGCTGTTCTCACACATGTGCAGCTGGACAAGTAACTTAATCAAAATAACTACCTGTCCTCTTCATTGACTCATGGCAGGTTCTTAGTTTTCAGGACCATATGTGACTGCATGAATTACCCTCTGGTTTTACTGCAGGTTCTTTATTATAACCAACAAAAGTCAGTTTGTTTTTTTAATTGAAAAAATTATTTAATTTGTGTTAGTGTATTAAAATTCAGACTCAGAAAGGAATCTTATTTGTCATCTCGGATTTTTACCCAAGATCTGTAATGTGACTTTTAGTTTATTTTAAATCTGGTCTTATCTTTATGTTCAGAAATGTCATGCATAAAGTGACCTTCTGGTGTGCATGTTGTGTATATTCCCACAAATATAAAATGTGGGATTATTGGTTTAGAAATAATACCTAATTAGTGCTAATATAATACCTAATATCCAGTCTGCTCAAGCAACATCCATTGCTCTTATTCTTTTTGGCTAAAACCCAATTATTTCTCAGTTTATTCTAGAATAGTTTGACAGAATGATAGAGCTTCTTTGGTGGTGCAGTACTTATTTACAGAAAAGATGATAATATAGTCAGAAATAAGTGTGTTTAAAATGCATGTGGCTCCCTTTGGAAATTTGAAAACTTCAGGATCTTCCGGGAGCATGGTCCACTTTACCCTGTGACATGACTCTAAATCATTGGAGAAGTGGGCTTTTTGCCACAAAAGCATGGATTTATTCTTCAAATGGTGACTAAAATTTCATAACTTTTATTGCAAATGATGTATGAAACATAATCAAAAATACAGTGTCTGATCTATATTGGCGATAAATATTTTGTTGCTGGCAGTTGGTTTCAAACGAGCTCAGAGTATTTAATCATAGCAAGCAACCTTGAGCATCAAAGATGAAATGCAGAGCACTTCTACAAGAATCCTCATTGTTTTAATCGAAAGGGCAAATCACAATCCAGATTCTGGAAAAACTTATTTTTGTATTTACATTTTTGCACTGTGATGAGCTTCAGGGAAGCGCTCGGGATTTGCTCTCTCTGTGTGAAGCTGAGCACGGTGTAGGCTTTGTGGGGCTGAAGTCCAGATTTAAATTTTAGCCTCTCAGATTTTCTGGAGCTTTTTTTTATTATAAGCAGTAGATAAGTGCATGTTTGGCATGAGGGGAGATGGAGTTGGAATGTGTATGTTTCAAAAAGCAGTGTTTGACTCTGCAGTCTTCAGTGTTGTGCTAGTGCCTTGGTCATATTAATGAATATATTTGGTTTTCCATGTGTTCCACATTACATTGATTGTAACTTGAATCTTCAGTTAGGCCTTATGGAGGGTAAACAAAGTCTTGAAGGATAATATTCCTGTTCCCATCCCAAATGTTTTCTCTACCCTAGTTATTAGTCTTGAAGGAATAACGCTTTTCTCATGTTCACCTGAATATTAGAGAAGAAAGTCTGAGTTTAGAATATTCTGGTTTGGTTTCATGGCAATTCTTTGCCTCATTTTTAATCTTTTTTTTTTCCTTTCGTTTTTGCTTTAGAAGTTAAAGTTTGTGTGTGGATGGTGAATTGCTCAAAATTATTATTTAAGGACCATGAAATTGTGGTGGTAGACTAAGTGCTCAAGTGTCAAATGTTTTAAAGGAAAAAGAGGAAAAAAATGAGCCTGATGTTTATAAAGATTTCTGTTAGTGTGTTTTCAGGCTGTGAGCCCTTACTGCTTGATTATCACACAGCCACTGTGTGCAATTTTGTCTCTATACGTAACTAAATATAAAAATGGGTTCTGTAGCTAAATTTTGGTTAAAAGCTGTAATAAAACACCACCAGAGAACCACCCTAAAAAAACCAAGTAAGTATTTATTTGCAACCCTTGATTTCCTTGTGTCTTAGTCTTGGTGGTCTAATCTTCTTTAAGGTATTTGGTTAAGTTGCTCAACTGAACTTGAATGTAATGTGTTAAAATGTTTTTCTTTATTTTGTTCACTATTTTCATGTGGATGGTTTAGTTTAAACACAGCATGTTATAGATCAGCTGAAGCCAAGCAGGTTTATGCCTTTTCTTTTTTTAACAACTTGTGTCTTCTCCTTACTTAATAAAAATTCTCTAGAATTAGCCTGTTTGCTTTGCCAGCAGTGCTTCACGGTTTGTACAGCTGATGAATTTCTGTCAAGCAGAACTGCTCCAAGGAACAGTTTTTTACTTAAATGCTGAGTACCAAACTCCTGTCTCTCTCCCTTCCTTTCAAGGCCTCGGTGCTCCGGAGGTTTCAGAGTACATTGGTCGTAGCCGAACACAACAATGAGTCTCTCACGCCCATTACGCTCAACTCCATCGCCGCGGCAAAGAAACTGGGAGGGGAAGTTTCTTGTTTAGTAGCTGGTACCAGCTGTGACAAGGTAGGAAATGCTATTTTCATATGAATGAAGTAAAGAATACAGTGAAACAATGCTGGGTCAGCCTGAAAAATAACCTGTAGTGCAGAAGAACTGTGCCAGGAATTGCTAATCTGCTGGAAACGTCCTGCACTTGAGCTGATTCTCTTCGGACGAGAAAATACAGGTGTAGATTTCATTTCACAGGGGACAGGGTCAGTAACAGCGGTCACAAACTTGAGTGAGCAAATTTTTATAGGACTGAAGGACAATTAACTTTTAAAACAAGATTTCTCTGTGAAGTTTGAAAGACAAATGTTGCAGTGCTAAGAATTTGGAAAGAAGCTTGCACTCACTCAAACGGAAACCAGCAGAAGTAAAATAGCACAGTGACAAACTGGGCTTCTGAGCAACTTGCTTTTACTAGGCAACTACTAGTTGCATAGAAAGAGTGGGTCTGCAACCTAAAATTCTGAAATTAATGCTTCTTGACTTTGTCACATATCTCACATATGAAAAAAGTTCCTTGTATGTTGGCTGTGTATTTTTAGTGTAATTTTTTCTGTGCAAAATTTAGAGACAATGTAGTTAGTACGTTAGTGGCACTTTTATTCCAGCAGGATTTGCTCTTGTGTGAGCAGTGAAAGTACAGAAAACTATGCCTAATATTTCACATACTGTTTATGAACTGTTATTTTGAGAGCAACAGGTAGTATCTCATGAAGGAGGCACACTTAGGGCAGCTAATTCACTAAGAGGTGGAGAAACCTCAGTGGCTACTCAGATGTCCGAGGTGGAGACAAAGCAAATATTTGTCTAAATCAAGAAAATTAAAAAAAAAAACATTGCCCAAAAAATCTGTCTTTAATTTTCCTTATTCTCTGGCACTTGCATAGTAGAAAAATGATTGTGAATGTTTTGTTTGGTTGGGTTTTTTTAATGCTAAGTATATGGTGTCTGTTTGGCAAGGTATGTCATGCTGGGAAAAGCTATTTTACAAAAAATGAAGGTTTGGGTTTGTTTTTTTTTAAGAGCCAGTGACTCAAAGGGATGTTCTGTAGCAACTATGAGGGAGTTCTTCTCTATTTATTTCCTTTTGTTAATTTTTGAGGGTAAACTGATACTCATCAAACTCAGTAAAACTACGCTGGTTCTGGGGTGATGCATGTGGTCTCCAGACCTTGCTGTCAGTCCTCTTCTCTCTGATCTGTAATAACCCTTTTATCATTTAAACTTCACTTGTATGAATTTAAAGGAAAAAAAATGCATAAATATAAATTGAAAATACACTTCGTGTCAGGGGGCAAAAAGTCGGATGCAAATACAGGATTGCTCCTAAAATTTGGACAAAGATCATAACATTGCTGTACATTTGTTTTGCTTGTGTGGTAGATATTGACTGATTTTTAAAAGAAAGTAGGATTGGTTTCTTGCTGCTTACATTGGAATACTGAGCAGTGATCCTCATGGTGACTGTTATCGGCTGTTGTGATAACTGAGGAGATCAGTGTGTGATCCTGAAGGCAGGACACAAGCTTTCCTAGGGTTGATTTGCTTTGTAGTTTTCTTATTCACCAGTCCATTTGCATTATCCCATCAGGCACTATGCTGTGAGTTAGAAGAGCTGCATTTTATTCTGTCAGGTTCGTTCTGATTTTGAAATTCATGTACTTTAGATTCTGATTTTAACTAATCTATGAGCTGTGAGCTCTTTGCAGCGGGGACTCTCCTGTTATTTGTTTGTGGTGCCTGTTATAACACAAACTAATAATAATTCACTTGTGATCGTAGGTAGCACAAGAAGTCAGCAAAGTGCAGGGTGTCGCAAAAGTTCTCGTGGCTCAGCACGATGTGTACAAGGGATTTCTGGCAGGTGAGAATTGTTCTGACCTATTAATACAAAGAAATTGTATTTATATTTGTGCTTGAAAAGAAGATAGTTGTAAATTCTGAGCAATATATTTTTATTCTCAGAGGAGCTGACTCCCTTGATTGTGGAAACTCATAAAAAATTTAAGTACACCCACATTTGTGCCGGAGCATCTGCCTTTGGGAAGGTAAGTAGATCAAAGTACATCCAAAAGTTCTTGTAGAAAAGAGACAGACACTGCTGTATGTAAGAGTGTGAATCAAAGGCATGAGAGAACTCGGCCATGGACACTTTTGAGTCTGCAAACAATGTTACAGCAGTTCACTTAAGAGGTCGTTAGTTAGAAACACTGATTGATGTTTGATTTTTATTATGGGCTGATGTGGACAAAAGGACAGCATAGAAGAAATATTCCGTGGTAACAATATAGGACTGTGTACACGAGGCAAAATAAGTTGTGATCTGAGAGCATGAAAATTGTAAAGAAAAGCACAGCAAATCAAGATGAAAAATCTATTATTTGCATATTGAAATGAAAGTGTGCAGACCTATTGGAAGCAAATTTTTTTTGGAGGGAGAATTGCATCTGTGATCTAAGTCATGTACATTGAAATGTCTGTAAACATATATGAATAACACAGATCTAAGTCTCAGCCAAGATGTTTTTTAATGAAAATACGATTTTTCAAAACTTGTTTTTCTAAGGAATACATTTTTAAGTGCATGGAGAGCCTCAGTGCTAACAATCTGGGCAACATCGTGGTGCAGCACATTAGAGAGAAAGGGTACTTGAGAAATCCTGCTGCTGTAGGATGAATAATGACATCAGCCTCCCATCTGACTACTTTCACTTCCAATCAATATCAATCTGTATACTTCTATTTTTTGCTAAGAGAAATCTTTTATGTACCTTTTTTGCTAAGAGAAATCTTTTATGTACCTTAAGTCTCAGGGTTTTTAATTTTTTTTTATATTTGAGCTGTAGTGTCGTAGTAAAAGTTAATAGCTTTTGCTTTAAAGCTTACACTGCCATTTTTGAGTGCTTCGGGTGAGTAAAGATTTCAGAACTGGGCCCTTTGTGTTGTACCAGATTAGGAGGCAGACAAAGAGCAAGCAATCATCTTGTTATCATTGATTTGTTCATCGTTTTTGCTGCTCTTTTTTTTTCTCTTTCCCACTCATAAAGGTGCTAAGTAATGTTAGGTAAATTTTAAAGCAAAAGAATATATATTTTAATATTAAAAATAAATTTTTGACCTTTGGGGGAAGAGTGCAGGATTTTTTTCTTACTGTCTGTGGCAACTACCTTCCAAAAATACCTTTTTTTTTCTTGAAGTGCTAAGAGCTCAGCAATCCATAATTGTCAATTTTCTGAGTAAATGGCATCTATATTCAGTTTTAAACTATTTGAAGCAAATAAGCCTCCTAATTTAAGATATTGAATTAAGGGTTTACTTACAGTAAGTCTCATAAAACGTCTAATGTTATTACAGTAATGGGATTTTATTTGGCTGCTAAAGCTACATGAGAAGCCCTACGAAAATCTTAGTTCTATGTGTCTTTTTTACTTAAAGACAGCATTATATGAAGTTAAAGCTAGGTCAGCAGGTGTTCTTTTACTGACCATGTGTATTTTAATTAGCATTTGCTCTGCTAATTTTTCATCTCTAACTTCTAGAATCTCATTCCCAGAGTGGCTGGTAAACTTGGTGTTGCCCCTGTTTCTGACATTATTGAAATTAAGTCCCCAGACACTTTCGTGAGAACTATCTATGCAGGTGGGTAATCACAAAAGGTGTGTGGTATTTATGCAATAACAGACCCAATTCTACTAACTTTCCTACGTGATCTTGTTGTTAGAACCCTGGAAAATGATAGGAATTTTCACTCTACCATCCGAATTGCTGTGGTTCATAAAAAATGAAGCCTGGGGACGGACATGATGCTCCCTGGGTGAGAAAGCAAGTAAGCCCAACAGCTTTGGGACTAGCATGTCAAACCCAGGTCTATCACCTTCCTGAATAGAATTTGGTCACATCCTTTGTACATGTTTCTTTGCTAATGCCCTGCTGATCAGATCTTGCAAAGCGTAAGACATGAAGTTAATTGTCCAGCTGTATTTAATAGGACCAGCATTAGTTCTGATTTAAGATACCCCAGGGTTATTTTTTCCAATTATGAAGGCATTGAACGTATTATTTATAATATTTAATTGGCTTAATTTGCAATTCTTTTTTCAGTCTTGTTTCTCTAATGCTTGGCTGACACTGTGTTTTATTTTAGATATGAGCTCATTAGCTTGTGTTTCTTAATTTTACGGTACAAGGCTGTACCACATGTACCAGCATGGTATTATTACATTTTGAGTTACGTTACCAGAATGTGGTTTTGTGTTGCACTTTTAAGTTGCTTCCCAGTAATTCACAGTTTCAAGATGACTTGGTTTATGAATAGTTTGTTTAGAAAAATGTTGCAGCATTTTTTTTTCTTTTAGTGTTCCCTGCAGCCTGCAGTGTGAAGTATTGTATTATATTATAGGGAGGCCTCATTGTCTTCAGTTCTGATGAGTTCATGCAACAGGATAAAAGATCTACTCTGCATTATAGACATCCTCTAAGAACAGCATTTTCAAAGCTGTTTTTTTGTCCTTTCTGAAATTTAAAAGCTCATTCATAGAGATAATTTGAATGCTTTGTATCCTTTAAAAATAGAGCATTTGTCATTATACTTCTGAAACATGGAGCTAAAAAGTAAATTAAAGTATTTGTAATCTGTATTTATTAAGTGCCAAGTTTTGGTCACCTAAAACTGCAATTTTTGGGAAGTACCTTTGTGGATATTGTCTGTTCTAGTACAACAGCTAACGTGTTTTTGATATTAGGTTGTGTTGTTTTGTGGGATTTTTTTAAGCACAATATGTCTGATAATCATCTTTAAATTTTCAATGTGACTTTTTTGTTAGGAAATATTCTTTGCACTGTGCAGTGTGATGAAGCAGTTAAAGTGTTCACTGTACGGGGAACCTCGTTTGAGGCTGCACCAGCAAGTGGTGGCAGTGCCAGTGTGGAAAAGTGTGAGTATTTGTTCTGGGATTCTGTTGCTTTATGTAATAGTTAGTTTTGCCCACTGCATGGTGATGTTTTGTAGAAGCATCTGTCAAAACAAAGTGATTGTTGTAATGTTAGCTTTATACTTTTAGTACAGGTACTTGTGCTGTTTAGTGATGTCTGGTATGGATTATCTGCTCAGTTATTCCCTTTTCTCTGACCAGAAAAGGAGATTGTCTGTGCTGAAATCTGTGCTTGTTTCGCTCGCTGCTTAAACTTCTGCCACTGTAATCTTGAAACTTCAAGTAAGGACAAGTTACAGCTGTTTGAATAACCAGATTGGTTTTCAAAACAAGACTGAGCAAAAATAAAAGTGGCTGGCTCTCCACAGTTTTGGTTTAATCATATTGCAATCGAGATGGGTCATTACATCACCAAGCTAAATTAGTAGCGGTTTAAATTGACTTGAGAACACCCAGTTGTTGATCAGTTTTAACTATATCAGTTTAAATTACTATTTAATGAAGCCAGTGTAGCTTTCATAGTAGAGAGATCCAGTCACAGAATGACAAAGTAGTTGAGGTTGGAAGGGATCTCTAGACATCATCTAGTCCAGTCCCTGGGAGAAGTTGCCTGCGACTGTGTCTAGTCAGGTTTTGAGTATCTCCACACGTGGAGACTTTACAGCCTCTTTGGGCAACCTGTTAGATCACTTCTGCTGTTTTTCACTGTGGGCCTTTTTTCTTGTGATGTAGTGCCTGCCTCTGAACCTTCCTGTATTTCCTAATGTCTGTGAATGTTAGAAATGTTACTTCAGATCAGTATATTGCACTGTTAGTGCATCACCTAGGTGACTTCTTTGCCTGCCTGAGTAAGAAGCACAGGTCTTGTGCTGGGTTCCTATCAATGTGTAGCATTTATGCAACAGAACTTCATTTCAGTGCAGCTTGTAGTGAACGAGGCTTGTTACCCAGAGCCACAGAGCAACGACTGACAGCGGTTAAAGCTCACGCTAGAGTCGGTTGGAGAATGAACTGTGTTTGAAGTTTAAGCTCAGATTGAAAAGGTTGAAAATACCTGCTTTATCGTTTTTCTTGTGGGTGTTTTTGTTCATCTGATGAATGCAGTGACCCCTCCACCCCCCGTTGGTCTCTCTGAATGGATTGAGCAGAAGTTGACAAAAAGCGATCGGCCGGAGCTCACTAGTGCAAAAGTGGTGGTGTCGGGTGGTGAGTAGATAATGTGAAAACTGTCTTGTGATGCATTTAAGTACCTCTTCCTAAATAGTATCTGTACCAGAACACTGTAATGTGATACATTAAAAAAAAATTATGATGTAATTCTGAAATATGCCTTAGGGGCCGCTGGGAAGGCACTCAACATGTATGTTTTGTGGGGGGGTAGAACATGAGTTTAACATATGCTGGTTGGCTTTGTAAGAACATTGTCATATTTGGTGAGTCCCTTTCAAATTTTAGCAATATGAAGTGTTATTAGATTGAAATCTATCATGTTTAAAATTATTGCTAGTTATTACAGGCAGTCCAACCATTATTATGCAGTGGCTTTAATGATTTTAAAACCCATTATATTTGTATTCTGCTCCTCGAGTGATGGACTGTGATTTTTACTGTATGCCTATGGCTAAAATGATTCCTTAGTTATCCCACTACAGAGTTTTGTACCTAAAGCCAGCAGAGGGAGCACAAATTAGTTGAAAAAAAAGCTGTTTCCCTGATTTTGGAGAATGATGTGGACAGTGCTGTGTGCCGGAAGGAGACAAGACAGTGGTGTTGGTTTATACATATAAAATATTAATCACAAAGACAAAAGCTAAATCTCCAAGTATTACATACTGGTTAGTAATGTATCCAAAAATACCCTGTGCAAGCATGTCTTCAAGTCTTTGCAAACTCAAATATTCCTACGGAAAGTAGGCAATAAAATAAATATAGGCAATAAACATAACAAAAAATAAACATAGCAAAAAAATAAACATAGGCAGTGAGAAAGTCTTAAAGCATATTATGTTCTTCTTTCTTGATCTTTTTTTGTTCTTAACTTTTAAGGGAGGGGCATGAAGAGTGGTGAAAATTTCAAGTTGTTATATGACCTTGCGGATCAACTGCATGCTGCAGGTAAACTTGTTTTTCTCTGTTTCACCCTGTTTTATTACATTTTAAAATGTCACATTAAAAACAGTGTTCATCTTAAGTCTTTTATTTTCATGTATTAAATAAACTCTTAAAATCCTCTTAGTTTAAAACTGTAATATTCCCTGTCCTTCTCAAGTCTCTAGAACAGAAGCTTGCAAACAGAAAGTGAAGTTGTCTTAGCTCACTTTGAAGAGCTGATACTTTGTTCATACATCCTTTTATACCACTCCTTTACAGAGTCCTATTCACATTCATGGTAGTTCGAGTGGCTCTGTCCTTTTGCTGTGCTCTTGTATGAATAGGAGCAAACCAACCATATACAGTGTTTGAGCTAAGTATTTTATGTAAAGGTTGGGGAGAAGGAGGAATTGTTTGCTTTAACATTTCAATTTCATTAATTTTAGCTTTCACAAGTGTATAAATTTATAGTTTTACATGACTGGCTTTGTTTTTAAATTGGTGTCTTCGTTAACTAAATGTCCATATGGCATTTTCAAGTTTACTTTGATATTTTTCTTTACCATGCCTGACTTCTGAGATTCACAGCAATTCAAGATGCCACATATGTTCTATTCAAACTTGAAGGAACATTTTGGGAAGGCATTTATGGGAAAATCCTCTTGACAAAGCAACAAGAAAAAATAATGGAAATGTGCCAGACTGAAATCCTTGGGTTTAAATATATGGCCCTTTGGTGCTGGGAGTAAGGATTTCCTGTTGCTTATGAAGTGCATTAGCACTCAGTATTTGGAAGTTTTTAGCTAGTGGTATAGAGAAGGATTACCATAAGAGCTTTTAAGAGGGAAGTTTCTAAATACGTGCCCTTAGAGTGTGGGACTCTTCAGTGAAACCCATGTGCTTTTATGGTGATAGAAATTTGGCTCGCTAATATTTAAAAAAAAACCCATTGGAAATATTTTCTTTCAACTAGTTGGAGCTTCCCGTGCAGCTGTTGACGCTGGCTTTGTTCCTAATGACTTGCAAGTCGGACAGACGGGCAAAATAGTAGCACCAGTAAGTATGGAAATGTCTCTCATAACAGAGCTGTGATGTTTTCTAGTGAGCATTTTCCTTCAGAGCACGCACTGAAGGGTGAGCTGAGCCTTAATACTGAGCCTGACAGGAAAATCTGAGTGTGCCCACTGTGATACTTGCCCACGCATTAACAGAGCGACAGAAGCAAGCTGCGATGGAGATCTCTCCTGTGGGTCAGTCAGATGTGTTCTGCCAGAGCTCTGTCGGTGCACGATGGACTTTTTCATAGTTGCCTGTGCTGAACATTTTCTAGCTTTCCAGCAGCCAGCATTGATATGCTGAAAGATGTCATTGCCAACAGAAACTTGAAATTATATTGATCCACGACTTGATCTCTGGCAATTGAGTGTTCTGGGTTTTTACAGGTGATGGTTTTTAAAAAACTTCTAGTAATTGGATGATGGCAGTACAGTCTAAGCAAAATTTTTGTAAGATATGAAAGAGCAAGAAGTTTAAGAGAGAAATAATCTGCAGGTTGGCAGCCATACTCTAATGAGTGTCTTAATATTGGGTAATAACCTGCTGCACATCTTTTTCTGCTATTTTTGCATCGTGATGTCACCGGGAACTGATTTCTGTGTCTTTTTGTATCTGTGCAGGGCTTTCTGTCCTGTAGGGATCTGAGACTACTTTCATTGTTGTTTATGGCCTGAAGAGATGAGAGGAAAGCAGGGGAAAGATAAAGCACTTGAGTGTTTGTAAATAAGAAGGTACAGCTGTAGCTCATCTCAGTGTGGAGCAGGGTGTGCAGTAACACGTTCTGAGGTGTGATGATCACGGCCATGAGCAGGGAATTGTGACCAAGGACATGGGCAGGTGTGGCAATCTGTCAGGGGTGCTCTGAGCTGCAGAGTGTGCAGTAAAGGTTTAGCCTCTCAATATGCAGTTCTTTGTGTATGGCAACAGAAGGCACCAAGGAACAACTTTTTACTTGAGACCAGAAAGGAAGAATGAGCTGGAACTTAATAGAGAAACTTTTCATATGTCAACTGCTGCATTAACTGATTTGTAGTAATTTAAATAATAGTAAAAAGCTGTCCAAAGCCTTGCTAAGATCTGAAAAGTTTTGCCTTTCTATCATTAAGAGCTGCAAATTCAAGAAATTCAAACCCTTTCCATTATTTTGTTGGTAATTCATCTGTCAAGATAGAGCAATACTTGGATATCAAAGACAGGAACTTGTGATTCATGGAGTCTGTTGTCAGTTCTGCCTGCTGTGTTTTCCTGAACAAGATGCTTTGTGCTCCTGATTCCTTCTGTCTTGAATTGTGGATAAGGATGTTTGCTGCTTTTTTCAAAGTCCTCATCAGAGGCCATCTGAGGATAGCCCTGTGGGGCTAAGTGGAGCTATTTCTAGGTGTGCTAATGTAAATAACCTGTAAATCTATATGATAACCAACTGCTACAAAAAATAACTTCTGAGAAGTAGACCTGTTGATAAGACAAGGTCTGCCTGTATGCAGTGTGTCCTTCTACAATATTGATAGCAATGACATTAAACTCTGCAGATTATAAATGCAACCCTAATTCTTTCTGCTTACCAGGGTGTAAGCCAAGTGTCATTTAACTGTGTCTTTTGAAAGGGCATGAGATGAGGCTGACCATCCTTAGTTCTCCACTACCCAAATATCCATTAATGAGGTGGAGAATGCTAATTTGAAGACAGCTCAGCTCTGGTTTATGTGTCTCAAGGCTCAACAATGAACATTCTTTCCAGAGTCAAGGGCATATAAACAATTATGTTGAAACAAAAAAGGCTAGTTTTTGATGAAGATACAATGCCATTTTTTGCCACAGATGGCCCATGGCGACATGTGAAAGTCATAAGAACATACAGCCACAGCACAGGGTCACATCAGTGTTGTCATTGTCATCTTCTAGACCATTAGCCGGGACTGACGAATGAATGTTTAACTGGTGTGTCAATAAATGATCCAAACTGGCACAACTGTGTGGTGCTGCATCTGTTTGTCAGCAGGGCTGATGCATTTTTCTCTCATCTCCCTTCTTAACAAATATTTATTAAACAGTGAGTTCTGCAGAGTGCTGAAAATTATATGTCCCTTCTTTCAAATTGTTCAGATATTTTGTTGGGATCTTAAAATACGTGCGAGGACAGCATACGGTGGTTTAGAAGTGTAGAAAATATTATATGTTAATTGTAATGAAAGTGCAAGTTGAATTGAGACTAAGCCAACAAAGTTGCTGGCTAGAACTAATTTTTCAGTGTGCTAGATAGGTATCTTAAATATGAGACAACTGAAAGCTGCAAATTCTTAATTTAACATTCCTAATTCTACTTCACTGTCTTTTTAGTACTTTAGCGAGAAAATTATTCTGTGCAGTGGAAGATAGAGTTGACTTGATGGAGTAGAACTGAGCTTTTTGGATCAGGTCAGGATGACACTGGCTATTTTAACAGTTCTCAAGATGCTGCTTTTCTCCTGTATGTGCTTGGTACCAGTAGTTCAGGGAGAGCTTATGATGTTCTATGTGGAGAATTGCAGAGCAGGTTTGTCCTTTGGTCAGTTATATTCGCTGAGACCCGAGGTTCGTGTGCAGTTTTGGGCTCCAGTTGACACGGTGCCCTTGTGGGTGTGTGGGTTTTAAGCAGGGGAAGAGTCTCGGATATGGAAAACTGTTGTAGTTGGAGACCCGGCTGCTCTCCTGTGCAGCTGCTCCTTCCTGATGGGAAAGTATCTCAGTGCCTGCTCTTACCCTTCTATTAATAGTCTCTTGCCCGGTCTCAGTGGAGGATTGGAATGCATTGTTTTTAAAGGACTCTGGAATTGGGTCATTTTTGAGGCTGCAGAGGGAAAAGGGTTAGTTACAAGCTCAGGAAGAGGGGAGGTGCTTCTGCTGCTTTTTCTGTGTGACTGCTGCGGAGTGTTTCTGTGCTCGTCACTGGGTAAGAAGATAATAGTCTAAAACGTCTGCTTAATGCTTCCACTTGTCTTTGTCTGTAGATCTGGGGGAAGGAAGGGTAATTTTGGTCATTGGTCCTTCAGTAGTTCTGTGACTGGCTTCAGTTTTTAAGATGCAGCCCAGCCAGTGCATCACAGGACACGAGAACCTCACAGCCACAGCAGCTTTCCCAAAATCCCCATGTATCAATACAACACACTGCCACTCACAGAACAGTTGGAGTTCATTTTGCTTAAGTGATGGAAGAATGCAGTTAATTAAGGAGTACAGATTTCACCTTCTTTCTGTTTGAGACTTTATTCTACCTCTCTCTTCCAGAATAGCCTTGGATCACTAAGCTCCAAGGTTTTGTTCATGTTGGTAGTTATGCAGATTGTTGGGGTTTCTTTGGTAATTTTTCTCTTGTACAATTTTATTCCAGTGAAAGTATTCAGTGTATTATTTTCGCTTCTGTTTGTAGCTTTTTTTACCTATTGATTTCAAGTGATTGCAGCTCCTATTGGAACATTCTGTCCTATGAAAGAGAAGGCTGATTTGTATTATATGATGAGATGGAAGGAAGGAAGTTTTTAGGCATAAGTGGATATATTAATATATAAAATGTTACCTTCCTAATGAAAAAAGCAGTTTAGTATATTCAGTGTCTTTAATCAGTGACAACCATTTTAGCATATTTTTTAAAATTAGAAGCCAGTTGTTTTCCACTATTTCTTATATGCAGGTGTTCTGCAGAAAAATGAAATTCAGTTCTCAGATTTTAAGCACTGTGTGTAGTTTCTGTTTAAGAAAGAAGCCCATGTAAGAATGTTCAAATTAGCTGATTTTGGATAAAAATATCCTTCCCATGAGTGTCTACTATTAAATATTAGTTAAGTATATCCAGTTAGAAAATACTAAATTCCCTGCACAAATCAAGCCTTCCACCACCACCCCAGAGCAACTCCTATTTTTAGATAAGAAATTTAAGATAGTCAGGGGTGTTAGTTTTCACAGGAAAAAGCTTTCTAGTTCTGTCTCATGTTCACAAAAAAAGAAAGAAACAAAAGAAAGAACAAAAACGACGAGAAAAAAGAAAGTAAAAAATGTTTTTTTAGTTATTTAAAACTTATGTAAATGGAACATGAATGCTTCATTTATTAGTTCAGTATTAGCTTTCCCAATTAGTGACTTTTCTAACATGCAGAGTAGTAGGTAATCTTTCTCAGGAACTTGTGTAATTTGTCTGATATTTAAGCAAAAAAAGTTCTGATCCAGGTGGGAAATCCTACACTCTGCAATTCCAAGAGGTGCCTGTCTTTGGACACCTGAACTGTTCCTGTGGTTTCCCAGGTTTTCCCTTGTGTCCTATTCTAATTAATTATATTCTCCCTTCAGCTTTTGAAGGAAGATGGGGCTGTACTGGGATCATCTCGCTTTCAATTTCTAGCTTCTAAAAACCAGCCAAAACCTCAGTGGCACCCAGAGTTGCTTTTTTTGGCAAGTGTGTGTGATTTTAGGCTGTTTATTTAGTTATCCTCTGACCTTGTGGAGGATCTGCTGCTGCTTGAAAGGCATCTTTCTCGTTTAATCTCTTCAGAGTTTAAATGTTCACTCTTTTAGAATTTATTTTCCTCTGAAGTCTCTGTTCTTTCAGGATCTAGTTCTGTAACTGTCTTAGTTTTCCTTGTAGGTTTTCCTAGCTGGCAGAATGCCTTTTTTTTTTTTTTAAGGTGCTCAGTTGCTGCTATCTTGTTATTTTGAACACTGGGCACAAGACTAACAGATGACAAGAATGAGATGGAAAACTCAGGAAGGCACAAGTTAGGAAATATGTGATGTAGCAATAATTGACACTGGATTAAATGATTGTGCTAGAAATGTGATATAATTGCACTGAAGGCAGGTGTGTGTGCTGAGAAACCTCCGGTGGGGAAGGCAGATGGGAATTCAGTGTAGTTCTGATATGATTGCCAGGAGTAAACTGCTTGGCTTCCCTGCTCGAGCTTCACTTGCCTACTGGAGGGTCTCTCTGGCTCTAAGAGATCGCAGGAACTTCAAAAGGGAGGCAGATTTACAACTGTCAGGAATTGACAGGAATAATGAGGGAAAAGAGGCATGTTAGAGGTGCAGCAGCTTCAGGTGAGATGCTGAGGAGTGAGATGTTGGTTCAGTTGAAAGGCACCAAAGCTGTGGAAGAGCAGTGGAATTATTGTTGCTCCACCTCTTCTGCAAGAGGATGGGATGCTTTCTGAGCTTCTCTGTGCCTCAGTATTTTACCAGGCATCCCTTTCACTGCAGTGAGGGGCATTTTTGCACTAAGTAGTCATCACCTTGCTTTGAGAGTGACACAGTATCACATCATTTATATAATTCCTGTATTTTGTCTTTCTTTGTATTTGGTGGCAAAGCAAACACTCCACCCAGCCTGGGTTTGTTTTTTCTAAAATTCATGGGTGACTCCTGGTGTCTTTGCATAGTAAATGGATGCTAACTGCTCTTGAGTGTTACTTCTCATCACTTTCTTAGGGATCCTTTGCTTGCCCAGGTTTGCTTATCTGTTGTTTTCTTTCACTCTTTTGTGAGGAAGTGTAGGGAAAGTGAAACAAAGCATATTTTATTCCAGTATTTTTGTTCTTTGTTTGTTCTCTGCCTCTTACCTAAAATTACTAACAATGAACTAACTAATTAAATTCTCTTACCTTCATGAGAAGTGTTACTCCTCTCATCTTGATTGTACTCACTTTAAAAATGTTCTACTCCTTGCTTATCAGTGAGAAGATCCTAATTACATCCTCATTTGTTAAACATACAAGGGAATATTGAGATACCAGAGTTTCTCTCTACAAAACCATGGTACATAATTTCATAATTTCTCCTACTGTAGGAATGTGTTATTTGGACATTAGGTTTGCAGTGTATAAATGGCTGAGGCTGTTAGGCAGCCAGCAGATGGGAATAGCACTGGGAAAACTGACCATGCCTGGGAAATTGTTTTTGGAATATCTCCTCTGATAATTCACTATTGTTGAAAAGTAGCTTTATAGTGGCAAACTTTAGAGAGCTGTTTGTATGCAGCTGGGACTGAATTTACAGACTGTGTTTCTCTGACTTGCTAAAAAGCTGAGGATTGACAACCCCTTTCATCCTGCATTATCCAGCGTAGCTTTTAACTCCAAGAAAACTATGTTCACAAATTGATGCTCTGCTCCTCTGGGGTTGGTGCAGAAACATTAAATTGTACTAAAATATTCATATGTGAGTGCATTTAGCTGAAAGCAATTGATGTGCTTTTCCCTGGAGAGAGGAAAAAAAAAAATTGCTGTATGGCCCTGCACTCCAGCAGACACCCTAACCACGCTTAAGAGTAATTACACAGCTTGGCTGATCAAAGGTTCTTAAAGTGAAAAAGAAACTGTAGTTGGGCTGCAGTTTAGTGATGTGTGCTTCTTGAATGGAACATGCTCAACTGCATCAAAGCAGTACATGCTGGAGGATTGTTTGATATACAGTGTAATACAGATGAACCAGTGTCAAGGCAGAAAATATTTTATTGGGTTAATAGCTTGTAATTGGAAGGAATCTCTTGTACAAAGCAATTTTCGTCACAAAGATTTCTTTCTAATTTCATTGTCCTTTCACTCTTGCAAAGAAAATAAAATATTGGAGCTGCCTTTAAAAAGAGTATGTGTGCCAGAGGGGTTTATTAAACTGGCCTGTTTAAAAGCATGCCACTGGTAGGATGATAAATTGATGTGTGCTGAAGGTTTTCAGCATAATTCAAAAATTGGCATAAAAATCAATAGGAGCTGACGACATGCTTGCAAAGTAGCTGCCTCAGCTCGGGGTGCACCTGTGGCTGCTCTGAGCTCTGTCACAGCAGCCTCCAAAGGCACTGGGAGTTGCAGTAAAAACTGTTCTTGTACTTCTCTTGAGTCCCTTAACTGCCCCAAGACAGCCTAAGGCATATTTAAATATTCTCATAAGCATAAATGAAGTAATATCATATGCCACAAATTATTCTATAAATAATTGGAAGAGTCTGTGTGCACAGGAAAATAACTGCATTGGTAGATTGGTAATTATAATCATCCCCATATAGCTCTTGTGCATTTATCCAAACTGGCTGCATGGATTCTGGAGCCAGGAGGGCAGATTGCTGCACATGAAGTCTCATGGACTTGCAGTAGCTGCCAATATGTAAATTGGGTACGTTTGAAGCAGAAATAGAGTTTAGGGAATGACTGAGGAGGATTTTTTCATTTTAATGATTAGAATGCAGTGACTCTGTAAGACACACAGTTTTTCAACAAAAATGACAATGGTAAGGCTAGATGAATACTTTAACTAGCAACAGAGAAGTTGGATTCTTGATTTGGAATCTTGTCTTTGAATAGGATAAATCTGGGAGTTGGAGTTGTGTTTCTTTTTGGGGTGGTTGGGATGCAAATCCGTGCTTGCAAACTTGGAGGTCTCTGTCAGGGTTCTGGCTGCCACTGTAGGACATTGTGTGGCCAAATTAAAGCACTTCTGGCCTTTGTGCCACTTTGATGGCAGAATCACCTTGGGCTGCTGCCGTAGCCACTGTGAGAAGCCTCATGGGTGCTGGTGCCCCCATCTCCACATCTTCCCACTACTGGCCCAGCCCTTCCTGCAGCAGCACATCTGGAGTGTTGGTGCTCCTGATGGTGCCTCCTTCCCCTCTGCTCTTGGGCTGTTTGGTCCATTCAGCTTCCTGTGCTCTGTGTTACTCCCCTGTGCTCTTCCCTGCTGGCAGCTCTCTTCTCTGGTGTCCCTTCCCCTGTGCTGATGTCTGCCAGCCACTTCATAAAAAAGTTGTGGCATGACTGTGACACGTGTACACCAATTGTTTCCTGTGTGAAATGAAGTTACTGCAAGGCAAGGCAATTCTCTAACCTGATGCCATGCCCTTTATACCACCAAAACTTTCTCTTTTCTTGACTACAGTTGCTTTTGGAAGTTCATTAGTATCAGGCAGTGCACTGAGCCCCTTGGTGTGGAATCTCTGTGCTGTTTTGTTTCCCATTCTCCTGTGGCACAGTGCTGGCAGCAGCCCTTCAGTGAAAACCTGCCTGTGCACAGCACCAGGGAGCTGAGAAACACCACTCCATGTCCCAGACTTAGATGTAAGTGCCTGTAACTGTGGGCTGTGGATCAGCTGCCTGACAGCAGTAATTAGAGCAGCTTCCAGGGTTCCAAAAAAGCTGGAACTTGAAGTTGGTGTAAAGCCATGTTTGGCCCTTGAGAGGTGCGATCCAGACTCTGATTCGTGCTGTTTGTGCTCACAGATGAGCTCTCAAGGACTGAGGGCTCCTTCCAGACCTCCTGTGCTCTGTGCCATGGCAGACGTGTCACGTTGTGCAGTTGGAAGGGACACAGCAGATGGGTCCCCCAGAGCAGCCTTTTTCCCTCCCTCACTCTCTTCACGCTGCTTGGGGCCACAGTCCCCACTCAGGCTTTGAGCACTAACACAGGAGGAACGATAGGACTCGGCAGAAGGCTTGACAGAAGTTAGTGATTTCGGGGAAAACATCAAAGCAAGGGTATTACTCTGAAAATAACTTAGAAATTTGAATTTCTCAGTCCTTTATGACATCCCTGGATGACTCTCTGAATTTGCTCCTCGGAGAACACTGAACAAACCTGAATCTTTATCATTCAGACCTTGTGGGTCCTTTGTGTGATTAGAACTAGTATTTAAGCAGTCAAGTCTCTTTACAGTACAGAACTGTTGATAAGAACCATTCTGTCCCGTGTGTTATCTGCCTGAGAACATTGCTGAGGTGATCTCCCATCAGTGTTTGAGCCAACAGAAGGGACCAGTTGTCTGAACCAGGGAGCCAAAGGCACATAACCTAGAAGGGCATGGCTTAGATGCATAATAAATGATTTTGAGACAAGCCTGGTGATTTACAAATGTCCTTTTAATGAAACATCCTTGTCTTTCCTAGATGTTTTAATAGAATATATTCATAGGCATCTGGCTCCTGGTTAGCTGGATTCTTTCCAAAGGCTGAACTTCACAATGTTAAGCAGACTGATAAGAGTATCTGGTAGTCTGGATGACTGGCACTTAATGAATTGCTCTGAAAAAAATCAAATTACAGTAATGTGTCTTTAAAAAGAGCTTGTATTAAAGACAGTATGATGTTAGAATAATTTCTCCTGTAACATCTGTTCTTTTATTTGGTATAATTAAAATATTACATTCTTACCATGAGTTCTTATTTGGACATATTATGTTTCCTTGCAGCTGTGGTTAAAATGGATTGACCTCCAATATTAATCCACTTGGTAAAAACCTACAGAGGCTGAGGAGTTTGAGTGTGTTCAACAGCTGTGTGGTTTTGTGGAAATGTATGGACTAAATTCTGTGTTTCAATTTCAAAGGAAGCCTTTTTAATAGGAAATACTTTGTTCCTGCTCTGTTTTCCCTCCCCTTGGGTTTTTACAGGAGAGAGTGTTTGCGTTAAAGCATAGAAGTCATAGCTTTTATTTATCTATTCCTATTAAAAAAAACCAATAATAACAGGTGAAATCTGTAGCTGTAGAAACTTCAGCAAGCAATCATCTTTCTTTCTTTAATTACTGTAATGACTCTCAGACCTGTATGGCAGAACAGTCTGCGTGGTCTGTTCTGGAACACCTTGGTTTGCAGCCTCTTCTGTGGGTCTGTGCTGTCCCCCAGCTCTGCCATGTTAAAGCCTCTTTCCTGCAATGCACACCTGCAGTTGCACAGCAATAAGATGATTTTTTTTTTGACCCCCTTACCTTCCCTGGCCCCCAGAATAATTTCTTGAATTGGACTTGTATGTTCTTAAATATGGACTAGCCTTGGTATTTTTAAAGGAGAAATTGTTATTATTGGAGGTTGTGTCTTTTCTAATCATGTGTGAAGTACCACCTTTTAATGGTTTAGACAGATGAGCCCTTAATTAATTTTGTGTGTTAGTTTTCTGTTATTGAATGAGTTGGTGAAAAGTACTTTCTTTGGTTTTCTTCTGTAATATTAGTTAACTGAACTGCACAGCTGTGACTGCTGCTTGCACTGGTGCTGGTGGGAAAACAGGGAACTGAAATACTCTTGGTTTTGGATAGATTACAGAATGGATGGTTTTTAGCACGAGGGGATGTAATACCTTTGTGCTGTGACTAAACCAGTCTAAACAGATCTATGGGCCTGTACATCTTAATCTGTTTTGAATGTAAGACTCTGGATGTGAACTGGGAGCCCCAAGGTGTAAAGATGTTGGTGTACCTGGGGAGCACTTCTGTACTCGTCCTGTGTGGGAGTGGGGAGTGCCTGGGGGAAGGAAATTTTCAGGGCATGTGGTCATGGAGGGTTGGGGTAAAGAACAGAACCTACAAGTGTATAACCCACCAGCCCACTTTGGCATCTGAAATGTTTTATCCTGCCGTTTTCACCTTTTAAAGGTGTAAACACCTGAATTTCAGCTTTGTACGTTCTGTCCTAGTGAAAGGCTCTGAGGGGCTGCAAACAAAAGCCTTGGTTTGCTCTTCAGGCCCTGCATCATCCATTTGGAGGTTACCTTAACACTTGCATTGGGAATCTCCAGGGTAACACGCACTGCCCTGTATCCTGCTGAGCACTGCTGGGCAGTTTGCAGGCAGGCTTCTTAAATTTCTTTTTTCTCTCGTGTGTCTTTGCCAGATGCTCCTTTGGGATTCTCCTTTTGTAGTTACATTGCATCCCCAGGTCGGGAAGGGAACCAGTTGTCAGCTGCCTTCAGTATTGAAAACTACTGTAAAAACTGCTGCATGTGATAGATTCTGAGTAGGGTGTGTCAGGGGTTACTGAAACTGTGTCGTGGGTACCAAAAATGCCTCTCTCTTGTTTCCTTCTAGGAACTTTATATTGCCGTGGGAATATCTGGAGCAATCCAACACTTGGCTGGGATGAAAGACAGCAAGGTAAATAAAGGTGGATGTGCTGGAAGAGATTTCTGAGGAAGGAAATGAGTTGACTTCCTTGCTTTTGCATCAGCGCTTTAGATGGTTTTCCAACTTTTTTTAATGTTAAAATTGCCAATGTCTCTGCTGCTTTAAAACACACTTGGACAGAAAAAAATATGCTGTGGCAAAACATCTCACATAGTAGGAAAACATTTGCACTACAACCCAAAGTGATAAGTTGAAGCAGCTAATTGACTTTGTTTAAAAAAAAACCCAACCCAAACCACGTATGCCTGAATTCTATACAATAGTTCCATTTGCCTTTATTCCAGAGTATGACATATTAATTCATGCATAACAATGTGCAATTTGAATTATGAACTTACTATTCCATAAAGTAAAAGATGTCTCTGACATTCCTGCATTTAGCCATTCAAATGGAAACCTATTATAAAATGGCAGTAAAACTTTAAAAGGTTTAACTCATTAGTTGCCAAAGCAAATAATCCAAAATTGGAATTGCCAGTTAGGTCTACAGTGCAATGTTTGGAAAGAGGAGCAGAGTTACCTGCTGATTTATACTATCCAATGTCAGACATCAAAAACTGGAGGTTGTCCTGCCTCCCCACAGGAATTTTAAAAAGAGGATATGGATTTTTTTTTTTCTATTTCCAGTGAATGAAATTAGCCAAACCAGAACTTTGATTAGCTTATAAAGCTGGGGAAAAGGGTTGCAAAACTTTGGAGGTAGTTTCTTGTGTTCAACCAGTGACAGACCAGTGAGTTTGTGACTGATAACTGTCCTCACAAACCAGCCTGTGTGGTAGGATGATCTCTACTTTCCTAAAATTTTTTTTGCCGTGCATTACTGAAATATTTTGGGGGGAAAGTCAAGTAAGCTGCATTTGGGGCCTCAGCCTTCTAGAAGCAGAGACTCAGGTGGTGTTTGCATTAGTTTATAGCAGAGAAAAAACAACCAAACTTGGAACTGTAATGGTGACTGCTGGGCAGGGCTGAGGGTGCTCCTGAGGGCTGTGGGTGACAGTGTCTGGCCGTGCTCTCAGCAGAGCAGGGTCGCTGTGCTGTGTCCTGCTCTCAGCGCAGGAACGGGGACATGAGCGGGGGGTCTGAGGGCAGCGCTGCTCCCACACTGCCCCAGGCACCTGCTGGGCCACAGCATCACCAGGGGCTTTGTTTCCAGGTGTTCAGTCTCCAACTGTGCTCTTGGTGAGCGAGGCATGGGCAGGTGGGATGAGTAGCAGCTGAGAACTGGGTATTTAAAGCTGCTTCAGACTGGATCTGACCCTGTTTGTGTTTCTCTCCTGCCTTATCTCAGTTAAGACTGCCAGCAACACTCGGAACTTCTTACTTGAAGTGCCAGAATTTCCTTTGATATAATATTGAGCAGTAGTATTGTCCTGAAGTGTAACAGCAAAACCAGATTTTTTTGGCTTTTCCAATGCCATGTTTGATATTTTGAGATGTTTTCTTATAGGAAATAAGAACAGATTAAATTTGCCGATAAGAGATGCATACTTAACACTTCCATTTCTCCCATTTCTCATAAACAAATGTGTTTTAAAATTCAGATTTAGTTGTGTTTGGAATGCATTCTGCCTTCCTTTTAGCTGAAGGATATAGATGGAGTAGTTATGGAAAAGATCCAGTTTTCACAAACAAAGCATTATGCAGCCTGGAAGCTCTGGAGTGTCCCCCATCCTCCCTCAGCACTCTGAATTATCTGGCATTGTGAACTTGTACACTTCAGGATACAATTTCCAAAGCAGTCAGATGCTTTCTACCAAGTGAAATGTATAATTTATTTGTTCTTTACAGCAAGGTAGGAAATGCAGCTTTTGAGGAGACCTGGAGAATCGTTGGTGCTTTCTTTCCTTATTTCCAATTCCCTCGTGAGACAGTTACTGTATCTGTTCTTTCTGAGAGATTTAACTCAAAAAGTTCTGTTGTGAGCAAGGTGATGCTCTTGCTGCTTAAAAGTCTGAGTTAGCAATGAGGTAAGGAACCAAATCGTACTAAAAAGTTGCTTCAGCTAAAGGAGGCAGAGGAAGGCCCAGGATGCCCAGCTAAAGCTTCAGATAGGTTTGCAAGCAATGGGTGTTTTGGCAGGAGCAGAGCTGGCAGCTCCTGTGGTGGCACTGACTGCTGGCCTCAGCCAGCCCTCAGCACTGGCCCCCGTGGGTGGTTCTGCAAGACATGGCAGGGCCTCAGTAGGGTCAGAGAAAAGTCTTGACTGACAAAATCCTCGGGGATCACAGCCTGGATTTGCTTCCTGCACTGCAGCTTGTCAGGAGAGGTTTGCATTTGCAAACGGTCACTGAAATAAAACCAATCAGCTGTGGGACAAACACTGAAGGGCAGGTTCCTGCAGGGCCTTGGCTGCGAGCTGGGCAGGGGGCAGGGGCAGCACTGCTGTGGGCACTGCCTGCTGCCAGGTGGGATGGGGTCCCTTACAGGATACAACCACCTGTGAAGAAACAACAGTTCTGTGGGCCTGGAGTCACAGGATTTGTAAACTTTCCAGTTCCTGCCAACAGGAACACCTGTGCTACTGAGCCAGTGATTTTGCTGGACAAGTACTTTCAGTGGAGGAGTAAAACAGTGACAGGTGAAGTGCTGCTCCCTGGGCATGGCCCGTGAGCTGCCTGTTGGGTTGGAGCTGCCCCGGGGGGGGGTTGGTGCCTCAAGTCAGTGTTTAGGTGGGCAGGCAGGACCAGAGTGCTGTGGTTTGGGCCCTGCTTGGTGTAAGGCTCCTTCTATGAGCTGCTGGGTTTTGTTTAAGATTCTTTTCCCTTCCTTTATGAAGTGTTCCCCATCCTGTTGTAGATTTTGATGTGGACACCCACTATGCTTATTTTGCTGAAAGCTGTCACAGACAGTTACACGATGATTTACTTGTATGGCACAGTTTAAACGAAGACATTTTCTGGATCATTGTGCTGAGATTTGTCACCTGCCATTTTCTATGGTCTGACAAACTAAATGCCATGTCCCATAGTAAGTACAGAAGCCTTAGGGCAGGGCTTTATTGTGCTTATTGCAACTGCTGCCCTTTGAGTTAGTTCTGCAACGGCACGGCTTAGAATGCGCAGATAATTCTTTGTAGTAATTTTTTTTCTAGGCTTTTCAACAGGGAAGGAGAGCCAAGGGTTGTTTTTTTGGGGGGTGGGGTGTGGTGGTGGGGTCTTTGTTTTTGAGATGGAAAGGAAAAATGTTAAATGCTCTGATCCATATCTTCTGCTTCTGGGGACTTGGAAAGATTAAAGCCCGTGTTTCCTGCCCCAGATATTAATCAATATATAGATTCACATGGTGCTTCACCTTTGCTTGCAGACCATTGTTGCTATTAACAAGGATCCAGAAGCTCCAATTTTCCAAGTGGCAGATTATGGACTGGTGGCAGACTTATTTCAGGTGAGGCCAAACTTGATGTGCAGGATGACTTTGGGAGAGCAGACAGTAGCTTGCATAATATAATCTAATGAGTGTTAACGATGTCTGTATGAATGTGTTTGCTTTGGGTTGTTGTTAAAGAATTCGTTTTCTAAATTTGTTATTTGCACACGCAAAATTCAATCCCTGCAAGTAGAAGCAAGTGTGTTGGGGGGCAGAGGTGTTACTGCCTGCCTTGATTCTGGTTTCCTGAATATGAACCACTTTGGAAATAACTGCACACAGGCGCTTGCCTCTGTTTTTAAGCTTCATAAAGTTTGGAAGCAGAGAGTTGGCAGGAGAGCGCTTATTGCTGCCTGGGCTTGCTGCCTCGCTGACTGATGCCCAGGAGGAGCTTGCAGTTCCCTCTGGAACACGGAGCCATGAGCCAGCCCCTGTCCAAGTGCCTGCAGCTCACATGTGTGACTGTCCATGTGCGCGGCCACACGTGTGACTGGCGGGACACGGGCAGAACCTGTGCCAGCACTTAATGCCATTCCTGAAATGCTGCCCGCTGGCTCCGCGGTGAGCACGGGCCTCTTTGTGAGCCACAGACAAAGTCACATTCTGAAGAAACACCATGTAGACAATTTCCTTAATAAATTTTGTACGAATGCATTATTTCCACCTAATGGAAATGTAGCTCTCTTAAATAATTAAGAGGCTTTATTCAGCAGGAGAGAAGTGGGGAGTGCTGTGAGCTGGGGTGACCCACAGCCCCTGGAGTGGTGTGGTGGGTGGGGAGTGTAACTGCGGGGTTTGGTACTGCACGGGGTGAGTTTGAGGGGGTCACAGGGGGAAGATGCACTACCCTGGCACTGCTGTTTGCAGGCGGTGCCAGAGATGACGGAGCTCCTGAAGAAGAAGTGACTGCTGGTGATGGACCCTGTACTGTGGAGTAAGGACAAATAAAGGATTGTACTGGAAAGAGGTGGGGTCACTGGTGTTGGGGTTTTGTGGAGGGGTTTTTTGTTCTTTTTTTTTTTTTTTTGATGGTCAATTGGATGGCATGTGGAGTGGTGGAGTGTAAGAAAGGAAGACAAGGAAGGCAGGTAAGAGAAGAAAGGAAGGGAAGAATGAAAAAGGAATGGAAGAGGGATACAAGGCAGGAGGCAGCATGGGTTTGTCAGTATTTATTCCCATCTCCACACCCCTCCCAGCCAAGCTCAGCCCCTGGGTAGGGTCAGGCCGGGGCGCCAGGCTGGGCCCAGGCTGTCCAGCAGCTCTGCCCTGCCCTTGGGCACTGTGGGGCTGTCCTGGCCCTGGACTGGTGGAAGTTCCATGGTGTTCCCAGGCATAGCCTGTTTGCCCCCCCCAGGCACTGTGGGTCCATGTCAGCCCGAGTCTGCTGGAAGGTCCTTTGTGCCCAGACAATCACCGTAGGTCCCAGCTGGCCCAGAGCTGGTGGCAGGGCAGGTGGGTCATGTGCCATGGACCCTGGTGAGCAGAGGTGGCACTGGCCTTGCCCTGGTGGCCATTGCAGGAGATGCCACAGGTTGCCTTCAGCACTGCCAAGTCACCTGTGGCAGCCTCGTGACCCAGCGTGGTGAGCGTGTCCCCACAGGAGTCCCCATTCCCCCAGGCTGTCCCTATGCCTCAGGAACCCTGCCCAGCCGTGGCTCTGGGGCCCCCAGCGCTCCATATTTCTCCTCAATCATCGGGGCACCCGGTGGGCAGTCGATGAGTGGCTTGAGCTGGAAGACGTCGAGGCTCTCCTGGTTCCTGCGGTTGTAGACACTGAGCCGGTGGCCCAGGTCGGGGCTGGCCCCCACCGAGCCCGCGGGGCTGGGCAGCTTCAGGTTGACGGGATCCAGCCCCTTCTGCGCCAGACAGGCCTCTTCCGACAGGGACGAGAGCAGCTCCTGCACCACGGCGTGGGCCACCCGCTGCCGGGCGGGCGCCGGGGCCGCCTGGGCGGGCTCCTCGCAGGCCGTGCTGCAGTCCGGGGAGGAGCCCAGCGTGTGGCTGCTCTCGCTGCAGGCCTGGGTGCCCGAGCTGACGGTGGAGCGTGAGGCGCTGCCCGACGTGATGCTGGCGGAGGTCCCGGTGCTGCCCAGGCGCAGCGGCACCTCCACCGTGAACAGCTCCGAGGAGATGTTGGGCCGGTGCACGTCGATGGCGGCCGTGGTGACCACGCAGATGGCGGCCTCGGGGACACCGCTGTCTGCAGGGAACAGAGCACACACTCAGACCGCGGGCAGGAGATGCCTGTGCAGTGCCTACAGAGGTGTGTGTATATACACCTATGGTACACTATACCTATAGCTGTGGGCACAAAGGCATGTGAGGCACACACACTATAGCACGTAGTCCCCCTTTAACACATAGAACTGACTATCTGTCTCAAAGGGAATAGTAACACAAACACACCCCTTTTCTGTAGAAAATGTATCTACATATGTTTGTATATGGGGGAGCAGATGTAGAGGGATACACAGCTACAACTAATACTGTATATCTCTATCTGTGTGTGTATAGATCACACACAAACATTCTAGGTTTATTCATGTAGATAGATAAAGGGTAGGTATGTATAGAGGTGTAATATATATGTATAATATAGATGCATCTATAATCCATTCTACCTGCATATGTACACAGTCAGTCAATAGATACTTATAGGCCATAGCCCCTCCATTTAAGTACTCATAAGTAGCTACTGTTAAAACAGAATGCAAACATACCCACACTCCTACTCATCTTTATATATGTGTGTGTGTATCTATAGGGGTATACATATATACACACACACACATTATACCTATATGTGAACACCCACCACTATATGCAGACAGTTTTTAAATTTTGCATGCACACATACAGATACATAAAAGGTGTGTGTGTCTCCTTATTTGTATGCTGGGGGTGTATTTACAGGAATACCCAGCTGTACATAACGCCACATACCTGCATATCTTTGTGAACACACACACACACAATACATACAATACAAGGGTGTATATATGCCATGTCTCACACATCATCTTTACATACAGACATGAGGAATTGTGTCTGTGTGAGCCCAAGATAGTATACATTATACACACATGATATATCGTGCCCCGTTGAATTACCTGTCATTAAACAAAATATGCACAACCCCCATATAGAAATGTATTTCTCTGTATCTGTATTTATGGGATAGATATGTATGTAACAGATTATAGCTATGCATCAACACATGTCCTGCTACATTTATGTAGCTGTTCATACACACAGGTATTGATAGTCTTTATATCCAATACCATTCTATAATGGGGATGAACATAGATAGCTCTATAATATATATATTATATATATACACACCTCTATAAGTAATGCCATATACCAACCTGCCTGTCTCCATATATAGCTGCATGTTTTCTACAATGTATGTATGTCTATATATATAGTCTCCTGTCACACACATATATATGTAATACGTATATATAGATTTATCTTTAAGAAGACCCATATATAACACAGTACATATACACATGACACATATATTATGTAATACAAGGTCCCCCCTTAAATACATTTAATTACCTATAAATAGAACACAGGTGCTCTCACACACATGAACTTACCTTTATGTGTAAGTACATGTATTTCTCATTGTGTGTGTATAGCTGGGGAATGTATGTACAGGGATATAGAGAATACATTGTACCTATACATGAACACCCCCTCTTTACAGACTTTAAATGTATATGTGTGTGTGTGTATATATATATAAAATTTTTATATTTATACATACACACACATACACATGTACCTTTTTATAGCCTTCCAAGTATATTATGGGGATGTGTACAGAGGGCCATGCATCTCTGTATAATACCACATACCTCTATACATGTGTGCACACATACATGTAATACAGAGGTGTATATACACAGTCTCTTGCCTGCCTTACTTATATACACATAATTTTTATATATAGATTTAACCATATAGATGTGGGAAGAGCTGTTGCTGTGTGTATACATACAACTTAAAAGTAATACATTAGACCTATACATAGATACATACAGATAGTTTATATATATATATAGAGAGAGAGAGTACTTGTTGTCGTCCTCCCCCTTTGAAAACATAATTATCACTCTTTATAAATAGAGTATATACACTTATACACAGGTACGCTTATCTTTGTGTATAAATATTTACGTATTGTGGTCTGTATATGTAAATCTGGAATGTATATACAGGAATATACATATATAACGTGTATTAAATAACATATACAGATTATAAATAACACATTATATGTGACACCTCCAACCTTTATACATCTTTTAAATTGTATACATACACCATCTTATATATAGCCAAGTTTAGTATGGGGATGTATATACAGCAATATACCATATATAATACAATATATACCTATAAACATATGTGTGCACACATGTGTACACATATGGATGTTTGATAAATATAATACTCCCTTTAAATACATAAAATTTTCTGTCTTTAACTAGAATACAACCCCCCATATACTTTATGTAGAAATATATATGTGTGTGTGTACAAACACAGGGAATGCATATATAGAAATCTACATATATAATACATTATACTTAAGCACAGCCACATCCACATTACACTTAACACCTGTTAGACATATAAAATTATAGGTACCCCCCCTTTTAATGTCTCTCCATGTATATTATGGGCATATACATCTATAAATAATACCATATACCTGTGTGTGTATATATATGTACACACACACATACATATATATATATGTAATATACACAGGTATATATACAGTGTGTCTCACAGACCTATTTTTATACATACATAATCTTTACACATGCATTTATCCATATAGCTAGGGGGAATACTTGTGTATATACTTGCCCCATATATGGTGCATAATGCATGTATATATATGATGCTTACATATTTATATGTCTGTATCTCTGTATATAGATATGGAATGTATATATAGAGATGTATGAGAACACACACACATATAATGTTATGTATACATGTACACAGACATGGTCCCTCACACCTTTCCCTCCTTGTCTTAACCATACATACACCTAAACCTACGTATAGATTCATGCATCGTTATATATATAGTCCTGTACAGACTGGGGATGTATATAGAGGGAGATACATAAATAAAGACAATACTTTATACCTCCTACATGTATGTATGTACATTTTTTAAATAGGTATGTATCATTAACGTGTGTATGGATACAGAGGTTTCTCTCTCACACACACAGATTTTATTTACCCCTATACACAACTTCCTATAGACACATCCATATTTACAGAGGGAACACCTCTATGCATATAAGTAAGTTTCCCCTTCATAATATATCTACATTTGTACACACATTTTATGTACTATAATACATGTCTCTATATACACTCAAGTATTTTCTCTTTTATATATACTATATATGTATGTAAAGAGGCTCTCACATACCTACCCATATATATCTCTTTACATATTTTTATACATATATAAAATACCTATGTAGCTCCACACAGATCTTGATCTGCATTTTTATCTGTCTGCATATACACACATAAACTGCTTCATTTATACACACGTAGTTCAGATATAAAATATATCCATAATACTAGATACATAATACATGTATATGCATATACAAAGACATGTATATGCAGTCTCACATCTCTCTAAATATCTATATAATTGTGTTTTAGAATAAGATATATGCACACATACACCTACAGATATATCCATGCTATATGTAAAATATACATATTAAAAATACATGTATATAGTCACACATCTTTTTTCTTTGTTTTTTATATATATATATATGAAATCTAAAATATGCATATACAGTTTCTGTCATACATATCTATATGTATTTATTCCCATATATATGGGACAGACATATATACACACATCCCCCACTTTATGTATCTTTATATAGACTAATACATGTATCCACACATAGCCATGTCTTTATGTATAAGTACATATGTCCATGTATGTATGTGCTTATAGACACATGATACATTACAGCTGTATATGCACACACATTCATGTACAGACACAATCATGCACAAACACCTTTATAGATCTTTAAATATATAGAAACATATGTAGCCATACTCATATACACATACACATATCTTAAATAGCTATAGGGAAGCTCTCTTTAGCAAGCATCTGTATCTCCTCATGTATGTCAATGTGGGGATGTATCCACACATATACTACAATACACAGATATCACAGAGGCACCTTCAGAATCATCTCAGTCCCCCCAGCCACGGGCAAGGACACCTTCCACTACACCAGGCTGCTCCAAGCCCCATCCACCCTGGCCTTGGACACTTCCAGGGATGGGGCAGCCACAGCTTCTCTGGGCAGCCCGTGCCAGGGCCTCACCACCCCCCCAGCTCTCCCAGCCTGGCTCCAGAGCAGAGGGGCTCCAGCCCTCAGAGCAGCTCCGTGGCCTCCTCTGGACTCGCTGAGGCAGCTCCACATCCTTGTGCTGTTGGGCCCCAGAGCTGGAGGCAGCTCTGCAGGGGGGTCTCACCTGAGCAGAGCAGGTGCATGGCCAGGTCATGTCAAGCTGCTCATCCCTGACACCGCCAGGTCCTTGTCCTCAGGCTGCTCTCGATCCCTTCAGCCCCCAGCCTGTGTCTGTGCTTGGGATTGCCTGGCCCTGCTGAATTCCAGGAGGTTTGGCTCCTGGATGCCATCCCTGTTTACAGCCACACACGCTTCTATTTATGCTTCAGTTACATACACAACTACATCTGTCTCCATGGGTGTGGATGTGTACATGGGAATAGAAATATATAATACATTATACATAGATACACATTTTTATTTCTGTAATTATATACACATATATTCAGACCATCTCTCCTCTCAAACCTCTCACTCCTTTACATAGATCTTTATGTATTTTATATATCTAATATATGGAGTTTAATAAAATATCCCTGTATGTACACAGACACAGCCTCTCACACATCTTTATCTGTGTATGTAAAGATATATATGTATATCTTCATCTATATAAAAAAGTCACACCTACATATATATGTATATAAATCTGCTCACATATACACACGTGTGTTTGTGTGTGTGTATGTTTAGAGACATGTACCTGATACATCTCACACACACACACATATGTTTACATACATCTTTATATATGTATGTGTATCCAGGTTTGTGTGCCTATATGGGATATATATATAATACATTATAGATTTATATGCATACACATATACACACATTTTATATATAACATGTATATACAGACACATCCTTATATAGATATCTCTATATAGATATATCTATAGATATCTATATATGCCTATATTTCACTGTATGCATACTATATATATGGATGAATATATGGGATAAACACATGTAATACATTATAATCATATGTATACACACACACACTCATATGTGTATGTATATATATATATATATAAATACACACTTGTATATATACACGTATATGCAGGCACACACACATCTTTTTTTTTTCCCTGTAACCCCATGTATATATGGGGATGTATATATGGAGATATGTTTTTAACACACTATACTTAAACATTTTTTACTATATGTACAACATTTTAGGTACATAAGGGGAGTGTGCACCCCTGTGCCTGCGGGACTCCTGCCAGGGGACATCCATTTGAAGGCTGCCCTGGGGTCACAGACCCTGCCGGCTGCTGAGGTTTCTTACCATTCAGTTTAACCTTTCTGAAAGGTTCCCAGCATGGTGCTGGGCTAAGCTGTCTCCCCACTGCTTTTCTCTTCATTTATTTTGTCCATGCTGTTCATTCTCGGGTCCATTTGAACTGCTCTGGGGGCTGGACAGCCTGGCTTAGGGGGAATTAACCTCTCCCACATCTCCAAACTATTCTGAGTGCCTTCAGCAGGAGCAAACTTGGGGCCCTTCAACCTTCAGAGAACTGACACACACTTCCATGGAGCAAACCAAGAGACTCTATGGTGGGTGTCCTTTCCAGGACAGACCTACATCCCTGCTCAGTCTCTCCTGGCTTACAGCACACAGTGCAATGCAAACACAGAGTTCATGTTTGTGTTTTCAAGCAAAACTTACCAGTGCTGGGCTCGTTGTAGTATCGACTTATGTAATTATTCATGTCATCCTCTGAAAGGACAAAAAGGCAGCTGTTAGAAGACAGTTTGTGTCATTAAATGATTGAACTGCATCCCATGGAAGGCTCTCCTCTGCCCTGCACGCCCAGAGCACTGCCTGCTCTGTCTCTTAGGCCACAAGACCTCAATGCACTAGAGCCCCCATCCCATCCACGCTGTGGCTACAGCCAGCATAGGGTTGGACTATCATTTGTCACAGTTCTTTATGGCACCAGACTGGGAATGAGGCATTCTGGGTTCCAAAGGAAATGTGCTCTGTGTTCTTTCCAGAGCCTGGCACAGGGCTGACCAGTTCCCCAGGCCCAGCCCCTCGCTGTTGTAAAGACAAGTGTAACAGTGGCCTTTCCCTGGTCAGCAGGGCCCTCCCCTCCTGCACAGGGCACACAGAGAAACCTTGTGTTTATCCTGACCCAAGGGCACTGCCACAGACAGACCCACTCCTGCTGTACATTTGCACCTCTGAGTTACCTCCTTCCCCATGGTGACACCTCAGAAAGGGAGGCACCATGTACCATTTTAATGTGTAATTCCCTACTTCTAAGATAAAGTCTTTTTTTTTCATTTTGAATGAATGGAGAGTTATTTTGGTGTATATAACACATATGTACAAAATATACACCATAATGTTAACATTACATTCTAATCTACTAAAAAGAATTGTACAAATCAAGAGTGTAGTACTACACTTGCAGTACATACACAAGAGCTACAGCTGAACTTCAGGAACAGCAAGTTACAAATGATGAGGTGACCACAGAAGGGAAAGAAGCAGCCCTATTGCATGTACGGATTTTAGATGCTGCAAATGACACTGGGATTTTGTGTTATTTTACAGAAAAGCAGAACATTTTACTGTTGTGGAAAAAGCAAATACCAAACTCCTCTTGTTGCAGTTCTGAGCAGAAGGCAAACAGCATCAGCAGTCCAGGAGAATGTCAAGCTTACAAGCAACCTGACCTGCCCAATTTGCGGTGTTCTGCGCTCTAAAAGCATTCTCTCCTTTTAAGTGCTCTTTTTGATACCATGTTTCAGAAACCCATGCTCATCCCTTTGAGCCAGATTTCCTTCGTCCCCCTGGGTCTCTGTGGCTACAGTCCTGCCTCATCACAGCACATTGCGGTTTGCAGGTGAAAGAAACAGATGTTTTCTGGGGAACACTTTCCTCACACAACAAGACCCAAACCACCAAGCACTCTGTACCTGAAATAGCTGCACTCATAAGAAGGCAATCTAACCTGACACTGAAAGGCAACGTGGTTGTTTTCCTGGTTTCATAGGATCTTAAAAGCTTTTTCGGCCCTTGTTGATCTTTAAATGCCTGCAGTCAGAGGTGTGCTTTGTGCTAATGTCTGAGTTTAAAAAAGAGGCCTCAGAGTAGCTCAAGGCAATGCCGCTGAATTAGGAGTACATTGCGAGGCTTTTCAGCTATCTGCTGCTAAAATACACTTCATTTCAGTCATGCATAATTGATACTCTCAGTGCCACCAAACCTTCCAGCCATACAGACACAGGTTCTGGTTCAGGCATGGAACCTTCACTACAGCAGAAAATACCTGTGTGGATGTACTTCTGGTAGGGCACTTTCAGCATATTTAACTTGGAGTCCAATTCTAAGCAGACAAACAAGGAAAACAGCACTGCAGTGTGGCTGGATGAGGGCACGCTCTGTGTGCAGGGTCACCCTCCTTGTCACCTGGCGAGAGCCATGAAAGGGTTCCTTTGGCTCCCATTACAGTCTGCCCCAAATGCCAAGATGCTTTGCACTGAAGACAGAAAACAACTTGGAAAAGTTACTCACCTGCTTTTCAAGCCTTAAGACAAGACTCAAATCAAGTCCTCTTTAGGACTGCACACCTTTACTGGCCACCTGTCTGTCAACTAAACAATGTACCAGGGCACTATTTCCAAACAGATCAGTTCTGTTCAAACCAAAGAGAACCTGACTGCTCTTTATAGAAAGGAAATCCAGTAATGCACTGCCTCAGCTCCCTTTGAGTGCTGAGGAGAATCACCCACTGTCCTGACCCTGCGTGTGACCACTGGCACACAAGACTGGGGGAGCTGCCCACCTGCCACTGTTACATTATTATGTGATGGCCTTATTAATGTAATTGCTTATCTATTTAGATACAAATAAAATATATATGCATAAATAGATTACATGTGTATATAAAATATAAAACATACACATTTTTTAACCTTGAATAGTTTCTTATTAATAAAACCCAATAAAGAGTAATGGAATAACAACAGCAGAATAAATATTTCAACAACAGATTAGGTTTCTGAATCATTACATTAAAGCAAACTGACAATTAACAAACTCAGCTGAGCCATGTGGGAGTCTCAGCTGCTTTGGGCATTGAAGGCTATAAACAATTCCAGTTACCTCCCATTATATTCTACATTGCTGAAAAAAAGGAGCTCAAAATAATGCAACAAATATACAACTGAAAGCACCTACTTGTGCATATGAAATGTATACACAGAGCCAGAGTACAGTAGTGCACGTTCCCATGGGACACTGCTGAAGTGTTCCTGGTGATTCCAGGGAGATGAAGACCCTGCTGCTCAGTGTGAGTCTCATGGGGTCAGGAGTGCAGCTGGTGGCACACGAGAAGTTTGTAGGAGCAAGGAGGGGAGACCAGCTTTTACAAGAGGGGCAGATCACTTGTATTATTTAAATTCTACACAGTGTTTTCTGCTGTTGGTCTATTTTAGTTTCAGCTCCAGAAAGGGAGTTGTCTTAAGATGCAGTTCATTCTTCATAGTTACCCTGTTTGCTTAAAGCTTTTTTTTATTTCTACCGCCTTAGAATTTTCAAGATCCAGAAAATTTAATTTTTCTCCTTTCCTAGAAATAAATCCATCTCCTCCAATACACAGAAATGTTACCTGCACTTCCTTTTCCAAAGACAAACTTTGCATCCTTAGCCATAAAGATGCCCAAATGATATTTACAGTAAATTAAAGGACTGGCAGTAAGTAGAAAGAAAAAGCATTTTCCTGTTAATTCCCCTGAAAACAGCAATCCTAGGAAAATGTCTATGGATGGTGATCGGGATCCTCTTGTTAGATGTACCAAGAGGAATCACAGAAACATTTCTGTTGGAAAAGGCCTTTAAGATCGAGTCCAATAGTAAACCTAACACTGCCAAGCCCATCACTAAGCCACATCCCTCTGTGCCACATCTGCCCAGAATGAAGGACCCCCAGGAAATCTGCGTGACAGGAAATGTGGTGACAAATCCGGTGATGAAGATCTAAAAGTTGTGAGCTGAGAAGGCAGAAGGGCAAGAGTGAGGCAGCTCTTCCCTGTTGTGAACATGGATGGTTCTACAATCTTCCCTGGAAAGTGGAGTGATGGGAAGCAGTGAGACACACAGCAGCACTGTGGAGGAATTCAGCTGAGAGATTTTGCTGAGCAGGGGAAGGAGGGAGCAGAAACAGGCTGTTCTCTGTGGTCCATGGGCAGTAGTTGCTCAAGCTGTGTGGGGTGACAACTGTAAGAGTTGAGGCAGCCGAGTAAGGCGGGACCACAAACGGGTGGTGGGGCTGACTCCAACATCATCAGGACTCTCACTAGACAGAAGGGAATGTCTGGTTGGGAAGGTTGCTCAGACACTGACTTACCTCACACAAAACCAGCCTCCCCTGACACTGTAACCAACCCCCTCTGCAAGGCTGTGAAGTGCAGTGCAGTGAAGTCCCATCTCAGCTTGTTGCCCAAATCTCTGTTATTGAAAAAACGTGTGGTTCTTGGTCAGGATCTGTCTGACAGCCACTGGATTTTGTCTGATGAAGGTTTCCAAGTTATCTGCTTGTACTTTTCCTGCAGGACTCAAAACACACACTGCAATGGTTCAGGGAGTAATAAACTATTTAGAGTACAGTGCCATATAATCTCATCTGACCCAAGAGACAACATTGCAATCTCTCTCTTGGCCCTATAAAAACCTAATAAATTTGGTGAAACACATAAATGACATTCCACCCAAGGCAGATCTCCTTCAGTTCTATAATGCCTCAATAGTGATCTTTAATTGTTTCATCAATGCCTTTAGTGAATGATCTGCAACTCCCCTGCATACAGTAAATACCATTTACACATCTTTCAGATTAGAGGCCTTAAAAATGGGGATTTACTTTGAAATATTTCATTATTATTTTATTGCCATTGACTGTACTGCCTTCTGTTTCTCCAAGCTGAATTTTCTGAACTGGAAGGTTATTTTTGCTGCTGTGTAGCCTCCCCCTGAGGTAGTAATGTCTTACCCCAACTTCCCTCCAGAAAGCAATCTTTACTAGGAGATTTCTAAAGAAGCAGATCTTTCATCTGTTTGTGCCAACAGGAATCAGGAGTAGCCAGCTGGCACTTTCCAGGAGACTTCCCCCTGCTTCTGGTTTGAAGGCAGGTTGCCACATCAGTGCAAGCTGCAGCACTGAACAACTGTTAATTCACACCGATATCCAGTCCCTGCAGGGGCTGGCTGGATGCCTGAGCACATGGATAATCCATCTTGAGAGGAACTGTAAACTCAGCTTGCACAGAAAACAGAGCAACAGATTCAGCCTGGTTCTAAGTAAGAAATCAACCTGAGACAGAAGTCACTGTGCAAAGGGAAGTCCTGGGATATGGAACTGGGTCTGTTAGCAGCAGATGCTGCTGGGACAGAAAACCAAAATCACTTCAGCAGATCCTGCAGCAAGAGCACCATGTGCTGACCTGAGCACAGCTGAGATGCAGCACAGCTGTGCCAGCGTGGCTGGTGGCTGTGGGTACAGGGTGGCCTGGGGGACCTCTCACTGCTCTTTTCAACCTTGTTCTTATGAATATGGATCAGCAGATCCACATCTGAGTTGGCTCGTTACAGTCAGCCCAAAGCATTCAGAGGAACTTGGGTCTGTCTCTGAAACAGCCACATTTGTTGAGTCTAAAACACAAAGGTTGAGAAAGGACATGGCTACCATCAAAACAATTATCTGCTCGGTAATCATCAGGGAAAGAGAAGAATAAATTAAGCAGAAGGATTCAAGAACGAATTGTTGTAAACTGGCAACAAATAAATGTACTCTGAGAATTAGGAAAAGAGTTCTAATACTTTAGAAAATGAGCTGGTGGAACTGCTCTAGTGGTGAAGGAGGGCAGAACACATCCCTGCTGTCTCATGGAGCACCATCTGCTTATGAAAGGGGCTGCATGCTTGGACAGTGGAAAACATTCCAGTTCTGTGTTCCTTTACCTGTCAGCAATGTCTTCACACCTCTTCACATTAATGATGAGAGACAACTCCAGCCTCACATGCGTGACTGTGCACTCACCACTTCTGGAAGTGAGGAGTTTCTACTCCACCCATTTGGTGAATATGGAATGCAAGAGCCAAACTTCACTAACTGCACACACATTTATGTAAGTGTTGCTTAAGGTTTACTTCCTTTGATTCCTGCCTGGATGCTCAGTGCACAGAGAACCACAAAGCCTGAAAGAGGCACCTAGAGAGAAGCCAAATTGAAGGGGAGTGCACTTAGGATACAACCATTTCCAGGACTAGGCTTCAAAGTAGATACATTTCAACATTTGAAAATAACCATAAACTATTTTTTATCTATTGTTTTGCACTAGCAGGACTCTCTCAGAGCACTAACAGATGATCACCAAAGAAACTGGCTTAGAGTTTAAAAGCATCCAACCAGCTCAGACTGCCTTGCAAGGAACAACTGACAAAATCCTGACAAAAAAAGTGCCCTGCTTTGCCTTCTCAAACAGCTTATGAATAATCTTAGGAGAAGCCCTCTGAAGCTCCAGAATTTTTCACGCTCCCCTCTCAATATCCTACTTTCTTCACTTACAAAACAGTGGGTACCTACGGGGAGAGCAAGCTTTACTTTTCTCTAAAGCATGATCATAAATTGCAGCAGTCCCCCAAAGCAAAAGACTTAGTGCTAACCCCATAAAAATGGAAATTTGACTCAGAACAGTTAAAATAAGCTTTTGGCGATGTGAAGTCCCAGTTCTTGCTCAAAGGAATAGAAGGGTGGCATATTAATCTTACACTATGGCAGTGCTGTAGAATTTCAAAAACTGAAATGATATATGCAGGAAAATGAGGAATTTCCACTAGGGACTCTAATTCATATATTATGGGAGAGATTAAAGAATAATAAATTTTGGAAGGAAGTATTAATGGCTGGATGGGGCACTGTGAACCTGGCATTCCCTGAAGCCTGGAACTTTGTATACCAAACACTAAAAATGATTTGTGCAGGACCAGAAAACATTAGCTGTTATTCTGACCATGACCAGTTACATACTGTATGAGGTAAGAAGTCCTTTATAATTTAGAACTTCCTTTATAATTTAGAGATTAATAGATAGGATAATATTTGCCATTATGTCAAATGGCAACCATGTCTGGGAAGAAGAAAGGAGCACTTAGGATACTTCCCTTGCTCTTAGAGAAAGGCTGACCACAATGAAAATCATTAGTGATGCTGCATTCACATGCAGTAGCTCTCAGCTCAAGCTCTTCACAAACAGAGGCAGGGAAGGTAAAGTGCTCACAGTGCAGCAAATGTCAGAGCTCTGCCCTGGGTCTGCAGCTCCTCAAGCCCTGCCCTTCTCCTGGGTCTGTCATCCTTCCTGGTGTTGACACTGGTACCTTTTGACTTGCAGGCTGAAGCCTGTGTTTCAGCCTTCACCTTTGTCTGCTCTGGAGATCAAGTTTTTGGCAAGAGAAATAAAACGTCAATTCAAAGCAAGTTAAAGGTGAAAAAAATTCCTGCTTCTTAACCAAATTAATTAGGAAATACCATATATCCATATATTTTCCACAGAGTTATTCCTACTATGTCAAGAGGTCTCTTGTGAACTGCTGTGGGGAGACAGGAGCGTGTGAGGCAGCACCCAGCTCACTGTTCACAGAATTAGCAGAGACACTTGCAGCTGTATGGCCTCAAGACATGGTCCTTCAAAAGGAGGCATGAAATGTTTGCTGGGGAGTTATGGGAGAGCCCACTGTCCATCTGACCAGAGCTCTTGCTTCTCGCGGTCTCGTACCTGCATTAGGGCACTTCAGTGTAAGAGATCTGCAGAAGGAAAGGCTGGGTGAACACAGACACTGAAAGTTCCCAAATCAGCCAGAACAGCTCTCCTGGTGCAGGGCACAGTGTGTGTCTCTACACAAATTCCCTGAGGTGCTACATGTACCACGTGATACTGGGGTAACCTGACTGACTTTTTACTGAATGCTGTCGTAAATGATTCCACAAAATCCACTGTAAATACCAAAGTACAAGCTACAGTTGCCCCTGAGGAGCTTTAACTTATACACTATCCCATAAAACTTCCAGGTAGGGAAATGAGTAAAAGGTCTCAATGCTTTCTTACTCCATAAGCCTCCGTGGTGAAGTATTCTGCACTGAATGTTTCCATTGTTCCATATAGATGGGGGAAATAAGATTAGCCTGAGATGGAATATCCCATCTTCTCATGCAGTATGTTCTCTAGCCAACTTAAGCTTGCTGCTTTGGCAGAATTCAGAGCTCTCAGAAGACAGTGACTTTTTGAAGGCTGACAAAGTTACTTTTGGCAAAAACACACGCATTCCATTCCATCCCCCAGCCTCAGGTGTTATACGTAGGGCTAATGTCCTGCCAGAGCATAAAAGAACAGCACATCAGAGCCTGTTCTGCCAAACAGCTGAATCGTGGCTTTGAACTGTTGCTTTTCTTTTGACAGTATTAGTGACTCGGTCCCTTATTTCTCCTCTAACTAATCAGTGCAACAGGCAACTGCAGATATGTTTCAAAGCTCACAAGTGCCATGTGGCACACAGGATGATTAACTGCAGCCATCACTCTGGAATCTTTTAAGGAGGAAAAACACAGCTTTGAGAAAATGGATGCAAAGCAATCCCTAATGTGGTCTGACACAGAGGGTAACTTGCAAAACATAACACTTGACCCAAAAGTCAGGAGTTAAAACATCGGTGGCTGAAGTCCCAGGCAGAGCAAGTGGTGTGGAAAACCCTGAAGACAGCACAGCCAGTGTAACTGCAGCATGGGAGAATGGGAGGGGACAGGAACTGCCTGGATGCTCTGTGCTCTGCAAAGCCACGTCTCTGGAGTATTGCACGTGCCTCAGCAGGGGGGGTTATGGAAGATCCTACACCAGCTGGATATCCCCTTCCCACAGAGTGCACACAGAGGCACCTTCAGCCAAAGCCGTGCCCTTCTTCCATCCCACACACCACTGGCAGCTTTGGCTGATGCATGGTCAGAATGGCCGTGGTGAAGAATATACTGGCAGCAAAGTGATGATGGTGAAAGCTGCTGTAGCATCTGCCAGAATATTACTGGAAGTACAAGTTGGTGCTGGGAGAGCAAGCCTCAGCTGAGGTGGGGAGGGAGAAGAATGAGGCAGGGCTGGCTCATGATCCTTCCTCCCCAGAGCCTTCTCAATCTGTGAGGTGAGGTTTCAAAGTTACACAAAAGCACTGCTAGTGCAGGATTCAGACCCTTGACAGCTTACTACTTCTTTCTTTGCAAAACACTCCAGGAAATTACATGCAAAATCCTCTATCTCAATTGCCTGTTACCTGGATTATGAACTAAAGCACTGAATGCTACTGCTGGGTGTGTGGTTTCTTATGCAGAACTGGGCCCCTTCTCAGCAGCTCAGTGTGATGGCAGAGACCACAGACTGCTGTCCCTTGCTAGAGGAACACAGGGAAATTTTTTCTGTCCAATTCCTGCCTCATTCAACATAAACCTGTTAAAATTGTTAAAACAGAGTCACCCTAATTTAGGTTGCAATAAGACAAGCACCCAATGCATTTACAAAGACTTTGTATGTAATATATGATAGAATGCACCAGATAAATTTCCTCTGGTACTTTTAGATGATTTCTGGGAATCAGAAATTAATTCTGCCTACTCAGTATAAATATAACCCAAACATAACATAATTGCACCTCACTCAATCTATAAAGTAATGCATGTTTTCTTATTTGCTGAATATCTTTTTTCAGTGAAAAGTATGAGTCTCTCTCATCAAGCAACCTAACTAACTGCAGAAATCAATCTTGAAGATTGTGTCTACTTTGTTGCAAGTGTGGGCAGAATTTTACAGGGAGACACAAATAATGAGTAACCATGTTAATCTGGACGTTGGAATGAATACCTTGGACAGAAGAATTTTCAGATGATCTCCACAGCACTAAAATTTCAGCAAGCCTCCTTACAATGTGAGCAACACTCTTCATTTCCAAATGTAACCCTCAAGGAACACATACATAAATTATAATATATCCACTGGGAAAACCTCTGAAATACTACAAAAAAGGGGGAAATGCATTTTAGGGGGCAGTCTACTCAACTGTCTGCTTTTAAATACAATTTCATATCAGGAATAATTAATGGCTTCACTGTGGTTAGTGCTTAGATATTATAAAGAGAAAAAAACAAAACAATTTCTACATGCTTTCATTACTCTGTAGAGAAAGGAAAGGATTATAATTTGAAAATGTCTGATGTGCTTTTTCTCTTACAGATTTTGATTGAAGTATCTGTGCCTTGAATTTTAAGGAGTTTGACCGATGTAAAGATAACATGCAAACCTCTAATTCCAACATATTCACATACTGCTCATCTACCAAAATAAGCAAGCTAAGATGCCCAAGGAAGACTAACATACCACTAAGGTAAACAGTGTTGTCTCCTCTGGAATATTACATTAAATGTTACTGAAAGCAGGACACATTCTGCACTCCATTGTGAGGGCTGCAGGATCACAGGAAAAAGAGCTATGTCTTGTCCAGAAAAAACTCCAGGTCTAATACTTATATAATAAAAACTGATTCAAGTAAATATAACTCTTGGTATTTCCCTGAACCACACATCTACAGACACCAGAGTGCTCCTCACCACAGCCATGTGGCACTCAGACATGAGATGCCTATGCTGCACATCCCTCCTTTCCTGGCACCAGAGCTGCCTGTCCAACACTGGCAGTTTTAAGCAGCCTGGTGAGAGCACAGCCTCCAGGCAAGGCAAGCCCCACAGCTTGGGTCCTCTCCAAACCACAGAAATGCAAGTGGCCAAAGACCAAAACTGTTTTTCAATGTTCTTCTCAATTTCCCTGCTTTTACCTCTGAGTGATTATCCTTTGGCCAATTCTCATTTGGCTGCTGCTTCTTTAGTGTTTGATGGATCTAATCATGAGGACACTGGGAAGGTACATCACAGTCATTTTCTTCCCGAGGCATTTCTTTGGCTCTGTTTAGAACCTGCTCACAAATACAACAACAGCTCCTGCCACTCTGGAGCAGATGCAGCCTCTTTGTAAGAATGGGAAACTGCAGCCTCCAGCGAAGGAATCAATTCCCCGTCACAGTGGAGGTGTTCAGAGGGTTCAGTAACTCCCTGTGAGGGCTCAGCTGTGCAGCACTCACCTTGGGGAGGTCGCAGTTCCGTGATGTTCTCGGTGGCTTCGTCGTCCGAATCGTCCGTCGCCACCACCTTGTACCTCTTGCTGCTCTGTTTGTTCAGCACGTGTGGGACCTGCAGCGCGGCCTCTCTCTCTGCAGCGAGGTCCAGATCCTGCTGAGCAAGGTGGGCCCTCAGCTGCCTGATTTCAAACTAGAGCAAAAACAACACCACATACTGATGTCATATGAGCATGGCCAGAAGTCTATATTCTACAGTTGGGGACCTATTACTCATTTGATCATTAAACCACTACAGTCTGGTGAAAAAAATACAGTGTGGTTGAGCCAGGACACAAGTCCAGGCTGCTGGTGCTCCCCCAGAGCCCATGGGAGTGGGACCATTGCTCACACAATCTAAAGGTAAGGACTCTCATGCTGGTCTTCTATTTTGTACAGCTACATCCTGAAGATAAGATTTTGGCCAATTTTTAACAAATCAAACTGCTAAATCAAATGCAACCTTTATACAAAAAGACCACTCTTAACAGGCATTTAGGGATTTAGGTTCATGACAAATACCCCTAACACACTAGACTTCGTAATGAGGGTTTCAGTGGAGGGAAGGTTCCCTGAGCAGTCCTCTCTCACTAAGTGGGCAAGGAGAGGGACACCATAGTCCTCTACTGTCTTAAAATCTTCTGTACTCAAGTGTGCAGAAAACTCTGGGGAAGGTTACCACTTTTCTGGCCACTCCTCTCAAACATGTGAGCCATGGCAGTTAAACACTTTCTGCAACCAGGATGGGAATTGCCTCACGACTGGTGTTATAAAGCAGACACCTGACATAAAGACAGAAACTACCAGGTACCATCTGACTTATGGACACAGTACATTTCTCCTGTATTTGACAACCACACATCTTCCACCAGGCAAAAAGGAAAACAATTTTTCTAGAGAGGCTGCAGAGACCCTTTAAACCTTTATGGAAGCACCATAAAATCCCCTCTGCCATGCAGCACAGATACGGGGATGCAAGGCAGAGTTTCTCTTTCCTAAACTCTTTTTAAGGTCGGTAGTACAGCAGTGATCAAATCATGTGTAATTATAATGAGTCTGAGAGGGAAAAGCAAACGAGGCAAGTAATAGGCTCAGGCATTCAAAATCCAGCATTGCTGGGCCTCCCCTAGTTCAGGGCCTGAGGATCCTTTACCCAGCACGATGTTGTGTCGAGCCTGGCTGCACCTGCCACTGCACATTCACAGCACAGACGGGATTAGCACCCCCACGCCTGAAAACTGGTGTGCAACAGGATGTAGGCTAAATGAACCTGGCTCTGGCTCTCCCCTCTCAGATGCTGACTCAAATCTACGCTGCTGTCAGATTTTGGAACCCATCAGCAGACCCAGCCTGTTCCACCGTGGTCAGACAGGGTGCAAATGCCAGACACGCTGCAGAGCACCAGCAGCTCCTCCAAGCTGTGTAAGCAACTGCAGGGGAAACAAGACAGAGTTTCCACAGATTTTGGAAAGAAAAAGGGATTCCAGTTTGCCACACCTGGAGACTATCTGCTTTCCAGAGCGTACAGGAAGAAACTACAACTGGAAGGCTCACTGCAGGACACAAATCTAGAAAGTAAAGGGGCAGTTCAAACTTTGCAGGTCACATTCAAACCACCTAATACAGGGATCTAACAAACCACACAGCTTTTCCTCTGTCTTTAAATCTGTGGACAGAGGCCTGGCAGCTGCAAACAGCTGGCTGCATGGAATGCTCATTGCTCTTAAGCAAAGGTCTGCAGTGGCAGTCAGGAGTCAGGTGGAATCAGCAAATGTCAAAACACAGCCCTGCTCCTTGATTTCCTGCAAGGAAACCTCCATGGCAGATCCCTGCTGGTGGGTTTGTGTTAACCTATTTGCTAGGAGGAATTAGCAAACTGGTACTGCTAACTCTGTTCCCAGCCAGCCCAAAGCTCCCTGAGGATTAAGGTGCTTGTGCCATACCCAGAAGTGCCAGTATGGACATAGGGAATTTCAGGTTTTGTCCTTGACTTGAAAAAAAAAAAAAAGGAGTGACAAAAGAGCTTACATTCCACCTTTGAAGGGAAAAAGATACCCCTTCAGACACTCCTTCGGTTTAATGGAAATAATGCACTTAAACATGAGAAGCAAAAAACACATCTGGAGGTTTTTTCTTTATGCTGCCTAGCTCAAACCAAAAGGCAGTAAGAATTAGGGATCATTTCTGTTTTTCTACATTTCATGCTTCATCCTTCAAAAACATTCCTGTGTGTCAGAAAAAGAAATATTGCTACTAAAATGCTTAATTCTGGCCTAGAAGCAGGATATGATTTCCTATTTTTCATGGAACACAAAAAAATTGGCAGGTATTTTTTAACACCAATGGATAGAAGTAGCCAGGAGTCAGCTCAACAACTATTTCTGCATCACACCCAATTTAAGGAGCTTAAGCATTTACAAAGATTGGCTGAAGATGGTAACAATCAAAAGCTTGGAGGGCATCACTGTGTTACAGAGATGTGAAAGGGAAGCACCTCAGGTGATCTTTCCTGCTACGGGGAGCCTACAGCAGGAACGGGGGAGAGAGCACACTCCTCCTGCCCACTCCCATGTCCCAGTGGATAAAGCCAGCATTTCCAAATACCCACAGGTTATTTCCAGTCCCTAAACCCCCCGTGGCGGCTGCCCAGGCAGTTTTTATGAGCGATTTTATTGTCGATCGCGGCTCCGTTCAACCGCCCGCCGTGAGGGGCCCGCGCGAGGCCGCGGGGCGGGCTCTGCTGCCCCCTGCCGGGCGCGGCGGGAACGGCAGCGACAGCACGGCCTGAGGGAGCCATGGCAGCCGGCAGGGACACCGCGGGGACGGGGACACCGCGGGGACGGGGACACCGCGGG